>NC_052957.1:25140892-25468392 GCF_013358895.1 Oreochromis aureus
TTCCACTCTCCTTTTTCTCCCTCCTTGCGCTCACAGACACATAACGTGTATGGCAGTCCATTCTCCCTGCAGCACGGACTACACTGCCCATGAGGCTACATTCTTTAGGGCTATGACTGTAGCATTCTGCCTATTAGCTTAGCACAACAACAACAACAAAAAGGTGCTCTCTCACCCAGGAAACACACAGTTGCAGAGAACGCGCATCATCCTGTAACCATGGCAACCGTAACGCTGCCGCCTGGAACAACAGAACAACAAAACAAACAAAACCCAAACAGTCCTGACCTGCGACAATATGAATCAGGAAAATACCGCGGTGTAATCCATTTATTTCAACAAAGTAACTGTATTCTAAATACCACCTTTTTAAATGGTAACTGTAACGGAATACAGTTACTCATATTTTGTATTTTAAATACGTAACAGCGGTACATGTATACCGTTACTCCCCAACACTGATGTTAACTGAAAGAACACATCATTGTTGTTAACAGTGTTAGTGCATTACAAAGTAATGTGTTATTGTAGTCATATAACATTTTCCAATCTGTGGAACCAGGAAGTTTCAATATAATACCACGGTAAATTAAGTAAAAACAACAACAAAAAATGAAACTGATGACATATCAGAGTGCCTGTAAGAGATTTAAATGGGTTATCATTTTGAAATCCAAAATGTAACTGACTTTATATTGAGTGGCTTAAGTGAAATGAGTCCATGGAAACCAGATGATTTTTTTTAATAGCTTCAAGAGTTGAGACAAAGCCTGAGCTGGTCCAGGGGCTGTCCGCGCTGACGAAGAAGCTCAGTCAGCGGCCTGGAAGGTGACCACTGACGCCGAACCAGACATGGACGAGGAGGTGGCATGGCGGCTGCAGGACCAGACGAGGCAGGACCAGACGAGGCAGGATCAGACAGTGGAGTGGCAGCCACAGATGATGGAGCGGGTGGGTGCCCTGCAAGCTGGATGGATCCCACTGACCCTCCAGTGGGGACTGAAGACAGCTGAAGCAATCCCTCGGACCCTCCAGCAAAGACTGAAGACGGATGAATGGGCCCCTTGGACCCTCCAGCGGAGGCAGAAGACGGCTGGCACGGTTCTCCAGAACCCTCAGTGGACACGAGGAAATGCTGGTCGAGCTCTCCAGAACCCCCAGCTGATGAGGCAGACAGCGGCGTGGGAGCCGCAGAGTGCTGGGTTGGCTCACCTGAGCCTCGAGCAGGAGCAGATGCAGGGCCAGAAGGTGTGGGGACCCCTGGCTGTATAGGCAGTTGAATAGTGGCAGTTCAGTCTGAGTGGCAGAATGAACTGGAGACGGAGCTAAAGACTCACTGAAGGCTGAGCAGGAGACTGAGCTGCGGGCAGAGCTGCGGGCAACTGAACAGGAGACTGAGCTGAGCTAATAACCAAAGTGATGGTTGAGGTGAGAATGGAGCTGGTGGTGGAGTAGATGACTGAGCTTCAGGCTGGGCAGCCGACTGAGCTTCAGGCTCAGTAGAGAGATAAAATATTAACCAAAACTCTAGAAAAAGCACATTACATAAAAATTATAAATTGACTTGCGTGTCATTGAATGAAATCAGTATTTGATCCCATACCACCCAGCCAAAATTCAGGGCATTATGCCACACATTGCAATTGCAATCACTCAGTCAATTGTAGACAATCCTCATCTCAAATGAACACAGAATCAATTTCATTTTTCTCCATTCCAACCTCTCCAGCCTTTGGGCGAGAGCAAAGAGCTGTCAAAGGGCATTGGGGACAAGATTATCGACATACACAGGGCTGAAATGGACTACAAGACCACCAGCAACTAGCTTGGTGAGAAGATGACAACTGTTGGCGTTCAAATCAGAAATAGAACAAATATAAAATGACGATCTATCACCCCGTCTGGAGCAAGATCTTCACCCCTGATGGGGATGATGATCATGAGAAAGTTGGTGGATAATCCCAAAATTAAAATGTTAATCATCTGAAGGCAGCTGGGACAACAGTCAGCAAGCACACCATTAGTAACACACTACACAGTAATGGACTGAAATCTTGCAGTGCCTGCTAGGTCACTCTCCATGTACAAGCCCATCTTAAATTTGCTGGTGAACATCTTAATGATTTATAGAGAAACTGGCAGAAAGTGCTTTGAAAACCAAAATCAAACACTCTGACAGACTGATATACATACAGAAAAAAATTGCTTCAAACCATTCCTTCTAAAGTTGGTTCAACAAGTTAATGAATTTTAGTGTCTACTTAATTTTTACAGGACTTCATATCATCCCTGTGAATTTTTTTTTTTAACGACTGTATGTTGTAACTCAAGTAGTGCAGAGCTGTAGTTGCATAATGTGATTTTACTGTGTATTTTGTTTATACTGTGTGCATGCTTGTTATCAAAGTATGGTTGGCTATTGCCAGGAAACCATGTGCTATGTTGCTATCTGTTAAATATCGGCACATGTGATTATTATCATATCATGTTCAGGGTTTTATCAGCTTGCTGTTTCCCTTAAGCCTGTGGTCATCCTCTGTACTTTGAATGCTGTCAGCAGTCAAAATAACTGAGGAGGACACATTAAGTAATATTAAAAGATTTTATTCACTTTATTTATTTATCTATCACTAAAGGTAATTCCAACTGGTCCACCCAGTGCTGCCACATTAACATTAAATCAAATCAGGAGTACTTAACTCCCTGGTATAACTCTCAAACGCGCACCTTAAAGCAGATAACTCGTAAGCTGGAGAGGAAATGGTGTAACACAAATTTAGAGGAGCATCATTTAGCCTGGAGAAATAGTTTGCTGCTTTGTAAGAACTGTAGAAATGTTTAGCTTATTTTAGAGTTTAGACATGTAGGAATGTTTAGTTTGCTTTAGAGTTTAGAAATGTGTTAAGATAGAATGTAGAATTATGGTAGAGACACTGACACTGCCCTGGATATAATAAAGGCCTGATTGTGTCGTGAGCTTAGAAGTAGATTTGTAACTGGATAACTGTGGTCTGGAGGGGAGATGGTATTTATGGCCCCTAGGAAGAGACACACACCCACAGTGTTTTAACTGATACACTCACACATCCACATGCACACTCACTCACGTGCACGCACATACCAGGTATGCACACACAGTCACTCACGAGCACTCACATAGACACGCGGGTACGCGCACACACAGGCACCCATGTGCTCGTGCATACACACAGAGACAGAGTTTGGAGCACACTATGGGGGTTTTATGATGCGGCCGCCTCTATAAAGCTGGCTGTGACTAACAAAGGGATGAAGATTGTTTCAGAGGGACACCGGCCTCGTCTTCCCTTCTAGAAGTGCATGCTTAAATGAAGATGAATAAAGAGTTTGTAAAAATAACTACTGGGTCCGGTGCCATCTCTGAAGGCCCGAGGAATAATAAAGAACCGGGGTAAAACTGATTTCCCAACAGTTTTGGTGCCGAAAACCCGGGATTCGCTCGAGGCCCAGAGAGGAATTGGCAGAGCTGAGATCGTGAAACGAGGCGAACAGAGAGCTAGCTCGCATGATTAAAAGGTAAGCACGACCTGTTTATTTTCGAACCGTGCATATTGTTTAAAGCCTAAATTATCTGTTCGCTAAGTTGAGCGTATCTCAGTGTAAATTCACTCAGTAGTATAAAGGGGCGGCTAGGTCCGTCCCGGCACGACTAAAAAGAGAGACTTTTGTTAAGAACTCCAAGTTGATGTTTAGCGTGCCGCCCAGTGCGACTAAAGCAAGAGACTTTCGTTAAGAACTCCAAGTTGATGTTTAGCGTACTGATGAGAGCGACTAAAGCAAGAGACTTTTGATAAGAACTCCAAGTTGATGTTTAGCGCCCCGTAAGAAAATCTCCGTGCGTTAAAGCAGGAGATGCTTGTTACGGATTAGTAGAATCGGTGTTTCATCCGTTTTAGTTATTAGGAAAAAGTGGCGGTGTGTGATCCGTCCTCCATGCGTTAAAGCAGGAAACATGTGTTACTATTAGTTAGAAAGCGGGGCTGAAAGGCCTCGTCGCCAGCTTAGGGCTGTGTGTGTTCCGGGCTTGGTTGCCCCACCTATTCTCGGACGCGGGGGTAGGACCTGTGAGGGCAGGAGATCCAGGCTGGTTACCTAGGCACCGGGGACGCCTTAAATAACTAAATCTAGGTGTTGGATCCTAGTCGCGGTTGATAACCTGACTGCAGTGTGTGTAGACTGCGTAGTGTGTGTGAAAGCGCCGTTAGAGTCGGCGTCTCGTTTGAAGTACGGGAGTCAATTACAGTAACAAAAGAATTCGCGTCTAAAAGTGTGTGTTTGGGGAAAAGTGTGAGTGTGTGTAGGAACTAAGAGATTTGACTATAAGATTGTGTTTTTTGTCCTGTATGTGGACGGGAGGCCGTGCCACTAAATGTTGTGTATTCTGAGTTTATTGGGGATTGAATTTGACTGTGTTTTGAGACAGAAGAGAAATCGCGGTTAAAGCCTGGAATCTGAAGATCGTGAGTTTATAATTGTTTTTGTTTTTGTTCAGTTCTAAAAGTGGACTATATCCACTCTTTGTGCTGATCAGGGCGTTGTCCTGAATCAGCAGAGAAGGTGTCTCGCAGAAAGTTTGAATGGGACTGTGAGAAGCATGAGGTGTGTGTGAGCCAGCCTCGAGGGGCGGGTTCACAGGTGGAACAAAGGAGGAGTAAAATGTGTGTGTGTGAGTGAGAGAGAAAGAAAGGTGGGGGCGAGTGACCAGCCTGTGAGTGTGTGTGAATTCCTTGATGACAAAAGAGGGAGAAAAAGTAGATTTGTTGATTTTCTGTGAAATAATGATAGTTAAGAAATCAAAGTGATCAAATAGGAGAAAATGAACTAAAGTAACTAAAGAAAAACTAAACAGTGGATTAGCGTTAAAGTAATGATAAATAAATTGATAAAATTAACAGTGACATTTAAAGGTGACCAAGTACTCAAGGATGAATGGAGAATTTGTTTGCTGATTGTATGAGAGCTGTTGGGGTGAAAGAAAATGAGCTTGGAGGAGTGAGTTTACAGGTTAATGTGTGGGTGAAAAAACAAGACAAAAAAAAGGGTTAAAAAAAGGGAAAATAATGAAAACACAGAAAATAAAAAGTGTGGAAGTGTGAGTGGGAAATTGTCTCCAACTGGGGGAAGCAGTGACACTACAGGTCACCTTCTTCCCCTGCTGGACACAAAAGAAAACATAATTTGGAGTATTGTGGGTGAAAATAATTAACAACAACATCAAGAAGATTTTTTGCGGTTAAGAACAAATAAAAAATTTCATTTTCGGGGTTTAAAGTCAGTAGAGTTCAAAACAAAATAAGGGGAGATGTGTTGCTTTAGGAGTGATGAAAACATGTGCGCTCACAGTGAATAATGAAAGTCTCTCAGTCTGTCGATTACAGGTGGGGAACGGACCTGGGTCAATTCTCCACGGGCAGCAGTCGAAAGAAAATTATAGGTTAAGATCATTAGAAACAAAAAATAGAAACACCCAGCCAGAATTTTTTGGCTGAATTGTTTTGCAGCTTCCCGTCCTCATCCTGAAAAAGCAAGCTCCAAGGAAGCTAATCTCTCCCTGAAGACACAGAGTGCAGTTCCAGAAGCACAAACTATGAACATCAACAGTGGACAGCAGTCCAAGAGACAATACCAGAGACCTGAGCAGAGAGGTCCAGCAGCACTATGGGCAAACGGCATCAGAAAGAGAAGATCCATCATCTTGATTGGATGAATGGAGATGCGTTTCCAGCAAGCTGCAACTTCACTTTGTGTGAAGGACCTTTGAGGAGATTGTTGGAACTTGCCGTCTTTGGAGCAAGATGGCAATGAAAGAGACAGTGGGAGCAAATACGGGACAAAGCTGAAGAGAACTGACTGCGATTGGACGGCAAAGTGGGAGAGAAGAACGGAGAGAGAGGACCAGAGTGAAAGAAGAGGAATGCTGTTTTAGTGTGGGGAATCAAATTGGGTTAAGGAATCTGGGGAGACAAACGACTGCCTTGAAGTGGAGGATTGACAAAGTGTCCAGACCACCACAAAAGGGGGAGGAAGACAAGCACTGAGGTATGCAAGAGTACTGTTAGAGAAAATGGAAAGACAACACCACACATGCACGTGATATGCACTACAGAGAATACAAAATCATACATAAAGTGTTACACATCAACAGAGGGTATTTGTAGAAGGGGTTAATAACACACAGCGTGGTTGCCGATGGCAACCTGCAAGCATTTGGGGTTTAGCTGTGCCTGACTATGACAGAGATTTTCATTTAGATGTTTCTGAAACAAAACTTGGAGTGAATGGAGTTTTGTTTCAGAAAAAAGGGGGAAGGTACATAAATGGACACACAGAAATAGAAAATGTATTAACCCGACTAACACACACACACACACACGCAATGAAGCTCATTAGGATTAAACACAATTTTAAGTAGGCAATACTGTTATCATCATCCTGTCTGGTTTATTGAGTGGGTTGAGAAGTGATACATAGACAACTGAATTAGTATTATTTTGGGGAATATGATAACAGGGGTGAACAGAATCCTGCAGCCAGAGTTTAAATGAATAAAACTAGCAGATTTTTTGTTTTTTGTTTTGTTTTGTTTTGTTTTTGTTTCTAATGTATGGGGAAGGTTGTACCATGGCACCAAGTTTTAGATTTGGTGTGTTTTCACCCATTAGAAAAATAATATTCTGGGACAAGTCCTAAGACCGGGCTTCTGTATTTTTATTTAATTTTGTTTTTCATTTTGATCTGTTATTTTTATTTTTATTTTGTTTCTGGACAGTGCACTGGGAGTTTTGTTTGACAGTTTTGTTTGTTATTTTATTTTATTTTTGTTTTGAACAAGTGCACTGACTTGTGTTTGTGAATTTCTTTTCTTTAAGCAGATCTGCACGACGGGAATTAAAAGCGTTATACGACACGTCGAGAAAACCGTTGCAAGTGAGTTTCTCCAAAATTACAATGGGTTCTGGAGAAAGCCGCTTATTTGGGACAATTAGAAAATGAGAGTCCCTGCCTAAAAAGGATTCAGCGAGATAATCCGATCTAAAAGTTCTTCTTTTCTTTTTTGAAATGACGTCATTTTGCTGTGGGTGGAAATGAAAATGCGACGATAATTTCCACTATCAACAAAGAAAGAATGAATGAATGAGTGAAAGAGAAAAAACTGACTGACTAGTAAAAGTTGACAAAAGCTGACAAGACTTGACCACTACTCAAGGTTAACCTCCACCTAGACAGGACAAAAGGGTGGATGAATTTATGTGTGTTTCTTTGACGGGAGCAGGAAGATGACAGCAATATAGGTTCCGTGATGATTTAACCTGTGAAATGCCACTTTCTGTGTTTGTGAATCTATCAGGGGTGTGTTATTCATGGGCTTGTGCGCAGCGTTAACATTTACATTTCTTTTCCACAGCAGAGAGTTAATCATGTGTTTGATTATGTGAGATACAGCAGGACACACTAATGGTTAATGTTCTTTCTACTACAGGATTACTGGGTTTATGAGTGAAGGGAACTGTGTTTACAGGCTGTGTGTTGATTATGCTATTACACTGTGTTCTTGGGAAAATGTTGACTATTACAGGGGAGAAGTGAAAATAGTGTGAGAAACATCCTGTGTTGAAACCAGTGCCATTCTTTTTATAGCAGGCTTAACTTTATGACCTTTTTACAGCACCTCTGGAACCTGTCGACCTGCGTCTGACCATCAGGATTGTCCATCTGTGTTGTTAATGTTTGTTTTTCTAAGAGTGCATGTAGAGGATTCAGCAGAAAACAGACAAGTGACATGAGAAAACAAATAAGAAATGCAGTGTTTATGGAATAGTTGAATATGGGCTCATTAGCTGGCCACTATTGAGCTCATAGTGATAAAATGAGTGGAGTGACATTGCTTAAGGAAAGTCACCGATTAAATTGTGGAATTAATTGGGATGATTCATGATTTGGGACAAATTATGGTAATAATAGTGATTTAATGATTTGAGAAAACCTGCACATGATACTTGTCTTTTATGCTGAATACTTTATTATTCTTATGAGCTATAGTCGGTTGAAAATGTGAAGTTTGATTTAACAGATTTGTCTTCCAGGATATAGGCTCCAGGTGGAGCTGGGAGTTAGACAAGCTAAACATTTAATTGCTGACTGATGTTTTTACAAAGGGTTACAGGTTGGAGTGAAGCTGCTCCAAGTGGGAAACCCTGGAGATTGTTTTAGGGAGACGGTGCAACATTCTATGTCTCATTGGGAAGTTGACACATGGTGAAAGCCATGTGGGGAGAGGAGTGTTATTTTTAAATCTGTAGATGTCGTGAGGTGCCATGACGAGAAGGAGTGACTGAGGAGATCGTCTACAAGATGGGAGCTGAGGCCAGGAGAGAGTCTTCAGGAGGATCAGACATCACCTTCAGCACAGCAGACATCGCGCAGGAGATCGTCATGAGGAGAATCTGCACAGCAAGATCTTAAATAAAATGAAAGAGTGTCGATGTTGACGTTGAGGAAGACAGCTAAGGTGTACGACGTGCTCTGCCTTAAAATCTTCAGCAGCGTTGGAACGTGAGAATCGAGGGATGGAGAGAGCGTGCCAAGCTCCAAAAGTGACAGCGCAGAGGAAGTCCAGCGATGGAATTGTGATTCTGTGAACAGTACAAATGATTTGATGCTCTGCAGAGAAGCTTTCTGCATGGGAGAAGATGTAAACAAACAAGCCTTTCATCTAAATTTATATCATGTCAACTTGTCTAGGCTGGTTGAGGGGAAAGTGGAGAGAAACGGTAGTGTTAGGTGTGATAACTGTTGTTATTGTAACTGTGATTTTTCTTATAAGTGAATTGCCCAGAGACAGACCCGAATCCACTCCGGCGACTCTACCATTACAGGCCACGGCGAAGCGAACCAAACGTAGGGAAACAGGTAAATCAGATGAGTGTTTTGATTATTATGGCGGTACAGAGTTGGACCACGTTAAAGGGTCCACAGCTTCGTATATATTTGATCTTTGTGCTGTCATTAAATGTAAAGGTTACATAGTTCATGGCGGGGATATGATGTCTGGGCCTGCTTGATCCGTGGTGTACTTATTCATAGGAGTAGACGTCTCAGGGAAGGACCCATACGGTCTGGTTAAATTAACTTTAGAGATTCTGCACCTGATGTAGCTGAAATAATTGTATTAACACCTCCCCCACCATTGTCACTTTCAGAATCGGGCCCACAAATACTTGAGGTAGATTATACGAGACTCAAACCTAAACAGTTCATTTCAATGGCTACTGGCTATCGTGAGAGCAATTTATTGCTAGACTGGCTCATCCAAAATGCTAGAGAACAGAATGTTTCAGATTGTGTGGCGTGCGCAGCTGCCCGCCCACATCTTTTCACAGAACCGGCTCCTTTATATCCCGAAGACCAGTGGGGATTTGAGTGCATGCTCAGACTCACCAGAGAAGGGGTTTCTGAAGGTAATTGTACTATGTTAGCAAGTTTGTTTCCACCAATAGGTAATGATACTGTGCTTGGTCTTTTCACACTGAGAAGAGCCAACTACATGTGTTTCGACTCTACTGTGTTTTTTCCCTGACAGACATGAGCATGAGGCCGGGGAGATTAACGCCGATTGGTGCACTGTTACGTACCTGGCCAGAGGAAAGCTATCAAGAGACACCGGCACTGAAATAGGCCTGTGGGCACGTGCTGGTTCGTATTATTATTGTGGTGGGGACAGATTGTATGTTAGAATTCCTAGTGGGACTTTTGGTCTCTGTGCCATGGTACGTATAGGTGCACCTCTCATTTTAGTAGAAGAAAAGGGGGTGCGGCTGGCTAAGCCCGGCACCGCTCAACTGACAGCCACGTGCAGACGTCATGTGTCGGTTAAACAGTCACCAGGATCATTTGACCTTACAATAGGATCACCAACATATATAGATGCTATTGGGGTTCCTAGGGGTGTGCCTAAATGAATTTAAGGTAGCGGACCAGATTGCTGGAGGATTTGAAAATTGTCCAAAGATTTCTGCATTCTTTCCAGTAACTCCTGGCAAGAATGTGGATCGTATTAATTATGTGCACTATAATGTCCTGAGACTGGCGAACCTTACCAGGGACGCGGTTGAAGGGCCTGCTGATCAGTTGGGTCCAACATCTTTAATGGTAGTACAAAATCGGATGGCGTTAGATATGTTGTTGGGAGAAAAAGGGGGCGTTTGCGCGATGTTTGGGGATATGTATTGTACTTTTATTTTAAATAACACAGCTCCAGGCAGCTCTGTGACTCGAACTCTGGAAGGCCTAAAGACGTTGTCCACCACGATGTATGAGCATTCAGGATTGGATAACCTGCTGGAAGCGTGGATGATTTCTGTCTTTGGGCAATGGAAAGGTTTCCTTATGTCAATTATGGTTTCTTTGTCTGTTTTTATTGCAATATTAGCGACGTCTAGGTGTTGTTGTGTGCCTTGTATCAGAGCTTTGTTCGTAAGACTCATAAATCATGCTGTGGGAGAATCTGATACAAAGTCCAACATCAGGAGATCACTTTTGGGAAATGGGGAGTCACAATATGAAAACATTATGGTGAAAGATTTAGTGTAGTTTTATCTGCCATAGGGCAGATAAAAAGGGGGATTTGTAGAAATGTTTAGCTTATTTTAGAGTTTAGACATGTAGGAATGTTTAGTTTGCTTTAGAGTTTAGAAATGTGTTAAGATAGAATGTAGAATTATGGTAGAGACACTGACACTGCCCTGGATATAATAAAGGCCTGATTGTGTCGTGAGCTTAGAAGTAGATTTGTAACTGGATAACTGTGGTCTGGAGGGGAGATGGTATTTATGGCCCCTAGGAAGAGACACACACCCACAGTGTTTTAACTGATACACTCACACATCCACATGCACACTCACTCACGTGCACGCACATACCAGGTATGCACACACAGTCACTCACGAGCACTCACATAGACACGCTGGCACGCCACACACAGGCACCCATGTGCTCGTGCATACACACAGAGACAGAGTTTGGAGCACACTATGGGGTTTTATGATGCGGCCGCCTCTATAAAGCTGGCTGTGACTAACAAAGGGATGAAGATTGTTTCAGAGGGACACCGGCCTCGTCTTCCCTTCTAGAAGTGCATGCTTAAATGAAGATGAATAAAGAGTTTGTAAAAATAACTACTGGGTCCGGTGCCATCTCTGAAGGCCCGAGGAATAATAAAGAACCGGGGTAAAACTGATTTCCCAACAGAACGCACTCCGTGAATTGAGAACATCTTACTATTCATCATTGATTGAACAAAACAAGAACAACCCTAGGTTTCTCTTCAGCACTGTATCCAGGCTGACAACAAGTCAGAGCTCTGTTGAGCCAACCATTCCTTAAACGTTAACTAGTAATGAATTCATGAACTTCTTCACAAATAAAATTTTAACCATTACAGAAAAAATTACTCATAATCATCTCACAGATGTAATTTTATCTACAGCTACTTTCAATACCATTGATATTCTTTTAGAGTCTTTTTCTCCAATTGATCTTTCTGAGTTAACTTCAGTCATTACTTCCTCCAAACCATCAACGTGTCTTTTAGACCCCATTCCTACAAGACAGCTCAAAAAAGTTCTACCATTAATTAATGCTCCAGTCTTAAATATGATCAACCTATCTCTAATAACTGGCTATGGGCCACAGGCCTTCAAGCTGGCAGTAGTTAAACCATTACCTAAAAGTCATCACTTGACCCAGGGTCTTAGCTAATTAAAGGCTAATCTCCAACTTTGCTTTCATTTCAAAAATCCTTACAGATTTTTGTTTGGATCCTTACAAATCAAACAGCTAACAGATCATCTGCAGAGGAATGGCTTATTTGAAGAGTTTTAGTCAGGTTTCAGAGCTCATCACAGCACAGAAACAGCTTTAGTGAAGGTTACAAATGATCTTCTTATAGCCTCTGACAGTGGACTCGTTTCTGTGCTTGTCCTGCTAGACCTCAGTGCAGCGTTCAATACTGTTGACCATATTCTATTAGAGCGATTAGAGCACGCTGTAGGTATTACAGGTACTGCGCTGCAACAGGTTATATCATATCTCTCTAAAAGACTCCAGTTCGTTTACGTAAACGGAGAGTCCTCTTCACACACTAAGGTTAATTATGGTGTTCCACAGGGTTCCGTGCTAGACCAATTGTCTTTACATTATACATGCTTCCCTTAGGCAGTATCATCAGAAGGCATAGCATACTGCTATGCAGATGGCACCCAACTCTATCTATCCTAGGGTGACCACATTTTGATTTCCAAAAAAGAGGACACTTGGCCCAGTCATGAAGAATTTTAATAATACTGTTTGTTTATAGAAAATTTTAACATAGATAAGATGCGCAGATAAGATGCCTTATCTGCGCGGTTAATGAATGGTGAAATAAAAAATGTCATATAAGCTTTTACAAGTCAACAAGTGCAAAAAACCAATACAAAAACAAACTTAAAAACCTCCGGATTTAAATAATGTTACAGAAATAATGCCTCATCTGTATAAGAAAAATTACCAGTGAGGTATTGTGCAATGGTTTCTGCTGTCTCATTTAGCGTTTCTAACCTCAATTAATTTTGTTTGCACGCTACCATTCTTCCAGTCAAAGTATGATCGGGAATATTTTCTCCATTCCATGGTTACTTAAGTCTGAGAAATGCCACAGTACTGGATTTCATTAAGAACTTCAAGAGTGATTTCCACTGAGTGTAGCACTATCACACCATTGACAATAGCTTCAATCTTGGTGTGGGCACTGCTGAACTTTTTAGCTGTGTTAAAGTAACCGGAAATGGTTTTGATTTTTTTTTAATTTTTATTATTTTTTTCAGCAACACACTAGTGCAATCCATGGATCTGTAGCTATTGTGGTGCTTCATAGTATGAAATGCCAGTGCACCTTCAGCTGCAGATACAACAGCATCCTCGTTTTTCCAGGTGTAACAAAGAACTCAGTCAACTTACTAGATGAATGGGTTTTTTTGTTTTTTGTTTGTTTCTTTGTTTGTTTTTTAACTAGATGAATTTTCACCTCACACAACCTTTTTATGTTTTTCTGTGTCCATGTAAGCAACAAAATCTCCGGTACCTTTGTTAGACACACAAATGTCTGTGCCAGCTCTGCACACAGTGCACTACGCCTCCCATTTATTCCGACCGGGATGGTACGAGGGAAATTTCTTTTGCAGTTTGTCTGAAAAGATGCACTTGCGCTTTGGCATCTTTTGGCATCTTTTCAGTGCGCTGCTGCGCACTCTGTCCCGTTTGTGAGCGCGGAACAACACTTAACACAGAAGTTCGGGGATGACGTTGCACATATGGGTCCTCTGTACGCCTATAGGGAAACCCGGACATTTTCATCCGTCTCGAAAATCCCCCCGGACAGAACGTGAAAAGTGGACATGTCCGGAGAAAAGAAGACTGTTGGTCACCCTAATCTATCCATGAAGCCAGATAACACACACTAATTAGTTTAAGTGCAGGAATGTCTTAAAGACTTAAAAACCTGGTTTACCTCTACTCTTCTCCTTCTTAATTCAGATAAAACTGAGGTTATTGTACCCCGAAAATCTTAGAAATATGGTGTCTAACCAGATTTGTACTCTGGATAGCATTACCTTGGCCTCCAGTAACACTGTGAGGAACCTTGGAGTCATTTTTGACCAGGATATGTCCTTCAATGCACATATAAAACAAATATGTAGGACTGCTTTCTTCCATTTACACAATACTTTTAAAATTAGAAATATCCTGTCTCAGAGTGACGTTGAAAAACTAGTTCATACATTTATTGCTTCCAGGCTGGACTGCTGTGATTCATTATTATCAGGAAGTTCTAAAACTCCCTGAAAAGGCTTCAGCTAATCCTAAATGCTGCAGCAAGAGTACTGACAGGGACTAGAAAGAGAGCATATTTCTCCTATATTGGCTTCCCTTTACTGGGTCCCTGTTAAATCCAGCAGGCTTACTTGTTGTTCCTAGAGTATCCATCCACCCATCTTCTTCCGCCATTGTGTTTACGTCCATACAACTCCATGTGTTTGGCAAACTGATATTACCGAATCAGTCAGGTTTTTTTCTTTTATCTGTTAAAAAGTGGATTGACAGAAAACCCAGTCTGAAGCAAGCCTCCTTTGAAGAGCACAGTTGGTAGTCTGACACATGATGCTAACCCTAAACACTTAATTCTAATATCTAATCCCACAATTGTTAGAGGCAAACCAGGGATCAGACAGTCAGTATCCTAACTGTCCGAATGAATGATGCAACAATTTGCTGTTTGCTATTTCACTTTCCTTCTTTGCCTTCTGTAAATTCTCTCTGGACTTGCCCTAAGTAAGCCTTTGCCTTTTCAATTGCTTTGTTTGCTTGCATTTTCTTTTGTTCCTCTTCAACTGCTCTCAGGAGCTCCGTCAATTCCTTCATCATATTTTCTTTGCCTCTTCATTTCCCCTTCATTTCAGAAATTGAGAGATGCTCACTAATCCTCCTGTGAATGCTTGGGTACTCATTTTGCGTCTCTATACAATAATAAAAATAACGACAATAAAACATAACTTTATTTGCATAGCAGTTTTTAAAACACAGTTACAAAGAGCTTCACAGATAGAAGATGAGATTCATCACATTGGTATAATGAGTACACATCAGTGTAAAACCCCTCCCACCGCAAAAAAATCTAAATATATTGCAGTTAAATTTTTTTTATACTTTTAAGCAATAGAATAAACACTGTGCAGACAAAATGTAATGGAAATTAAATATGCAATTCATATGTATTTATGCTGAGTATAAAACTGAAAAAGTACTGGGTCTGAAATGTAATCAAGAGTAAGAAAATTAAAATGAGATCCTTGAAGAAAAGTTCTACCATCTATTTTTATACACAGGCTAGTACATGACAATAAAATATTATTCAAATCTAATTCTAATGAATGTACACATCTTGAATCTTGTAGAGCACAAGCAGTGAAAGAGAATTTATAAATAACTAATTTCTGTTCTTTACATTGTAGATGGACTTTGCCTCCACACCTAAAAAGTAAAATGAGTACAATCAGGGGTTGAAGTGAGATCAGACATGTGTAGGAAAAATAATCACAACTCACAATAATTTCTGTTGTGAGCTCCAATAGATTTTCTTAATGCATAGGCTGTGATCAGCTGACCTGCTGCTCTTTGTGGAATTACAAAAGTCAATTCAACAAGGTGTCAGCAGTTTAATGATGAGCTATATTGGCTGATTACCTTTTCCAACAATATACTCTATGTTTCTTATACTAGACAGTATGAAGTTGATATAGACGTGGAATAAAGTGAATTAATCTAAGCATCATCTTCAATACATACAGTCCCGATCAAAAGTTTAAGACCATTTGAAAAATCACAAAAAGTCATATTTTGCATGGTTGGATCTTTAGGACCACGTGCCTTTAAAAGGCCAAATCTGTGCAAAAATGTGAATTCATTGTCATTTTCAGGTAGTCACACTCTCATGATGTTCTGATCGCAAAGGCAAAAAAAGCTTTCTCTTTTTGAATGTGGTCGGGTTGTTCAAGTGCATAAGCCGGGTCTCATGCTGCAGGTGGAACGCAGTAAGAAAGTCATTTGGAATTTCTTTACAGATTGAGGGTTATGGAACAAAAAAGTCAAGTTAAAGACCCCCAAAAATTTCACCAGCACTGAGCCGGAGGATTAAATTGGCTGTCTGTCAAGACACTGGTGTCATGATCCTGGGTAACTGATCCAGCATTATGAGTTTTCTTGTGTTTTGATGTCATTTTGTATTATGATTTAAGTCCATTTTGTTAGTCTTGAGTTTATTCTGTAGTGCCCAGGTTTTTCTGTTTATCTTTTTCTGTTTATTATTATTATTAATATTATTATTATTATTGTTATTATTCTAAATTACTATTATTAGACTATTAGATTCCCTCTTGTGTCTTTGCCCTTTATGTCTCTCTATGGCTACGTTCACACTGCAGGTCTTAATGCTCAATTCCGATTTTTTTTATCAAATCCGATTTTTTTTGTCTGCTTGTTCACACTACAAATAAAATGTGACAGCAAACACGCTCTAGTGTTAACGCTCAAAGCGGCCCACATGCGCAAAAGAAGACTTCACACACAACGCGCTCTGTTTAGACCCAGAGCAAACAATATTGTTTGACTGATGGCCCTTAATATAAAGACTTCGGACTTTACGTTTCCCAATTTTTGCTTTAAATTATTAGGTTATTTACATTATTATGTAAATAACAGATAATAATGATCCTTATTGCTGTTTTAGAGGAGCGGTGATTCAAAGGATAGTTGCAGATTTCTGTCAGAATCTGCAGATTATACAGTACAAATAAAATATTCATGTTTCTCCAACGTTGTCTTCCCAACAGTTTCACTGACATCTACACTGGATGGCCAGGAAGCGTTCGCGATGTCTTCTCCGGCACTGATAATTGGCGTCTGTCTTGTGTCAGTGACGTAAAAGACGGATTTAATGCGACATGATCGTTCAAACAGCAGTCGCTTTCTAAAACATCGGATATGTATCGGATTCAGTACCACATACGAAAGTGACCCAGATCGGATTTGAAAATATCGGATTTGTGCCGTTCACACTGTCATACCGTGATCGGATATGGGTCGCATAGGGTCAAAAAAATCGGATTTGATGCGCTTTCGCCTGCAGTAGCCTATGTCTCTGGGTTTATATTTGTTGTGTGAGTTCTTGTGTTTTGTTTCCCTCCTCGTGTTTCATTCTGTTCCCCCCTGCTTGTCACGTTTATCCATGTTTGCCCAGTCTACCATGTCTCTCTCATTTTCCTTTCTCTCTCCCTTGTGCTCCTTCGTGTTCCCTCTGTCTCTCTTGTCTGCCTTTCCTCCACTCCTGTATCATGTTCCTCTGTTTCCTGTTTTATTTTGAAGGTCAAGTGTTTCCATGTTTGGTGTGTCTAGTCTTGCTTCCCCTGTGGCATCATGTTAATTCACGTCAGCTGTGTTCCCTGTGTGTTCTCACTTCCCACTTATCCTTCTGTGTATTTATGTCAGTGTCTCCCTCATACCTGGCTGTGTCTCCTGTTCATAGTTCCATTTATAGATTTCCAGTTTAATTTTTGTATTAACTCGTGCCAGCAATAAAGCTGAGTTTTTGTGTTCAAATTCTGTCTGTGAGTCTGCGTTTGGGTACAATCCTGCCTGCCACACACAGTTCATGACAATTGGATGATCCTCGACCCAAATTAAGGCTGTTACTGGTGCCGACTGCAGCCCCATAACCATCAGACAGCATCTGAGATTGAAGGACTTCAAAAACAAAAAATGTCGCTAAAGGCCTCATCTCCTTGAATGCCACAGAACTGACCATTTGGACTTTGCAAGAGAGGACCAAACATGGGATATTGAAAGGTGGAAGAAAGTTGTACTCTCTGATAAAAAATTTAACCTTGATGGTCCTGATGGTTTCCAACGTTACTGGCATGACAAGCAGATCCCACCTGAGATGTTTTCACGCGCCACAGTGGTGGGGGTGCTTTTTCCTTCAGTGGCCACTGGCTATGTCCAGATGTTGCAGAGAGCATCCCTCATGACTGAGGGCCCTCATCTTTGTGGTAACGACTGGGTTTTTCAACATGACAATGCTACAGTACACAATGCCTGCAGGACAAGGGACTTTTTCCAGGAGAATAACATCACTGTTTTGAACCATCCTGCGTGTTTCCCTGATCTAAATCCAATTGCGAACCTTTGGGGAAGGATGGCAAGGGAAGTTTATAAAAAAGGACAACGGTTCCAGACAGTAAATGCCCTTTGTGCGACCATCTTCACCACTTGGAGAAGTGTTCCCACTCACCTCATGGAAATGCTTGTATCAAGCATTCTGCAATGAATTTTGAAGTGATCAACAATAACGGTGGAGCTACTCATTACTGAGTTCATGTTTGGAACTTTGATTTCTGTTTTGTGGGGTTTACAGATTTCTTTTTTTTTGGGAGGTGTGGTCCTAAACTTTAGATCAGCTGTAAAACAGCTTTGTTTTCAATAAATTGCAGGCTCAAAATGTTTTGTCTCATTGTCCATTTTCATGTAACATTTGACTAACACAAAGTTAGTATACTTTGTTAACAAAGACAAAAATCAAAACTTTAAAACACTGCAATAAAAACCAAACAGAAACCCAAAATTTAAACACATAATGAGCTATGCAGGTGTTTGATAATTTCTCTCGGAAAGTCTCCACTAAAGTAACAAGTAGAAAATCTTCAAGAAATGATACAGTAGTCTGGTGCTTTTTCACAGATCCATTTAAGAGAAGTTGAGCATGAAAGGTCATTCATGCTCATGTCCTCACTACTGTAGACATGAGCACAGTCTCTCTCCTCAGTCATGGAAGAAAGCCTGTGACTCACTGCAGAAACATTTGCATTGAGAAGGTCTCTCTCCTCACTCACTGAGAAAAAGAAAAGCTTGTGATCATTAGAACCCATATCAGTGACCAACACAACTCACAGAGGAAACCAAGAGTAATAAGTCCAGCCAGCAGGAAAACACTCAGCAGACTCAGAGCCAGAATAACAACCAAATACGAACTGCTCTTAGAGCTCCTTTGACCTGAAAAGAAAGGAAAAATAAACAAAATAGGGAACCTAATACAATGTGCAACAGTTAAAACACCTCTGCTTTTTCCAATTTCTGCCACTTCTTTCTTACCTGTGCGATTTCTTGAATATGTTGGGTTGTCACTTTTGAGATATTTAGTATTGACATAAATTTCCTCCATTGCATGAAAGGACGTGGATCATTTATGAGAGGTCTGCAGTACAGGACATGTGAAATGTGAAAGCCTCAAAGGTTTCAGTTATACTTTTTTTTTATAATCAGAGGAAGTAACCTATTGAATATGTGGTTTGTGCAGCTATGCTACCACTGAAACTGGATCTGTTCTTTAGCAGTGTATAGAATAAAATAGCAATCTTTTGTCATTGTTCATGCACAGTGAAATTATGGCTGCCCCGTGCCAACTGTGCAGGAGAGAAAAAAATTGTAAAGAGGTCAAGGGGTCACCAGTGGTGGCCCTGTTTTTTCTGAGACAGGAAGATGTAGTGATGGCCTCCAGGGGTGGCAGAGGGCAGCCAATTATTTTTTGGGCACTGTTAATTACCTTCCGTGCAACCTTCCTGTTCTCACAAGTGGCCCCTGCGTACCCCAACCTGTTCTGTTGTTGCAATGTGTGCCTTTTCTATTTTTTTGTATACTATATCAATTTTGATTGTATATGTTTGTTATTTATTCCTGTTGTCTTACTATTTATACTTTATTCCAGCCCAGTTGGTGTGGAGCACCCACAATTTTGTTGTACATGGCAATACAGTGTTATTAAATGCTATTGTATTCCATTAGAAATCAGAGTAGGAGTATTACACAACATAATAGGTTTATTGTGATTTTATTTGGCTTTTGTTCTGCTCCTGCTAAATTGCTTTAATAAAATATTGCACATTCAGTCTAAATTGTGGACATTCCCTTTTGAACCCTTGTTTTGTCAGGGTCTGCGGGGCAGACTGAGTGGAGAGAGTGAGGTGGACCCAGGAGCAGACACAGGCAAGGAGGCGGGACTGAACTTTAAACAAAAGGCGAGCCTTTATTGTGGCTGATACAAAGGCAAGACAAATCAGCAGTGACAGTGGCTAAACTAAACTAGAACCTAAACTGGTGAAACTAAGAACTGAAAACTATGACGACTGTGACAACTATGAACAAGATTTTGTGCTGGGACATGACCTGCAGTCTTGAAACCTGACATGACCTGAGGGATGAAACACAGACGACGCAACACTGACAAAGAGCAACATGGGGCTTAAATACACTGAGAGATAACGAGGGGAATGAGACACAGGAGCAGAACACAGCTGGGAGTAATCTGACATGGCAAGACCAAGAGGAAGCAAAAGTCAATACACTGACATAGGACACAGACTTTCAAAGTAAAATAGGAAACATAACAGACGTGGACTTGACTAGGGGAGACAGCAACCATGGAACACAGAAACAGAAACCAAAAGACTAGAGAGGATAAACAATTACAAAATCAAAGTTCAATAATGATACAAAACTCAAAACACTCTCCAGAACCCCCAGCTGACGTAGCGTGATGCTGGCCGGGCTCTCCAGAACCCCAGCTGGAACAGAAGACAGCTGGACAGGCCGCGGACCCCCCAGTGGAGGCAGACGGCTGAACGGGCCCCTCGGAACCTCCAGGGGAGGCAGAAACAGGACCAGCAGGTATGAAGTCCTCTGGTACAGATGAAGCTGGTTGGAGCTGCACAGGGCAGTGGTTCTGACCAGGCAGCAACAGCAGGATGCAGTCCTCGACTGTCCGAATGAGCTCACTAGAGCTTCCAGCAAAGGAGGGAGGTAGCATACTTAACTCGCCCGAGATCTCAGCGGGGAGTAATTGCTGAGACAGCCCGGTTGAGCTCCGAGGAAAAACAGGTTGCGCTGGCTTCTTCCTAATCAGGGGTCAAGAGTCAGCTGAGAGCTGTAACTCAGCCTCTGGGGAGGCCTTGGAGAGAGTAATAGTCTCTAAATCAGCCAGCTCTTGAAAGATAATTAGAGTCTTAGTGGGACTATCTCCCTCCTTAGAATGAGTGGGTGGAGATGGTGGCTGGATAGGTGGCTGAATTGACTGTTGAGCTGAAACCTGAGCTGATAACTGAACTACAGGCTGACCTGACCTGCAAGCTGCGCTAATGGCAGAGCTACGGGCAGAGCTAACGGCTATAGTAGTGGTTGTAGTTATAGCTAACAGCTATAGTAGTGGTTGTAGTGGAAGTTGAGTGGGTGGTTGTAGTGATGGCTGCGCTAAAGGAGACTGAGCAGGAGGCTGAGCTGAAGGCTGGGCGGCTGACTGAGCTGAAGGCCAAGCGGCTGACTGAGCTGAAGAGTGGGCTACAGGCTGAACTAATAGATGAGCTAATAATGGCTGAACTGACGGCAAAACTAAAGATTGAGCATACCAAGCTGCAAGGCTTTTTAGAAGGGTGGCTGAGTCCTTCTTGCCTGGGCCACCCATGCCAAACAGTTCAAAACAGAGCCTCGCTCTTAGATCCGTAATTAATTGCAGTAGTCCTTCGAAGTCCAAAACACTAATGTTACAGGTAGTGGATGCCAGGAAGTTATCAAAAAACACTACCTCTGGAAGCTTATAGAGATCCACAGCATGGATCATCTGCCAGCAATAATCCCACAGCTACTCGAGATTCTCCCCCTCCGAGGCAAATCCTGAGTCCGCTGGATTCATAATGGTCACGTCGTACTGTCCTGATCTGTGGGGCAGACCGAGTGGAGAGAGTGAGGTGGACCCACTCTCCCTAACCCTAACCCCTAACCCTAACCCAAGACAGGGACAGTGGCTAAACTAAACTAGAACCTAAACTGGTGAAATTAAGAACTGTGAAAACTATGAACAAGACTTTGTGCTGGGACATGAAAGAACTATGAAACATATACAAAAACGAGCAACATGAACATGACCTGCACAGAGTCTTGAAACCTGACAGACCTGAGGGATGAAACACAGACGACACGACACTGACAAAGAGCAACACGGGGCTTCAAGTTCAATAATGATACAAAATTCAAAACACTGGGTCACCGACCCAGGACCATGACATGGTTAAACAGTAAAGGTAAAAACGTGTATTATCATAATATCACTTAAAGGGTTCTTACAGGTTACTCTGACCTCACAAACTTACAGATGCTTGGGGCCTATTTTCCAGGCCAATAAATTTAACCCAGTTAGTTACCAAGTGCATTTAAAGGAGAGCTGCTAGTAAAAGATGTAACTGAGGGGCCAACCTGGATCACAAGGCCACCCTGGCAAGCACACCTTCATCTAGAGCTGGGCGAGTCTCCTACCGGGTTCTGTTTGCCTAATGGGTAATACTCATAGGATCAAAGACTTTTAAAACGGAGAGCTGGTTCCAGACGTTCCTGTACTCAGGGTGCCTGGTCAAAATCCACACTTTAGAAAGTGACTACATAAAAATATGCAAAACTCCATTAATAGTAGAACTGTTAAAATAACAATAAAATGATTTTTTTTTTAAGTTATTAATGCCCCGAATAGAATTGAATAACATAGAATAGCCCTTTATTGTGAATGTACATGTATGATGAAATAAAGCTTTAGAGAGTATTTTTGTTAGTTACTTCCTCTTTTCCTTATCAGTGCTCCAAAACTTCCCTCAGCACTGTTCTTCTTCAAGGGGGTTCCTACCACAACTACTACAAAGATGCCTTAATAAATGGGTTATGGTGATCCTTTATCATTTTATTTCGACATGCTTTCGGTCTTGTATCACAGGTGCAAGTCTTGCATGCTATAATTACACACAAGCATGTGTAGTATGACTTTACTATAGTCTTTAAAAAATTTTTATCATATTTTATTATGTATCATTTTGCTTTTCTTCGTTTCAGAAATCATATTCTGTAAAATTAAAAATAAATCTTTCACATTTCATTATGGTGCCTTACAGTTTTTTCTCTACATTTTTTGCAGTATTCTTACCAGTCAGTAATGTTTTGATAAAAATATAAAGCCATTTGGTGTCTTTAAAGTGGTGGTGAAAGGGTTTTAATTCTTTGGTCACAGACTGAGTTTATGTTTTGAAATGTGAAAAAGGCTTAGCATCTTTTGCACAGGTGATTCTTAGTTATGTCATGAGAAATGCCTTAACTTTTTTGAAAGCTACATTAAGAGTAGGGATGGCAATTCAAAGTTTTCATTTGATGTCACAGCTCCTGGGACACGCCCACCTAGGAGCCAAAAACAGTCCTGCAGTCCTTTATCCTCCAGTGTATCGAATTCACTAATTTACATTTATTTACAGCTGCCAAAAGGGCATATAGTATAGCACCAACATGTGAACACCTCTGCTAACCCTGACTTCAGGCCAAATTGCTGCTAATTTACAGTATACGAATGATTTACCTGACACTGGAAAAAAAAATACTCAGTCAATGTTACCATTGCGACATGACGTTATGTAGTGCTTACCTTTGCTTTAATAATGAACAGTTTCTTGTTCTCCATCTCTGACATGGAAGCATTATTTACAAATCCAGATAGAAAATACATGTAGCTGTCCATACTTTGTAATCTTCCATCCTGGTAGTAGTGGATGGTGAGCAATTCTCTACAAGATACACATAGATGTTACCAAAGACACTGCCACTTTCAGGGGTTTTAATCAGTGGTCCCCAAACTACGGCCCGCCTCCACATTTGACCCGGCCCCCTAAACAATACCAGAGACGCATTATTTTTTTCCCCGCATTATTATTTTTTCAGTCTGGCCACACGATCGAGACTCATGCACCCATAGAACACTGGGGTGTAGTGGGCCTGCCCGACTGAATCCCTGGAAATGTTTCCTCACGTCAATAAAGCTCATTTGATTTGAATTGTGAACCACGCTAAAACAAATGTTGCTACTATGACCTCACTTTGCCCAGAACGTGAACGTGACCCCCAGAACGGAATAAATGCAAAAGGTTAGGTAAGAGAAAAATTTATTCAGAATGCAGGGTATTTAACCTGCAGTGGACACACAATTATTTTTTTGTTCAATGCAAAGAAAAGGCTGTTTGTCTCATCGGTAAAGAGACAGTGGCAGTATTCAAAGAATACAATCTGCGCCGGCATTATGAATGACGTCACAAAGACAAGTATGATAGCTTGCAGGGCCAAATGCGAACAGACAAAATCTCAAAGCTAAAAAGTGACTGTTAGCTCAGCAGACTACATTTGTACGCCAAACTCAGCTGAACCAATCATCAGTTCTGGCCAGCTTTCGTGTTGCTCAACTGATAGCAAGCTGTGGTAAACCTTTCACTGAGGGAGAGTTTGTCAAGACATGTTTGAATGTTGTCGTGGAGGAGTTTCCAATAAGAAAGAAGTCTTTAATGCTGTGAGTCTGTCGGCGAGTACAATCACCAGACGCGTGGAAGAAATAGGGGGTAATGCATATGCCCAGCTGCAGATGAAGATGAAAGAATTTGACTTTTTTTCATTAGCACTGGATGAGAGCACATACGTGCAGGACACAGTGCAGCTTCTTATTTTTATTAGTGGAGTTAGCGCAAACTTTGAGATGTGCGAGGAGCTGGCAGTCCTCCAAAGTGTGAAAGGCACTACAATGGGGGAGGATATTTTCAACAAAGTATGTGAAACCATGGAAGAGTTGGATCTGGACTGGGCAAAGCTTGCTAGCATCACGACTGACGGGGCTCCTTGTATGGTGGGCGCATCTCGGGGCCTAATAGGACGCATGAACCGGGAGATGGAAGAACGGGGTCTCACCGCCCCACTACGAGTCCACTGCATAATTCACCAGCAAGCACTGTGCTGCAAAGTGTTGAAGTGGGATTCTGTCATGAAGGTTGTTGTTACGGGTGCTGTTGGTTTCTCTGTTGTGTGACGTATGTAAATTCACCTGTGCAGGGGCTCGGCTGTGATTGGTGGACCAAATGACCGGCCTGATGTGACTGGTTCCTGCGGTGGCCATGAGCTACAAAAGGGCGACTGAAGAGCTGCACTGGTTGGGATGTGTGGCAGACTTCCCATGCACCTGCCTCTGGTCCAGACGGCGCGGTCGCAGCTACAGTCTTATAGCATAAAGTCGGGCATGTGTGTGAGGTGCGGAGTAAGTAGGGGTGAACTGCCGATTATTTTGAGATGCCTTCTTTTCTCCTGTGTTTTTTAGACCAGGGAGGTCAGTCTGTGTTATTTCTTTGTTTTCTTTTCCGTGGATAGGTTAGAGGGGAACCGAAGCATAGGTTGAGTTTTGTTTATTGTTTTGGCCTTGGCTCACCCCGAAGTATATACTCCCCCGTTGTGCCGTTAGTGTAAATAAATTATTGTTAAGAATCAAACACTGTGGCTGTGTCTGTTTGGGCATGGGAAGTCGCGTGACATCCTGCGCATCGTTACGGTCATTACGAGCCGGGTCGTAACAATTTTGGGGGCTCGTCTGTTTTGTCCCGTTTTGTGGTCTGTGGTTTGTTCAGCCGGCTTTTCTTTTGTGTGTGGGTGTGTGTGTGTGTGTGTGTATGGGAGGATGGAGTTCTCGTTAGATGATTTTGTCACCTCCCCTTCCTGGGATAAGATAGAGGTATGTCGAAAGGCGGATTTGCTTATTGTGGCGAGTTTTTTTGATATTAAAGTGTCCTACAATGCCCGTAAAGCGGAGGTGAGGGCTGCCTTGTGTGCAGGTTTGGTGGAGCGGGGCATTCTCCCTCCCCTGAAGGCAGCTGTAAAGCAGCCTGGCGGGGGCGGCGTGGAGGTGGCTCCGGTGCCTGGACCGGAGCCGGATGCCAAACGGCCTGCTAATGTGCCCGCGGCTGAGGTGGAGTCGGACGCGGCTGAGGTGGAGTCGGACGCGGCTGAGGTAGAGTCTGATGTGGCTGAGGTGGAGCCTCAGGCAGTGGGGTCTGCTGCGGCGGACCTCCGTTTGACCCTCCGTATTAGGGAGGCGGAGGTGCGTGCTAAGGAGCTTGAAGTGCAGGCTATGCACCTCCGTGTTAGAGCGTTGGAGCTGGAGCGCAAGCCCGCCGTTGTCTTAACACCTGTGGCCGCTGCCTCCACGCCCGTCTCAGGTCACCCTGACACATCCACAGTTTCTCCACCAAGTTTTGACATCACCAAACACGTTAGACTAGTGCCTCCGCTTTCGGAGGCTGAGGTTGATTCCTATTTTAGCGCTTTTGAGCGTATAGCAGCTGCATTGAGTTGGCCCAAGGAGTTTTGGGCGCTGCTACTCCAGTGTAAATTAATCGGCAAGGCTCAGGAAGTATGTACTAGCTTTTCCGTTAACGACAGCCTCCAATATGATATTGTGAAGAAATCAATTTTGCACGCGTATGAATTAGTTCCTGAGGCTTATCGACAGAGATTTCAGTAAGAGTGAAAAGACCGCCGAACAAACCTTTGTGGAGTTTGCCCGTGAGAAACAGCGCTTGTTTGAACGCTGGATGCAAGCCAGCAATGTGAAGGATATTGAGGATTGAAGGAGTTGGTTCTTTTAGAAGAATTTAAAAGTGTCTCCGGGTCAGTTGGTAGTGTATTTAAATGAGCAGAAGGTGACGCCCCTAGCGAAAAGCAGCGGTTTTAGCGGATGAGTTCATCCTCACACATAAAGTCGTTTTTTCACCCGGGCGGCACGAGAAGTAGGGGGGTACAGGAAAAGAGACAGAAATTCCTAAACAGACCCAAAGGGCGAGGCAGGAGGAAACTGACAGGCGGGAATGTTTTTATTGCCGTGAGTCTGGTCACCTGATCGCCAGTTGTCCTGCGCTGCGGAAGAAAGAGCAGCGCAGAGGGTCTAAGGGACCCGTGGGGTTCATTAAAGTAGTCTCCCCACTTACCTGTCCTGAACAGATGCAGCGGTGTGACCCAGAAACGGAGGAAGAGTCACGTTTTAAACCTTTTCTTTCCCAAGGCTTCGTTTCAGTGGCAGGAAAAGAGGACAGGGTTCCCATTACTATTCTCCGAGACACCGGGGCGCATCAATCTTTTATGTTAGACGATGTGTTGCCACTGTCGGATAAAACTGCCTGCCACACGGATGTGTTAGTGTGGGGGATTGAGATGAATGTTCTTCGGGCGCCCCTCCACCGAGTATATTTACACTCACCCATCACAACTGGGCCTGTGAAGGTTGCCATAAGACGACAGTTACCGTTTAAAGGTGTGTCATTTATTTTGGGCAACGATCTGGCCGGGGGAAAAGTGTTTCCACCGTCTGAGGTGACGGATACCCCTGTGGCTGCCTCAGATGTTACCGAGCCAAAAGCGACAGTTTTTCCCGTTTGCGCTGTTACACGGGCGCAAGCGCGCAAATTTGCGGATGTCATTAGTATCGCAGATACGTTTGTGGCTGGGGAGCAAAAACCTTGTGTTGGGGTGAAAGACAGTGTGGGGGATAAATGCAGTGTGCTAAATTTAACACCGGCGTTGAGTGGGGATGTGAATAAAGAAGCTTTGAAAAGCGCTCAGGAAAATGACAGGTCTTTGAGTCCCTGTTTTGCAGCCGTTGCCACCGCTGGGGAAAGCATCCTTCCCCGTTTTTTTCTGCAGGATGGCGTGTTAATGAGGCGGTGGTCCTCTGATCAGAGTGGCACATCAAGTGTTACACAGGTGGTGGTACCATCTCAACATCGTGATCAGGTGCTGAGTTTAGCACATGATGCCGGCATGGCTGGGCATCTCGGAGTAAATAAAACTTATTACCGAGTGCTGCGTAATTTCTTTTGGCCTGGCTTAAAGAAACATGTGGCTGCTTACTGTCGGTCTTGTGCCACCTGCCAGTTGGTGGGCAAACCTAACAAACCCATTCCACCTGCGCCGTTATCACCTATCCCACTGATGAGTGAACCTTTTGAAAAGGTAATACTGGATTGTGTGGGACCGTTGCCGAGAACAAAAGCCGGTAATCAGTACATTCTTACTATAATGTGCTCAGCAACGAGATTTCCGGAAGCCATTCCACTGCGTATTGTGAAAGCCAAAGCGGTCATTAAAGCTCTGATCAGATTCTTTTCTGTGTTTGGGTTGCCGAAAATCATTCAAACGGACCAAGGCACCAACTTCATGTCCAGAGTTTTTGTGCAGGTTGTTGATGAACTACATGCTAAGCATGTTACATCCAGTCCATATCACCCCGAAAGTCAAGGTGCTTTGGAAAGGTTCCACCAAACCCTTAAAGTTATGTTACGTAAGTTTTGTTTGGAGTCTGGTAAAGAATGGGATGAGGGGTTGCTATGGGCAGAAATCTGTGCCATCAGAAACTGAATTTGAATAAGTTAAATTTGAATTTGAATTACTCGGATTGAATCTGAATTGTAACTTGAATGAAAGCTTTTGAAAACTGAATTTGAATTAGTCTAATTTGAAATTGAATTTATGGTTTGAAAATGAATTGATTTGCTTTGAAACTGTATTTTATCCTTTAAAAATTCAGCTCTCGAATAATTTCAGATTCACTTCTCACCATTCAGTTTCAGTTGTACAATTCAATTTCAGTTCCAAAATTCAGTTTTTTGGGACTTACATCCGGTTCCGGTTCAAGCGCAGATTAATAGAACTACAGACTGATAGCGTCTTGAGCTGAATTAAGACTTCAGAAGTCATTCGTCATGTCGAATGACCAGCGGATAAACTCTCAGGTTGGTAATAAATGTATTACATGTATAAGAACAAGCGTCATGTTAACAATTGATAGCCGTACAGTAACCTTTATGCTTATTGTAGCTGTTAGCTAAAAACGCTAATTTAGCCTAGTTTGCCCTAAATTCAGCTTTGACAAACAAATATGATCGACTGTTTCTAGTAGAATTCCAAAGTTGTCATCTTGTACCTGTCAGAGCCCTGTATGCTTGCAGAGACCCCTACAGTAGGGAAACATGCAAAACAGTGTCCAAACCTTTGTATTTGAGCTTTATTTATGTCTTACACAGCATCCCAACTCTTTAGCTAACTTAATAACTTTAGCTAAAGTGAATAGTTAGTCTAATTCATTAGTGCAGCATTACTGGATCACCTCTGTTTGAAGTGATATAATATGATATACAACTATCACTGAAACAGCAAACTTTGTAAATAAACAACACTTCTCATTCTCTAAACATTTGGCCACAGCTGTAGATTACACTATCAGTGCTTGTTCACTCTTGACAATAATTACATTTCTAAATTCTCTTTGTGCATTTACAGGTAAACAATATCTAATATTTTATCTAAATGACTGCTTTGTCTTTGAAAAGGTGAAGAGCCTGAGGCCGGTGACACTCCAGTTCTACTCTAAGTACATCCTTACGGTGGCTCACAGGACAAGGCTACATTCCTGTCCTGCCAGAAGAGAAGAGAAACTTCAGAGTTTTCATGCAGTTCAACCACACCTGTCATATGGAATATGACAGGGGTCTCAAACTACCATGCCCTCGAGGACTGGAGTTTGAGACCCCTGCCGTATGGTGTTTATGCAGTTTTCTACCCCACAGTTACAGCATGTCTGACTGCCTGTTCAGCATATGCAAAAATATATGATGAGTTTAAGCATGTGATGACTATGCATGTAAACGTTGCTGAACTGCAGAGCTGCTTCAGTGACAGACTGCTGCATCCTAGATGCATGAAGGAGCGTTTCCGCAGGTCCTTCCTCCCTGCAGCTGTCAGACTGTACAATCAGAACTGCTCCCAACAAACACAGATGTTTACATCAGCGCTGTAACAACTTTTACTGTTATAACTGCACATTACTTTTCTCAGCTTATATATACACTAACTTATTGAAAGTTACATGTTTACTTTTTAATGCACGGGTACAATAAACAATCTGCACTTTTCTAATTATTCTAAATATTCTTAACTATTTAAACATCTTTCAGTATCCTGCTATGTTTGCACACTATGTGTACGCTAATTTAAACAACTGTACTGTACTCTGCTCTGGTAACTATTATCCATGATGTAAATATGTAAAAATTGTGCTTCGGTTCTGTGTGTCCTGTTCTGTTTGTATATGTGTGTTTTTTTTGCTGCTGATACAACCAAATTTCCCCTTGTGGGACAATTAAAGGATTATTCTATTCTATTCTATTCTATTCTATTCTATTCTATTCTAAGGCCTTCCATTATGGTGTTTGTCATCACATGTCACAGACATCTGGATGATCATTTGGAATAAACAAAAAAACAAAAAACTTGTTACTTCATCTTTTATCTTTATTATTATTATTGTTCTTATTTTACATTTTTCATTGTTAGGCATTAGGTTTATTTATAGTAGTCCTTTCCAACTTCTTTCCCTCTTCCATGTTACTGTGTCAGCATCTATTTGGGGTTGGGAGTGGAACAGAAAGTGCCATTTAAACCAGGAGAGGTTCTTATATTTCAGAAGAAGGGATTAATTAAAAAAAAATGACCTCAATGCCATATTTTATTTAGGAACCCTAGAGAGCACTTTGCAAAATAACACATTCTTATAATTTCACCCTCAGATGAGCCAAGCTACGACTGTCAGGGAAGGTGATGTAGGTACAGAGCATGTGAGAGTGGTTAAGTTGATGTCTCTTGTCTAGATGAAGGCACAGGAGGGATCAATGGCAAGGGGTAGAGATTCAGTATCTTCAGTCTTCAGTGGACACTCCATTTCTGGCACAAAACACCTGTAAAAGATGGTCGATTTAGGAGGTCACCCGACAACTTCAGCCTGTCAAACATAGCAATGGAGCAGTATGTTTAAAAAAAAAAACAACTAATTAAGCATGCACTCAGTACCCTAAGAATTATTATGGTAGTTAAACACAGTGATAGTTGTATATCATATTATATCACTTCAAACAGAGGTGATCCAGTAATGCTGCACTAATGAATTAGACTAACTATTCACTTTAGCTAAAGTTATTAAGTTAGCTAAAGAGTTGGGATGCTGTGTAAGACATAAATAAAGCTAAAATACAAAGGTTTGGACACTGTTTTGCATGTTTCCCTACTGTAGGGGTCTCTGCAAGCATACAGGGCTCTGACAGGTACAAGATGACAACTTTGGAATTCTACTAGAAACAGTCGATCATATTTGTTTGTCAAAGCTGAATTTAGGGCAAACTAGGCTAAATTAGCGTTTTTAGCTAACAGCTACAATAAGCATAAAGGTTACTGTACGGCTATCAATTGTTAACATGACGCTTGTTCTTATACATGTAATACATTTATTACCAACCTGAGAGTTTATCCGCTGGTCATTCGACATGACGAATGACTTCTGAAGTCTTAATTCAGCTCAAGACGCTATCAGTCTGTAGTTCTATTAATCTGCGCTTGAACCGAACCGGATGTAAGTCCCAAAAACTGAATTTTGGAACTGAAATTGAATTGTACAACTGAAACTGAATGGTGAGAAGTGAATCTGAAATTATTCGAGAGCTGAATTTTTAAAGGATAAAATACAGTTTCAAAGCAAATCAATTCATTTTCAAACCATAAATTCAATTTCAAATTAGACTAATTCAAATTCAGTTTTCAAAAGCTTTCATTCAAGTTACAATTCAGATTCAATCCGAGTAATTCAAATTCAAATTTAACTTATTCAAATTCAGTTTCTGATGGCACAGATTTCTGCCCATAGGTTGCCCCTACTGTTATTTGCCATTAGAGAGGCTAGACAGGAGTCGCTGGGTTTTAGCCCCGCGGAGTTGGTTTTCGGACATGTGGTCCGAGGCCCTCTCCGACTTTTGAGGGAAAAATGGTTGTCGGAGGCTCCGGAGGAGCCGTGTGTGTACATGACTACGTAAGCCAGCTTGAGACAGGCTTCGCCTGGCGTGGAAAATAGCCGGGGAAAACCTAAAGCAAGTGCAAACCAAAATGAAAGCTCGTTTCGACAAGAAAGCTGTAGACAGAAGTTTTCAACCAGGGGAGAAGGTGCTGTTGTTATTGCCTGTAGTGGGGTCCAGTTTATCTACGCAGTTCACTGGTCCTTACAGTGTTGAACGTAAACTCGACAACAGCCATTATGTGATACGCACTCCGAATCGGCGGCGAAAAACCAGGGTTTGCCACGTGAACACCTTGAAACTGTTCCATCCTCGCAAGCAAAATACAACTGCGCACTCGGTGTGCGCTGTTGCCACCCTCTCCGCTTACAAACCGTCGGATGACGGGTTATCTGGGAAGGAGGATGTCTTGGGTAGTGGGTTGAAGAACTCAGTGATTTTAAGTGATCTTGATTCATTTGTTGCCGAATTACCTGAAGCTGCTCAAACTGACATCATTACCCTGATAAAGGACAACTTGTCGCTTTTCTCTGATCACCCACGCCAAACGACTGTCTTATGTCATGACATTGATGTGGAGGGGCATAAGCCAATTAAACAACATGCGTACCGGGTGAACCCACTAAAAAGGGAGATAATGCAGAGAGAAGTTAATTATCTCCTAGAGCATGGCTTGGCCGTTCCTAGTGCTAGCGCGTGGAGCTCACCATGCGTGTTAGTACCCAAATCAGACAATACTCCTCGATTCTGCACAGATTATCGAAAGGTGAATGCAGCCACTAAAGCCGACTCTTTCCCATTACCTAGGATGGATGATTGTGTTGATCGGGTGGGGTCCGCTACTTACGTGACCAAATTGGATTTATTGAAGGGATATTGGCAGGTCCCTTTAACTGCAAGAGCGTCTGAGATCTCTGCATTCGTTACCCCCGATCACTTCCTTCAGTATACCGTGATGCCTTTTGGCTTATGTGTCGCGCCGGGCGACTTTTCAGCGCCTGATGGCTAAGGTTTTGGCCGGGGTCCCAAACTGTGACGCCTACTTAGATGATGTGGTCATTTATTCTGCTTCCTGGAGCAGTCATCTCCAAACTCTCTCCACTGTCTTCAGGCGTTTCGAGGAAGCATCGCTCACTGTAAACCTGACTAAATGTGAGTTTGGAAAAGCCACCATCACCTACCTCGGAAAGCAGGTGGGTCACGGGCGAGTGTGCCCCGTAACCGCGAAGGTGGAGGCTATTATCGCGTATCCGGTCCCACAAACAAGGAGGGCGTTACGCCGCTTCCTGGGGATGTGTGGTTACTACCGCGGATTCTGTAAAAACTTTGCCTCCGTGGTCGCCCCCCTGACTGACCTAGTCAGCCCATCCAAATCCTTCACTTGGACTGCGGCGTGCCAAACTGCTTTTGAGTCTGTGAAAGCTTTACTGTGCAGTGCTCCAGTTTTAGCAGCCCCTAACTTTGACTTTCCGTTTAAGTTGGAGGTGGATGCCAGCGCAACCGCAGCGGGTGCGGTTCTGCTGCAGGCAGATCAACACGGAGTGGACCATCCGATCTGCTATTTTTCGAAGAAATTCAATCAACACCAAATAAACTACAGCACCATCGAGAAGGAAGCGCTTGCATTGTTGCTAGCCCTGCAACACTTTGAGGTCTACCTGGGGTCTAGCTCCGTGCCCGTTCAGGTTTTCACAGATCACAACCCACTTGTGTTTCTTTCGCGGATGCAAAATTCCAATCAGCGACTCATGCGTTGGTCCCTTCTGTTACAAGACTTCAACCTGCAGATCAGTCATAAAAAGGGCCTTGATAATGTCTTCGCTGATGCCTTATCTAGGGCAGTGTAAACGGATGGGAATTAAATAAACAAGGGATTATTTAATTCTTATGGTGGGGGGTGTTACGGGTGCTGTTGGTTTCTCTGTTGTGTGACGTATGTAAATTCACCTGTGCAGGGGCTCGGCTGTGATTGGTGGACCAAATGACCGCCTGATGTGACTGGTTCCTGCGGTGGCCGTGAGCTACAAAAGGGCGACTGAAGAGCTGCACTGGTTGGGATGTGTGGCAGACTTCCCATGCACCTGCCTCTGGTCCAGACGGCGCGGTCGCAGCTACAGTCTTATAGCATAAAGTCGGGCATGTGTGTGAGGTGCGGAGTAAGTAGGGGTGAGCTGCCGATTATTTTGAGATGCCTTCTTTTCTCCTGTGTTTTTTAGACCAGGGAGGTCAGTCTGTGTTATTTCTTTGTTTTCTTTTCCGTGGATAGGTTAGAGGGGAACCGAAGCATAGGTTGAGTTTTGTTTATTGTTTTGGCCTTGGCTCACCCCGAAGTATATACTCCCCCGTTGTGCCGTTAGTGTAAATAAATTATTGTTAAGAATCAAACGCTGTGGCTGTGTCTGTTTGGGCATGGGAAGTCGCGTGACATCCTGCGCATCGTTACGGTCATTACGAGCCGGGTCGTAACAGTTGTGGTATCATGCATAAACTTCATCAGAGCAAATGGACTTAAACACAGGCAGTTCCAACAATTCCTGTCTGAACTGGAGTCTGCGTACGGAGATGCGCTGTACTACACAGAGGTCCGATGGTTGAGCCGCGGCAGAGTTTTGAAACATTTTTACGAGCTGCTACCCGAAATTAACGCATTTCTTCATTCAAAAGGCAAAACGGTCCCAGAGCTGATCGACCCAGAATGGAAATGGCACCTCTCATTTTTAACAGACCTGACAGAAATGCTGAATGGCCTTAACTTGCAGCTACAAGGCCAGGGGAAACTCATTTGCGACATGTATTCCCACAGAAAAGCATTTAAGGTAAAACTAGCGCTGCTTTTGGAACAAGTGAAAAAGCACAACTTCACCCATCTCCCTGCTACCCAAAACCTTTCTGCAGAGAACCCAGCCGTCCCGTTCCCAGCTGAAAAGTGTGTGGAAGCAATGGAAATGCTGAAGGCGGAGTTTGGTGTGCGATTCCCTCAACTACATGTTTATGCAAAAGAAATCCGTCTTTTCCAGAACCCCTTTGTTGCCGACATCGATGTAGCCCATCCTTTTTATCAGTTTGAGCTGGCCGAGTTACAGAACTGTGATGTTCTGAAAGACGCATTCAAGCCCAACAGTCTCGTTGACTTCTATGCCGCCCTCCCAAATGACACATACCCTAACATAAAAAAACACGCAATGAAGATGTCCACACTTTTCAGCAGCACGTATATCTGCGAGCAAACCTTTTTACGCATGAAACTCCTGAAAACTCCAATGAGATCAAGATTGACAGATGAACATCTGGATCAGTGTTTGAGACTGGCTGTGACTAGAATGAATCCGGACATTCAACTTCTCACCGGCCAGATGCAGGCCCAAAGTTCACACTGATGAACATACACTATATAGGTAAGCTCACTTTTGTGACTTGAATAAGTCATTCTGAGTATAAACAAATATAATCATAATAAAATCTACTGGGATATGATCCATCTCGACAACCATACTGGTATTGAAATGTTTCGTGCTGTATCACTTAGTTCAGTTTCTCAGCCTGCTTGCTTTGTGGTTTTCAGAGGGAAGTTGATGAGAGAGAGCAAACAGTGGTGTCTACTAGGCTACCCTACTGGAACCTACATAACTGGATTATAAGGAAAGAACACAAGAACTTTGAGAGACTACTCATATGAGTCATTTAAGAGATTCTGCTCTGACAACTGAAGCTTAACTTTTACCAAAGACTGTGCACGGCACAACAGAAACTTTCTTTCTGTGAAGAACCCAGAGAGGGTTATTTGGTTATTATTGATTTCATAAATAGTGTTATTATGTATTTCCTGAGTTAATTTTTTCTGTTAAGGACCCAGAGAGGGTTTTTTGATCTCGGAAAGGGTTATTAATGTTTGGTTATGTGTGGCTTTCTGGAAAACAATAAATGTTTACATTTCGGCAAACCTGCGATCGTCACACTTCTTCTGTTACAAACTGACCCTTGCCCCCATCAGAGAAGGGAAAAGTTATGTGGCCCTCACTGGAAAAAGTTTGGGGACCCCTGGTTTAAATGAAGCATATGCGTAAGTTCGATAAGAAAGGTCTGTAATTGTCATCTTCTGGCTTTCCTGGGTGTTTCTATTCTACACATCACAACCTTGTTTCAACATTTGCAATCTCATTACTGTCATCATTACTTTTGAAAGTCACCACCATGATTTTATGCTAAGCAGCATATCAAAGACATTAGATTCATGCAAATTAATTTCATGCTGTGTGGTCAAATGTTTATGCTTGTTTGGAGGTATTTCCCCCTTTATTGTGATTGATGTTGGGGTCACTACTCAAAAAAAGTAATTGTCACATACACAGAACACTTTTCTTAAAAGTGATGTAGTTCGTAACTTAAATATTCCCAGGGGGAAAGTAATTCGTTACACTATTCAATACGTTACATTCATGTTTCTCGGTGTAATGACTGAAACACTCTTCTACCTTAGAAACATGAACAGGTAGAAAATGAGACAGCAGCCTTACTGCTCATCAGTTTGTTACCTGTTGAAGTTTAGAGTCTGGTTGCTGGGCTGAGGTAGGCATTCACTCAGCTTGAACATGACTCTGCATTCTTGGCTAGCTTATTGCTAGCATGCTGTCTGTACAGCATGCTAGCAAAGAGAGTTTGCAAAGAGAGTTGTGTTAGCAACATAGTGCAGTTGATTCTGTCATGCAGTTTGGACGTTACTCTCAATCTTTTGTGGAATAAAAATAAATCTCCATATCCACGTGTAGACTGCACCACCTTTTTGTTTCTCTGGGGAAAAAAGTAATTCAGCTGACTGTAGGGGTTTTTTGTTGTTGTGTTTTTTTTTCATTGTAGGGTAAGTACATGCTTACTACCCTAACCCTCACACCCACCTGCTGCAATCTCCTTCATCTTCAGGGACTGCCCGTCCTTCATCTCAGGACTTCACACCTCTCAGCTTCACACCTCCCAGCTCCCAGCCATCACACCCACCCCGGCTTCTGTGGACTCCAACATACACACCCTCCCCAAAATCCACTCTTTCTATCTCAGCACTTCAAGTGAGGAATGAGCTTCGCAAGATCAAGGTGCGGAAGGCTGCAGGTCCAGATGGCATCAGCTCCAGGCTCCTGAGGTGCTGCGCAGATGAACTGTGTGGCATCCTAGGATATCTGTTCAACCTGAGCCTGTCACTGGGGAAAGTACCACAGCTGTGGAAGACCTCCTGTGTGGTACCGGTACCAAAGACCTCCCATCCCAAGGACCTCAGCAGCTACAGGCCGGTAGCCCTGACATCGCATCTGATGAAGACCCTCGAGAGGTTGGTTCTAAACCATCTGCGCCCCCTGGTGAGGTCTTCATTGGATCCGCTGCAGTTTGCTTACCAGCCTGGCATCGGGGTGGAGGACGCCATCATCTACCTCCTGCACTGAGCTCTAACTCACCTGGAGAAGCCTGGAAGCACTGTGAGGATCATGTTCTTTGATTTCTCCAGTGCTTTCAACACCATCCAGCCACGACTTCTGAGAGACAAGCTGGAGCTATCAGGAGTGGACCACCACATGTCCCAGTGGATACTGGACTACCTCACAGAACGTCCACAGTATGTGAGGTCACAGGGCTGTGTCTCTGACACGCTGGTCTGCAGTCACGGGGCCCCACAGGGAACTGTGCTGGCACCGTTCCTCTTCACCCTCTACACTGCAGACTTCTCCATCAACTCCCCACGCTGCCACCTACACAAGTTCTCTGACGACTCTGCCATAGTCGGCATCATCACAGGTGAGGACGACTCAGAGTACAGACAGTGGACTCTGGACTTTGTTGACTGGTGTCAGCAGAACCACCTGCTGATCAACGCTGGGAAAACCAAGGAGTTGGTGGTGGACTTCCGGAGACGCAGACCCACTACACTGACACCGGTGAACATCCAGGGAGTGGACATTGAGATAGTGGACTCTTATAGGTACCTGGGTGTTCACCTGAATAATAAACTGGACTGGAGCCACAACACTGATGCTCTTTACAGGAAGGGTCAGAGCAGACTCTACCTGCTGAGGCGGCTGAGGTCATTTGGAGTACAGGGAGCGCTTTTAAAGACCTTCTATGACTCTGTGGTGGCATCTGTCATTTTTACAGTGTGGTATGTTGGAGCAGCAGTTTATCGGCAGCTGAGAGGAAGAGGTTGGATAAACTCATCAGGAAGGCCAGCTCTGTTCTGGGATGCACCCTGGACCCAGTGCAGGTGGTGGGAGACAGAAGGACTCTGGCCAAAATAACATCTCTGATGGACAGAGTCTCCCACCCCATGCATGTAAATGTTGCTGAACTGCAGAGCTCCTTCAGTGACAGACTGCTGCATCCTAGATGCATGAAGGAGCGTTTCCATGAGGTCCTTCCTCCCTGCAGCTGTCAGACTGTACAATCAGAACTGCTCCCAACAATCATAGATGTTTACATCTGCGCTGTAACTGCAATAAGTTAATCAACCGATTCGCACTACAACCTGGTTTGCCTCTTATCTGTAGTTATTTTTATTTAATTTAATAACTGTACAGTACTCTCTGTATATAGTAATTTTGTCCTTAATGTAAATATGTAAGAAAAATTGTGTATGCTTCTGTTCTGTGTCCTGTGTACTGTTTGTTTGTATATGTGTCTTTTTGGCTGCTGTTACAACCAATTTCCCCTTGTGGGACAATTAAAGGATTATTCTATTCTATTCTATTCTATTCTATTCTACACAATAGGCAGGATCAATAGGCAGACAGACAAACAATTCCAAGGAACTGGACAACTGGGAACCGTTCAAGATTCACATCCCAGTTAAGAGTGGTGAGAATGATGTTCCTGATATGACAGCTGCATCAAAGTGATGAAAAATAACTTAGTAAAAGCTTTGTTCTTCCAAATGGTATTCAGTGAAATTTAACACAACAGTCCCCTCTAGTGGAGCTCTTGTTATTACCAACCAAGATTTTTAGTTTTAAAGCAAAGCAGAAGTTTATCAAAAATTATTTCAAAGTTTATTCTGTCATACTCTTTTATATTCTCTCTTACAGGACTTTCTACAGAGAACTCTCTGTGCCGGTGTTTTGAAAGTTTTGCCCTGTTAACAGACACCAGTGAAGTAAACTGAAGTAGCTTCTGTAATGCTACAATGAGACAAAAGTGGTCCACACACTGTAAAAAAAAAAATCCTAAAAAAACAGTAATATTCCGGCAGCTGGGGCGCCAAAATAATACCAGAAAATAACAGAAAATAACTTTCTCATAAAAATACGGTTATTTTCAGTAATGACAATACAGTTTGTTGCCCTAATTTTACATGGGATTTTGCCTTTTTCAAGTGCTTTTAAACATTAAATTAGGAACATTTTAATGTGATTAAACAATGAAATTACCTATAAACAAGGTCAATGAATGTGGCAATATGAATAATAATACTTAAATGTACAGAAATATACAGTTAACAGTTGGTTTAAATAATAATAATGGATTGCATTTATATAGTGCTTTTCGAGACCCTCAAAGCGTTTAACAATTACACTATTCATTCACTCTCACATTCACACACTGGTGGAGGCAAGCTACAGTTGCAGCCACAGCTGCTCTGGGGCAGACTGACAGAAGCGAGGCTGCCATATCGCGCCATCGGCCCCTCTGGCCATCACCAGGAGGTGGTAGGTGAAGTGCCTTGCCCAAGGACACAACGGCCGAGACTGTCCGAGCCGGGGCTCGAACCGGCAACCTTCTGATTACAAGACGAACTGCCAACTCTTGAGCCACAATCGCCCTAAATAACATTATTTGATGTAAAAAAAAGTTTATAAGAATCATTTTATGTATTTTTCCATAGTATTACATTTGAATTTAACAGTTCAATCTTTCAAATAACGGACACATATTTGTGAAATCATGATACATTTGTGAATGTATTTTAACAATCTTTGTACAGACAAATACATTTAAAAAACAAGAAAATTATGTTTTATTACATTTACAGTGATTTTACGTTAATTTACATTTGAAATGTGAAAATTTATGTAAATTTAATGATATTCTAGAAAAACAGTACAAAACTGTAAAATACACAGTAAAATACTTTTATGTTACTTTTTTTTTTTTACAGTGCACTCTTTTCTTCTTCTTCTTCTTCTTTTTTTAAATTTGGTTTGTTTGTTTTTTACCAGCACTTACAATCTTTGTATGTTTCTTAATAAGGCACTGTGCTTGATTCTCTGAATTAAATACTGTCTGCTAAACAAATAACATACAACCACTGGTTATTTTTGCCATGAATATAATTTTGTACCTAAATGTACGCAGTCAGAACAGAGTACAACATTAAATTGAAATGCAGAATAGAACAAGAATCACAGTTAAAATGTCAGAGCATGTAGAAATACATGCTCTCTAAGAAACTGTACAGTGGTGTCATGGTATTTTTTTACAGATCCATTTCATAGAAGCTGTACATGAAATATCATTCCAAGTCCTCTGATCTTCAGCTCTTATATGCACACAATCTTCTTCACTGGTCAGTGAGCCTCCATTATTGGGTTCATTTGTTGCCCAGTTCCTAAAGAACAAAGGTTTTATATAAGAACGTATCAGTAAGATGAAGAAATGGAGTGTGGGGATTGAATCCCCATAAAAAATATGACAATGACCCCACTGTCTCTACTAGTTTTTGGAGAAAGTTAGCATGCATACGTCAGTCTCCAGATAAAAATTAATGTGTCATTAAGATCATTAATTTTTCCCCTGAAATATGCCATTAAGGTAGAAAGATGGTGCAGTTGTTAACAGTGCTGTATAGATTCAAATCTACTGTGTCCTTTCTGTGTGCAGTTTGCATTTTCTCTGCCTGTGTGGTGTTAGGGTTCAAATATTGAGGAGTGATACAGGAGTAATTCCAAATAACAACACTGGTCCAGCCGGGTTAAGTCAAACAATGATTTTAATGAACACACGCAGCGTGGGGAGATGAACACTGCACACTGATCCCCACAGTGGGTTCTCTGTCACTTCCTCCCACAGTACAAAGACGTGTGCTAGCTGAGTGGTGGAGAAAATGGATAGATCGATGTATTTGTCATGAAATGTTCAAAAGGTCGTAACTGAGTTCTTCTGCCCCCATGTGCCCCCCAAAAGAGTCAGTAGCATCTCTCTTTAACCTTTTGCCCTTATTTTGGCTCAACCACCTGACATGTAAGCTCACTGATGAGGTTATTTCTGCATACATCTATGTTCATGAAAAAACACATCTGCCGGAAATCCAGTAAATGTAATAAACTGAACTAAAGTGAAGACTTACGCCAGAGTCAGTGGAGTTCCATCTACCCATTTCCACTGTCCCTCCATTCCATTGTCAGTCAAACCAATCCAAGTGTTTTCTTTGATGATTGTAGTGAGAAAGTTCTGTTTAAAATTAAAAAAAAAACACCAGAATTTAGGGTGTGCTGTCTGTACTAGTTTTGTCTAAACATATCTATTGAATGCATGCAAAGAAAATTCTTAACTTTTTTGACACTGTTGTCATCATTCTCATCGATCTCTCTGGTTCTTTGAAAAATAAACACTCAGACATTTAAAACCCTTGTAATGCTTTTATTTAAAACCTCGGGGCATAGGGAGATCATGCAACCTAAAAGCAGATTTGAGGAGTAATGTGTGGGATGCAAACTAAACGGCTCTTAGAGCATGTGCGAATCTTTCGTCACTTTGCCAACATTGCAACAGTTAATATATTTGAATGACACGGTTAGCGCCCAGTTAGCTCTTAGCATTTCTCGACAGCTTTGCCTCTCGACTGCCCGAGACATTTAAACAATGGATACCTCCGTATATAAACAAATTCATGCTTTTCTCCTCAATGTAGAGCTTCCCCCGATTGAACAACAAATATTTCACTATTGCAAAAATTTTAAGAGATACTTATTATTCTTAACATCTTAACAGATACTCTGACCAGTAACTATCGTAAAATGCTTCGAGCGGAAGTAGACGCCTTTCGCACATGCGTGGTACGGATCGGGTTTCCAGTATGGATTGGGTAGTGACAAAAGCTGTGTCCCAAAACGTCGGCTGCATCCTTCGGAGGCCGCATTTGAAGGCCGATTACGTCACAGCCAGGTGACGAAGGCTGTCCCAATTTGTCGACTCCTTCAAATGCGGCCGACAAATGCGTCCTTCATTTCCCCGAATTTGAAGGATGGGTCCGGTGTGTCCTTCGTGGCCCACCATATCCCAGAATTCATAGCGCGGCCCAGCCAAATTTCAGCTGCCAACAATGGCGGCCGCTACTAAGTTTTAAAATTACTCTTATTAATCTTTCTGGGTCACAAAATAAACTTTTAACATATTTTCAGGCGAGAAAGTAGCTGTGTAAACTTCAAATATCTGCTTGGTTTATCAAGACATCGCATATTTGCAAAAAGTGTGCCGACGTTTTCGAGGCGTCTGTTACCCACCCGCTCGATAGCAAGCCGGGGTTCAATGGTCACACAGCCGGTGAGAGCAGCGAACTCCGGCTTCATCGTTTTCAGACCCCGCTTTTTCGCTACTCAGGTTAAACATGATATATAAGTCACTCGGATAACTTAAAAATGTAATTGTTTTCCTTTTTCGGTGTTTTATTTGTTCCGAGTAAATCGGTTTGGCTGAGATCAAAGTTATTAGATTATTAGATTATTAATCCATCGGGTAGGTTCAACGATATCCATTATTTCACCGAGGGGGAGAAAGCGGTAAGGGCGGGAACAGCTGGTCACGCAAATGTGAAGGCTAGACCGTCCCATTTCACAAGCCTCGCACTTCCGGCCTTCTCGGTCTTCGAAGGACCCGGCCCACGTAGACCGCGAAGGCCAGGTCCTCCGAAGGATGCAGCCGACATTTTGGGACACTTGTGCATCTCCTTGGTAGAACCTGCACCTGATGTTGACTTGTGCTATGGGCTTGAAGTTGGCCTCTAATGTATGGGCTCTAGTGTTGTACGCCACATACACATTGAGTTCCTGATGAAGGCTCTTAGGGTCCTGTTGATCTTGTATAGTTCTAGGCATTCAAGAAACCCAGGTGTGGGGCATCAATCCAGGCAGCGCACAGGTTGCTGAGCCTAGTCTTGCAGTCTCAGACAACAGCTCGGTCTACCAGTAGCTTCCTTTCTGTGCGCCGCTCATGTAATGAACCATAGCTTACCCGCTATGATGCCTGACAGGAGCTTCCATGTGGTACCAAGGCTAGGACCAGTCCCTTTTGAGGGTATTTGGGGATCAGGACTGTCCGGCCTTCGGTCATCCATTCCGAGTGTCTCTCATCGACTCAGTGAATACTCAGCCTCTTCAGCCAGTAGGTGTGGCCATGTCGAGGCCTGGTGCTGTCTAACTCTTCACTATGATGATTACTAGACCATGTTCAGGGTCTGTGATAATCACTGCGATGGTTAAATCACAGTGATGGGTACTGGACTTTGATGGATATCATCCATCTAAGTTCAGGGAGCAGCCCATTTCTCATCAGGGTGTTCTGGTACCTCAACACCTGATGCAGGCCTTGTTAATCCGGTCACTTCCTTGCCTGTGTGACTCCATATTTACTTTTTTTTTTCGCTCATATCTGCGGTAAGCTATAACACTATACTATACACACACACACTAGACTTCTTCCACAGTGTCCAGAGTGAGATGGAGTAACAGCTGTTTCAGGGTTTAATAATTGCTGGGACATAAAAATATGTATAGTATGTTTGTTTGCTTTGATGTAAAATTTCAGTTTTTATAGTTTTTCTCCTGCTTTGACTCACCCTCTAGTTCTCATCTAAAGATGTATTTGCCAAAACAGCTCAATTGTAGTTTCATGTCAATTATTATAGGTCCGTCAGTATTTGGGAGCTGAATCTTCAGCCCTGCTGAAAACCTAAATGGAAGCCTGTCAAGTAAAAGTGAAGAAAGGAGCAAAAACGAGACAAGCAGCATACCGGAGACCGCAAAGCTGAGTGCAGAATTGATCAAATTAGGAGCTAAAATAAAAGACTAAAGGGACAGCCATTTTTATTTTCAGCAATTTTCCATTTTTACAGACAAAAGGTTTCAAACTTAAACCTCATGTGTGTTTAATCTAGTGGTAGCAAATGCATAAAAAAGGGATTTATGAGGACACTGAATAAAAAATTGCTTCCTTGAAAACAGCATTAACAATTTAGTATTGAATGAAAATAATCTATATACAAAGTGTCTGTGAATGGCAGAGATGCATGTAGCACAGAGCTATTGCTCAGTGTCTGAGTGGCAGAACGCCAGAATCTCAGCTAGAAGCTCACAAAACCATTTTAACAACCACCACACTGCTAAAAGTAGACATCTCACAAATTCCAAACCTGCAGGTTTCTTCACACTCAAAAGTAATGAATGAGGGGTACGAATATGAATATTCATGTATAGACACAGTAAAACACATAAATATGAACTGTACCTGTTCTTTAGCGCAGTCAATAACCACCAGATCTGCTCCTCTGTCTCTGCAGTCATTTCTAGCTTGATTCCAGGAACCAGACCTTTCAGAGAGGAGATAGCAGCTACAGCTGAAACTACTCCATCCTGCAGGACATTGTTTAACTGGAAGAAATTAAAAACAAGTAATATTTCAGTAAGGTTAATGAAGAATCTTTAATGAACCTTACAACAATGCTCAATTGATCTGTTTAATTAATTAAGGAGCTCCAAAAGTTTGATCACACAGATTTATCTAGAGTTTATTCACCTCCTGGCTTTTATATTTGTTTGCCTGTGTATATTTACTATGGTGAGTTTTTGTACCTAATCTATTTCAGGGCTGCAGCCAATATTTTAATAATTGGTTATTCCATTGAGTAATCAGATAAAAAGTACTTCTGTCTTATTAATGGACAATAATAAATGTTCAAAAGAGAAAAATGAACTCCTCATCAGTTTATATTTTAGAAATTGCAGTTGCAACTCTTTCATGTATTTACAGGCCATATTAAAAAACAATTCTTAAATGCAAAAATAAATATATGATGTCAAGTGCAGTAGTGCCCAATGAAATAATACAGCCTAAACGAATCATTCCAAGGCTTTAAACATTTTTAGGAGGCAAAAAACAAACAAACAAAAAGTATTTTATCTCCTGGATGAGGTAGATTTGGTGTGTGTTCGTGTATACGTGTTTTTGTGCCTGTGTCTGTGTATTTAAGTTTTAGTAAATGTGTTTTTGTAAGCCTTTAGAGGAGCATGTGGTGGTCGCAATGAAGAAAAGAGAGCAGATCAGTATTCTGATATTTGTCTTGTCCATTTTTTTTACTGGCCTACAAAAGAAAAAAAGTTTATATTTATATTTCAAAAAACAAATACATATTAATGAATATAGTTTTTAAATCTGAAAATAATGTTATAAAAGCATCTTCTATTCATGTCGGAGTTAGCTAAATAGATGGTTTGATGTTAGCTTCCCCCCACCTTAACGAAGAGGGTGAGCTCAGGCGGAGTGAAGAAAGCATGTTTGGTCTTGGTTTGTTGCATCCAAAACAGCAGCACTTGTGGCTAAAACTTCAATTCAATTCAATTCAATTTTATTTATATAGCGCCAAATCACAACAAAAGTCGCCTCAAGGCGCTTTATATTGTACAGTATACCCTATAATAATAGATACAGAGAAAAACCCAACAATCATATGACCCCCTATGAGCAAGCACTTTGGCAACAGTGTGAAGGAAAAACTCCCTTTTAACAGGAAGAAACCTCCAGCAGAACCAGGCTCAGGGAGGGGCGGCCATCTGCTGCGACCGGTTGGGGTGAGAGAAGGAAAACAGGATAAAGACATGCTGTGGAAGAGAGAAAGAGATTAATAACAGATATGATTCAATGCAGAGAGGTCTATTAACACATAGTGAGTGAGAAACGTGACTGGAAAGGAAAAACTCAATGCATCATTGGAATCCACCAGCAGCCTACATCTATTGCAGCATAACTAAGGGAGGATTCAGGGTCACCTGGTCCAGCCCTAACTATATGCTTTAACAAAAAGGAAAGTTTTAAGCCTAATCTTAAAAGCAGAGATAGTGTCTGTCTCCCAAATCCAAACTGGAAGCTGGTTCCACAGAAGAGGGGCCTACTTTACTGGGAACCTGTCAGGAGTCCTTAATGAAGCCAGCTGTTCCACAAGCTCCACCACGAAGAAAAGTTATTTTCAGCTGTTGTCATCTGACTTATTTGGTTTACACAGCAAAAATCTACAATAAAGCTACATCCAAATAATAAAGGTAATAAAGTTAAAATATGCAGATGAACTGCTAGCTTAGCCTGATAGGATGGTTAGGTAGATTGCTAAAATCATCCCTCTAATCTAAGGGTGAATCTAAGGTGCGGGGGTGGGGGGACATGGGGTGTACTAGAAAATATATATTTCAAGTTTTTCCTAACATTATCTTGTATATTTAGATTAATATCAAATATAAATAAATTAGATATTAATTCAGTTGTATTAATATATAAAAATGCTATTTTTTCTTCTTCTATATTTATTATATTATATATCTATTATATAACTTTATATTTATTATCACTACATTAGATTTCTCATGTTGTGGGTAATCAGTGTATAACAGCAACCAAAACAAAACAAAAAAAATCAAAACCCATAACTCAATACAATAAATACAATTCCACAAAAAACACATTTTGAAAAGTTAAATGTTATACAGTGTCAGTATCAATCATTCCAAATCCAAATTCTAACTTTGGCACAACCATAAGGTGTATATAAGGGAGGGACATCTCTGAAAAGTGAGGTCAATCCAAAAGTGCTTTAAATGGCTCTCTGAGATTTGGAAGGTGAAATACTGAATTTGATGTGTGCAGAAGAAAACTCTTTTCCATATCAGACAAATATCTTGAAAGAAAAAAGATTATTATTATTATTATTATTATTATGATGATGATGATGATGATGATGATAATTCAGGAGTGTGACCAGGTATTTATAGGTTTACAGGTGTGGGACTGCACATTCCTCATCCCATCTATTGCAATGGCGATATGCTCCACACTGCGGCTCTGGTGTAAAAAATTCATATCATCAAATTAAATCTTTTAAAGTTTTGTTTTGTTGAATGGCTGTGAAGAAAGGCTGTTATTATCAGTCTCCTGCAGGTTAACATCTAACTATTTTTTCCTGTCTTTCCCACAGTAAAAAATTTAAAGTAACCACAAAACTGCAATCTACCCAATTTTTACGCAATATGCAAAATATAGCGACAATAACTGCTCCTAACTTCTAATAACTGGGTGAAACTGATAGAAGGTTATGTTTAGAGACTCAGTTATTTGTGAGTCTCTAAACAAACCTGTAGATCAGAAAGTGATGTCTCAGTGAAAAGATGCATCACAACTGAATCAAAAATGACCACTTGATGAAACAAGTAAAATAACAGTTAAAAAAAGATTTAAAGGATATTGAGATAAAAATAAGAATATGTCAGTGTAAGGCCTATCAGCTTCCTTTTCAGCTTCCTTAATGAAAATACATTAAGCGTACTTGTTGTGGATTCAATCATTTTATAAGTTACTAAACACCATTAAATAAGTTTCACATATGTGTTGATGAAATATATCCCTTAAATTATATTAGTACCATTCAGACTTGTAAATGTAAATTTGTGATGAGCATAAGGTACACTGCGGCACTGCAGCTTTATAGTGACAAGCAGCAATACTGACAATGGTTCATATGATATTTTCCTAATGACTGAAATTTGATTTCTTAAAAATATGGTAAGTCAGAAGATGCTAATTCATTCACTTGTTTGGAAACTGAATCACTAAATTTCTGAGAAAAACCTTTTAGAGACGCAAGGACTCACTCTGGTTGTAAAAGCACAGCAGTTTTTTAGTCAGCAGATCTCGCTCCTCATTCATTGAAGAAAGCTGGTTACTGACAGCAGAGATGTTTTTATTCAGAAGGTCTCGCTCCTCAGTCATGGAAGAAAGTTGGTTACTGACTGCAGAGAACTTTTTATTCAGAAGGTCTCGCTCCTCAGTCATGGAAGAAAGTTGGTTACTGACTGCAGAGAACTTTTTATTCAGAAGGTCTCGCTCCTCAGTCATGGAAGAAAGTTGGTTACTGACTGCAGAGAACTTTTTATTCAGAAGGTCTCGCTCCTCAGTCATGGAAGAAAGTTGATTACTGACAGCAGAGATGTTTTTATTCAGAAGGTCTCTCTCCTCAGCCTCCGCCGACACATGTCCAGCTAAATTATGGTCTGAAATAAAAAAATTGAATAGATTAAATTAAGTTAAAAAAAATAGCTGGTAATCATTAATATAGTGCCTGATGATCAGTAGAACAACTATCCATGAAAAGCCCAACTCACTGAAGAAACTAAGTGTGATAAGTCCAATCAGCAGGAAAACCGTAAGCAGGCTCAGGGAGAGAATAACACCCAAATAGAAACTTCTCTTAGAGCTCCTCTGACCTGAAAAGAAGATAAAAAAAAAGTTACCCAAACAAATGTGCAGTAGTAATAAGAAACGTTATAACCTCCTTGTTCTATCACTGCCTTTTTACCTGTGTAATTTGTTGAAGGTGTTGGGTTGTCAAGTTTAACGCATTCAACATTGTCATATATTGCCTCCATTTCATACATGGATTTGGTTTATTTCAGAGAGATCAGCTCTGCAGCACAGGATGAGTGAAGTGTGAAAGTCTCACTGGTTTCAGTTTACTCTCCTTTTAAATTCAGAGGAAGTCGCATATTTCAGAGGATTGTGCAGCTATGCAACCACTGAAACTTGATATGTTCTTAATTAAGCTGTGTATATATGTGATAGCCAAATGCAAGATACAGAAGTCAAACTGCTTTTCATGATTGTGTGAAAAAATTACAATTTTGCTTAAGTGTAAGTAAAACAATGTATGAATATGTGTGTGATTAATTTATTTGTAGAGATTAGTATTAGAAAGCACTGTGAATGCTCAAATTGAGTAGAAAGTTTCAATACAAGCAAAGGTCAGCTGCTATACAGTCCTGAGGAATAACACATAACAACAAATAACAACAAGCAGTTCATGACTTTTAGATTATGAAAATATCTAACTGCAGACCAAAACTATAAAGGCAAAATAAGAAGTCCCTCACTAGAGCACCAGTGACAGTGTCACGAACTAAATTGGCAAACTCAGAAAATTAATTTAAAAAGACTATAGCAAATAAAGTAAGACTAGGTTAATTCAACAAGCTCCAAAGACAGACTCGCGTGGACACACACACGCATACACACAGCATAACCCTCAGTGAAAAAGGTGAAAATCAGCTTTTACTCTTATAATATGGTTAAAAAACGAAAGTTACGTTAAGATTACTTCTAAAGTTGACATCCATCCATTCATCCATCGTCTTCCGCTTTATCTGGGGCTGGGTCGCGGGGGTAGCAGCCTAAGCAGAGAAGCCCAGACCTCCCTCTCCCCAGTCACCTCCTGTAGCTTATCCGGGGGAACACCAAGGCGTTCCCAGGCCAGCCGAAAGATATAATCTCTCCAGCGTGTCCTGGGTCTGCCCCATGTCCTGGTGGGACATGCCTGGAACACCTCACCCAGGAGGCGCCCAGGAGGCATCCTTGTCAGATGCCCGAACCACCACAGCTGGCTCCTTTCGATGTGGAGGAGCAGCGGCTCTACTCTGAGCCCCTCCCGGATGGCTGAACTTCTCACCCTATCTCTAAGGGAGAGGCCAGCCACCCTTCGGAGGAAGCTTATTTCCGCCGCTTGTATCTGCAATCTCGTTCTTTCGGTCACTACCCACAGCTCGTGGCCATAGGTGAGGGCAGGGACATAGATCCACTGGTAAATTGAGAGCTTCACTTTTACGTTCAGCTCTCTCTTCACCATGACGGACCGGTGCAGCGTCCACATCACTGCGACTGCTGCACCAATCCGTCTGTTGATCTCCGGCTCCCTTCTCCCATCACTTGCGAACAAGACCCCGAGATACTTGAACTCCTCCACTTGGGGCAGGAACTCATCCCCGACCCGGAGTGGGCACTCCACCCTTTTCCGGCTGAGAACCATGGCAGTAACGATTAACACTGGAACGCAATAATCGTTACTGGGATTTAGATAGGGTTGTTATTCGTTACTTCGTGTGGTGGCTATCACGGAGCTTCCATAGATTCAGTAACATTAGCAAGTGGTGGAGGCCAGCAGGTGGATGAGGTAAAGGGGACGCAGGAAGAAGAGAGAGCCGAGGCAGCCCCCGGTCCGAGTGTGAACTGAACTTCAGGTAAGAAGTTATGACCTGCAGTCTATCTGGGTCAGATATAAACCAAGTTTAGGTGGAGTTTATTTTCGTTATGCTGACTTTTTCGTACTGGGTGCTAGCTAGCATGACGGAGTTTCTATACAGCTGGGTGTGTGCTATGAAGTTACTGATGTTGAACTTTATTTTGTTCATAAGGTTAATTATTAGAGTTGCCAACCATCCCATAAAAAACGGAATCGTCTCGTATTCAGAGAAAATATCACGCGTTTCGTATTGAGCTGAAAAGGAACACAGTTTGTCCTGTACTTCAGCTACAATGGAAAAAGACACAAAGCTGGAGTTATTCTGTGTCTTTGCTGCACAGCTGCCTCGTCTTCTCTCATTCTCTCCCCCTCCCTCTCCTGTTTCTACTTCACTCATGAAACTGATCAATGATCAGCTGATCGGCTTTTCTGTCGCAAGTCCCATCTCTCTTGTTTGTTTATCGCCCACTTTGCGCCAGAAAGAAGAAACCAGTGTAGGTCGCGTTAAACAACAGCAGCACGTTTAAGCTTGGTCAGCTGTTGTTAGAATTTATTTAATATTACTTTCTAGTATCAGCTGATGTTTGCTGGAGCCACAGCTGTAAAAACTGCTGGTCATGATATCGGTTTGGATATGTGGTGAGAGGGAAACATGAAGATGAAACCAGGAGATGTCCTTACTGAATCATCAGAGCTGAGCAGGTGATGGAGAAACAGGTTTACCTTTTAGGTGACATGAATGAGTTGAAGGGAAGTTATGAACTGTTTCTGAGAGACAAATAACACCGGGATCCTTTTTTAATGTAGCTGGGCGGGTCTAGCAAAGTTTTGCCAGGGTGGCCAGTGACCCTTTCTTATTCTCATTTAAAATGTCTAGCTTTTAAAAAATAATTATCTGAATCTTACAACAAACGATTGATAGATTGATGCATATATACCATCAAAACAGTGTACATCACTGTCACAACAGCGTTTGTTTTCATTCAAAGGCTTTATGATTTTTTCTATAATGGTGGGCCGGTCTCTAGTCAAAATGCCCTGGCCGAGTTTTTGTCCCAGTCCAGCCCTGGATGCAACTCATCTGCAGTCTGGTGTTGCCTACATCTTCCTATTCGGAGGGCAGAATTTCCGAGTTCTGAGTACAATCGAAAGCACCACGACTGCAGTTTTTGTGTTGGATGTAAAAAAGCACACATGACGCTGTGACGTAGGCTAGAATCATGGCGTCGGTCAACGACGGTCCAGGCGTGGGATTTCTCTCGTGAAAATATGCACATTATTTTTTCCTTTCTATTGGTAGGTGGTACAGTGCACTTGAGGCAAGTAAGCAAGCTAGAAGACTGGCAATCTTGCTGGGTATCCAGTTACGGAAGCAACACATTAACAAGAGAATTCTGAGTAAAACCAAAGTTACTTTCCCTAGTAACTAGTTACTTTGAAAGTAACGAGTAACTTGAAGTAACTGAGTTACTTTTGATAGAAGCAACTAGTAATGTAACTAAGTTACTAATTTAAAGTAACTTTCCCAACACTGATTGCCGGCAATGCGAACCAAGCTCTTTCAATTGTTGTATAGGGATCGAATGGCCCGTAGCAATGGGCCAGACACCCCATACTCCCGCAGCACCTCCCACTGGACACCCCGAGGGACACGGTCGAATGCCTTCTCCAAGTCCACAAAACACATGTAGACTGGTTGGGCAAACTCCCATGCGGCCTCAAGTATCCTTGAGAGGATAAAGAGCTGGTCCAGTGTTCCGCAACAAGGACGAAAACCGCATTGTTCCTCCTGTATCTGAGGTTCGACTAGCGGACGAAGCACAAACCTGATGCATCTGAATCACTGAGATGTCAGCTTTTCCCCCAACAGCGTGTCCGCATACGTGCTGTCGGGGCTGAAAGCTGGCATCTCCCGAGATCATCATCCCGAGATACTTAAACTCTTCCACTTGGGGCAAGAACTCGTCCCTAACCTGGAGTGGGTACTCCACCCTTTTCTGGCTGAGGACCATGGAGGTGCTGATTCTCATTCCCGCTGCTTCACACTCGGCTGCAAACCGTTCCAGTGCGAGCTGGAGGCCATCACCCTATGAAGCCAGCAGAACCACATCATCCGCGAAAAGCAGAGATGAGATTCTGAGACCACCCAAGTGAAAGCCTTCTGCCATTTGATTACACTGTCCTGGCGGGGCAGTGCTGGTGGAGCCCATCACCCACCAAGAACGAGTCCGACTTATTGCCGGCTATGCAGACCAAGCTCTTGCAATGGTTGTATAAGGATTGAATGGCCTGTAGCAATGGGCAACCCCATACTCCCGTAAAATCCCCCACAGGACTGGTTGGGCAAACTCCCATGCACCCTCAAATATCCTTGAGAAGATAAGGACCTGATTCAGTGTTCCACAACCGGGACATAAACTGCATTGTTCCTCCTGTATCTGAGGATCAACTAACGGACGGACTCTCTTTTCCAGCACCTTGGCATAGACTTTCCCACGGAGGCTGAGGAGTGTGATCCCCCTGTAGTTGGAACACACCCTCCGGTCCCCCTTCTTAAAAATGGGGACCACCACCACGGTCTGCCAGTACAGGGGTTCTGCCCCTTAGCTCCACGCAACATTGTAGAGGCATGTCAGCCAGGACAGCCCTACAACGTCCAGAGCCTTCAGGAACTCGGGGTGGACATCATCCATCCCAGGGCCTCTGCCACCAAGGAGTTGTTTAACTGACTCAAAGACCTCGCCCCCGGAAATTGGCGGGTCATCCCCCTCATCCCCAGACTCTGCTTCCTCCTCGGAAGGCGTGTCAGTGGGATTAAGGAGGTCCTCGAAGTATTCCTTCCACCGCCCGACAATTTTCTCAGTCGAAGTCAGTAGCGCTCCACCAGCACTATATACAGTGCAGGTAGAGCACCGTTTCCCCTCCTTAGACGCCTGACAGTTTGTCAGAATCTCTTCGAGGCAGTCCGAAAGTCTTTTTCCATGCCCTCTCCGAACTCCTCCCACACCTGAGTTTTTGCTTCAGCCACTGCCCGAGCCGCATTCCGCTTGACCTGTCCGTACCTGTCAGCTGCCTCCGAAGTCCCACAGGCTAACCAAGCCTGATAGGACTCCTTCTTCAGCCTGGTGGCTCCCTTCACTTCTGGTGTCCACCTTTTGGTTCGGGGGTTACCACCACGACAGGCACCAACCACCTTGCGGCTGCAGCTCAATGCAGCAGCTTCGGCAATGGAGATGCTGAACATGGTCCATTCGGACTCAATGTCCCCAGTCTTCCTCGGAATGCTGTTAAAGCTCTGCCGGTGGTGTGCGTGGAAGATCTCACGGACTGGAGCCTCTGCCAGGTGTTCCCAGCACACCCTCACTCCACGTTTAGGTGCACCGGGTCTGTCCAGCCTCCTTCCCCGCCACCTGATCCAACTCACCACCAGGTGGTGATCAGTTGACAGCTCAGCCCCTCTCTTTACCTACTTAGTGTCCAGAACATATGGTCGCAGGTCTGGTGATACGATTACAAAATCAATCATCGACCTGCGGCCTAGAGCGTCCTGGTGCCACGTGCACTTATGGACACTCTTATGTTCGAACAAGGTGTTTGTTATGGCCAAACTGTGATTTGCACAGAAGTCCAATAACAAAACACCACTCGGGTTCAGGTCAGGGAGGCCGTTCCTCCCACTCACGCCCCTCCAGGTCTCGCTGTCGTTACCCACGTGAGCATTGAAGTCTCCCAGTAGGACAACAGAGTCTCCAGGTGGAGCACCTTCTGGTACCTCTCAACCTCACGCAGTAACTCAGGCTCCTTCCCCACCAGAGAGGTGACATTCCTTGTCCCAATTGCCAGTCTTGGTAGCCAGGGATCAGTCCGCCAGGGCCTCCTCTCCTGGCCACCGCCTGGCACACAATGCACCAGACCCCTACGGCACCTCCTGTGGGGCCTGCGGGAGGATGGGCCCATGTCTCCTTTTCGGGCTGTGCCTGGACGGGCCCCATGGACTAAGGCCTGGCCACCAGACGCTCACCCTCGGGCACCCTCCCCGGGCCTGGCTCCAGGGTGGGGCCCCAATAACCCTATCCCGGGCAGGGTAAACTGTTCCCTCGATGTTTTCCTCATAAGGGTCTTCTGAATCGCTCTTTGTCTGGTCCCTCACCCTGGACCAATTTGCCATGGGAGACCCTACCAGGGGGCAAAAGCTCCCGGACATAGCCCCTGGGATCCCTGGGACACACAAACCCCTCCACCTTGATAAGGTAGCGATTCACTGAGGGGTTCTAAAGTTGCAATTTAGAAATTACTGTGCTGTATATTTGCATAAGTGTGACATGTATAGCTGTGAGGTACTTGCATAGCATAATTTCTATGACCATTTTTTGTTAGTAATATATATTTTCCCCTCTCACTGAATGACAATAATATTAATATCATATTCACAAACAAACAACCAAACACACACACACACACACACACACACACACACACAAACTTTTTATGTCATTTTTTATGTGTATGTGGTTTTAAGTTAGTAATTTCCACATTTCTATAGGGCCTATAGAACCCAAATTGAACATACATAAAATAATAAATTATTTTGGCCTGCACTGTATTTAGTATTTTGTACCCTGCCTCTTGCCCTATGACAACTGGGATAAGCTAAAGCTCATGAATTGGGTAAGAAGAATACTGAATGGATTTATTCCTAATTACATGAGGTCTGACAAATGGCAGCCAAAAACTGTAGTGTCTTTCTCCACTGTCAATTGACTTTCTTACACAATAAAGCCAGCATATGCTACCCTGTGCAAAAAGTTCTGCAGTGTAATAGTTCTGCAATGTAAGACTACAAATTTAGAAGAATAAGGAAGTATTACTGCTGTGCTCTTACCATTCTAAAATGGTACACATAACTTGTGCAACAATGACTGTGTGAAAAATAACAGAAGTCAAACTTTTTTTTCTGTTCAGTTTTGAAGGAGACAGTCAGTTCTTTATTTCCACAAAGATACAGAGCCCTGCAAAGGACATTGGAGAAAAAAACAGGAAGATGTACTTTTGTGAGATCCCGCAAAAGTTTTAAGTCCATGCACCTCCAGTTCGGTATTGAAACCTTAGTGTTAGGTTTATATTGTTGGATTGTCATTTATGCTTAGAAATATATAGTTATATATGCTTAGAAGTATATAATCATTTGTAGATTGAAAGAATGCCTCTTCCTAGGGGGTCTGTAACAAGTCTGTGTAGCGTGAAGAGGGGAGTGCGTTCACTCCTCTTCAGAGTATTCTGGCATAGATCACAGACCTCCTAGGGTCATGAGAGAGGTCATATCTTCTCTTGCTGACATATGATATGGTAAACACACATATATCTGTTTTAGTATAAGTGCCTTTTGTTTAGATGAACTGCTGGACTTCCAGGCCAGCAGGTTTAGGGAAGTCGTTCACAGGGTCACATCTTGACACACACACACACACACACACACATACCTACACTATGCACAGACTGGTACCCTTTGTTCACGTGTACTGCTGTGTAAGACGTCATATGTTAATGAACTTATGCATATTCACTTAACCTCAATAAAGAGCAGTGTTGCGAGGGAGCAGACGAGAGCGACTGGGGTCAAGCGAAGGAACGGCGCTTGTCATGGTTCTCTCCCTCGTGCACGAGTAACACAAAGAGCTCTGGTGACTTGCGTCTTGCTTTTTGCTGTTGTAGTTGAATTGTCTCTTTCCAGCGAGGGGTTGTGCCAGACAGACCCATCACTTAGAAACAACCACTCCCTGTCCTATCCCCCAGTCATGTCTGTCCCATCTGTAACAACCGAAAATCAAATCAAATAAATACATAATTATAATAAAGGTCAATCAAATGGACCAATATGGCAAGGCCATGATGATCCACTTGGTAAAGTAAATCCGCTTGGCATCTTTCTTGGCCTTCAGACAACAATTCTGATGGCTAAGGATCCAAACGGGACAGGCAAAAAAAGAAAAAAAAAGAAACAACCACAGTGATGGAGGACACACACCCATGTGAGAGATTCATAGATTTTTATTTTGAGCTTGGACTAAATTATAAAGACATTAAAACAGTACTTGGCAGTAGACACTGTTTTCATATAAGTGAGAGACATCTGAAGAGAGTTCTTAGTGCAAGGGGACACACTTGTCACAAAGCGTACTCTGACCTGGCAGTCTTGGTTGAATTCATTGGCAACCAATTGCAGTACTCTGCGCAGCTTCATGGGTACCAATGAATGTACGCTAGATGCAGGGAACATGGACTACATGTGACAAAAAAGGATGTGGGCTTTGAAGGAGCTGGATTCCTGAGAGGTGGCACTGAGACAAGCAAGACGTCTCAGGTGAAGGAACTATTTTTCTAAAGGGCCGAACTTCATCTGGCACCTGGACTCATGATAAACTGAAGCCATATGGCATCTCTATCAATGGGGTTATTGATGGTTTCTCAAGAAAAATAACCTGGTTTAATGCCTACACAAGAAATAGTAATCCGAAAGTGATCGGGGGGTATTACATAGAAGCAGTGCAGTGCTTAAAGGGCTGCCCTGGAGTTATGAGGGGCGATCTTGAAACTGAAAATGGCCACGTTAGAGGCTTTCCGCATTTCCTTGTGCCCATGGCTCCAAACGACACCCTTGAGAGTTACGTGGAGGGAGCAAGTACCGCCAATCAGAGAATTGAATACTGGTGGCATTTTCTTCGCAGCCAGTGTCTGGAGTTCTGGTTGTCCTTATTTCCAGACATCAGAGACAACGGGTACTTTGATTGTGGGTTTCTGGACAAAAACCACTTTCAGTTTTGTTGCATGGGACTTATCCAGGTGAGTTAATAAATTATGCATGCATCCATACACACAAGAGTGTGTATGGATGCATGTGTGAGTGAGAGATAAAGGGAACGTAGGAAGTGATAGAGCGGGAGTAGATGAAGTATAGTCAGTGTTGGGGAGTAACGGAATACATGTACCGCCGTTACGTATTTAGAATACAAAATATGAGTAACTGTATTCCGTTACAGTTACCGTTTAAAAAGGTGGTATTCAGAATACAGTTACTTTGTTGAAATAAATGGATTACACGGCGGTACTTCCCTGTTTCATATTGTCGCGGGTCAGGACTGTTTGGGTTTGTTTGACAGCTACGTAATGTTGTTCCAGGCGGCAGCGTTACGTTGCCATGGTTACAGGCTGACACGCGCTCTCTCTCTCTGCGTGTTTCCTGGGTGAGAGAGCGCTTTTTTGTTGTTGTTGTTGTGCTAAGCTAAAAGGCAGAATGCTACAGGCATGGCCCTAAAGAATGTAGCCTCATGGGCAGTGTAGTCCGTGCTGCAGCGAGAATGGACTGCCATACACGTTATGTGTCTGTGAGCGAGGGAGGAGAGAAAGGAAAAGTCCGAGCTGTCACGGAGCAAAAACGGGAGCTGGAAGCATGTAAATATAATAATAACCACTGCAGCCAAGAAGAGTGCCTGACGAGCCCAGCTGTAAGTAAGCTATTAAGACTCAACTGTACACTGTGTTCGTGTTTTCCTCCGGAAAAAATAAGTTCTGTTGGAGCAGCCTTTCAACGCCTCTCTCTGTCTCTGGCAAGCAAAGTTGACCAAGACAACAAAGTAAAGCTAGTTTTCGGCTACCAGCCCGACACGGAACCCACCGTGATAGCCAGAGGTCCCTTTACTACGGTTCGAGCCACGGACCTTCAGTAACAGTAATAAATCACAGCAATAGTACATTCACGTAGTTGTAAACAGCATGATAATATATTAAGTAATCCAAAGTATTCAGAATACGTTACTCTCATTGAGTAACGTAACGGAATACGTTACAGAATACATTTTGGGGCATGTATTCAGTATTCTGTAATGGAATACATTTTAAAAGTAACCTTCCCAACACTGAGTATAGTGAGAGATGAGAGCAGGGCCAGGCTGAGGGAATGGGGAGGCTTGCAGGAAGAAAGACAAGAGAGGGAGAAGAGGTGGAGAGGAGCAGGGAGTAAATGAAATGAAAATTGTGTAAATACTATAATTTAGGCTACTAATTTTTTTTAGGCAGGCATGTATGCACATTTGTTAAATTTATGTATTCTTTTTAACAGGATCAGCTGGATGACACTGCACAGGTTTGGAATACACACTCCATCATGCCATCGAAAAACATCAATATCCCCAGTGGTCGGCCTAATCTAATGCATTACCTGAGCTCTATGGACAAGAGACTTCCTTTGCCCCACTGAAGAACATGTTGAACTTAGTAAAAATTAGTGTGTTTTTTGACTGACCAAACTATGTGATCCAGATGTATATGAACTGTGCAATAGCCTCCAGCAACAGGCCCATATCAGGCTGTGAACTTGTACATGCATCTAAGAGAAACCCTCATGGCACTTGCCACCTGCACTACTCTTTTGGCCTTCTTTGTCTCATACAGTGACAAGACACTTTCCTTATCTGACAGTTTCAGATGCAGACATGCCATGGGTGTGAAGAAGCAATCCATTACATACTTTGGCTCTTGGAGAATGGCCTTGTGAGCCATTGTTTTAATGGCAGGCTGCATGTTGTTCTTAGGGTGGTAGGAAGTGGGAACCCATCCTTGTAAAGCGGTCAAGCAGGTCTTCTTCATCATTATCCAATGTGCCCTGGAGAGCCTTCTCAACAGCTGATCTACAGGAGAGAGATAGTTGAGTGATCAGGATGTCTACATCAACTGAGTCCATTCCATGGATGCAGACTAAAATGAAATCCTGAATGAAATCCTTTGATAGCCTCACCACGATGACACAGTGGTCTAGTAATTCTTTCGCCCAAATCTGTCCAGCTGCTTGCCATTCAGTCTCACAAAAGGCAAATCTTGTGCAATGAAATTCAGTCCATAGTCCTGGGGACAAGACAAAACATGCACATTGTATAAGAAATGTAATTGAATTATATAGACTCAAAAATGTCAATGTCTTGAATATGCTTACAGCTATTTGTCCAATATTAGTTGTCTTTACATTCCTAAACCATGGTTGCCTTGACAATTTACATATAACACTATCATACTTATGTCTTGATGCTTGCTCAATCACCCAAGTAAGTAAATCCCAAAAGGTTGATTCTGTTCATCTGGATGTAGCATTTTCAGTGGGAGAAATGTTTCGTCACTCATCCAAGTGACTTCTTCAGTCTCAGCTGACTGCAGGTTTCCCCAACCTTATAAACAGTACATTGCACAATGACTGAAACTAGCAGCACTGAATGAAAAATGGGCTGGGAGGTCAGTTCCTTGATCATTAATATGCAAATTCATCACCATTGATCAACACTACTCATCAAAGTCCATCAAAATTAAAGAAAATCAAATTTCAGGATGTACCACAATTCACAGATCACATTAACTCGGTGGACCGACACATCAAATTCACCAGGGAGGATATGAAAAGTGGCAGGTTGGCCTTCTTAGACTGTGAGATTTCCATCAGGAATGGGATACATCTAAAAGCTGATGTGTACCGGAAACGTGCACATACGGATCAGTATTTAAATTTTGACTCTCATCATCCACTGGAGCATAAACTGGGTGTCATCAGGACACTACTGTCATGGCTGTGTGTAGGCAGGCAGGAAGAGAGGACCCAAAATGCAGGACTCACGGAGGCAGAGGTAACTCAAAATACACAGCTTTATTGCTGGTAAGAAGCAGAACAGGAAAACACTAACTAAACTGGGGGAACAGAATAACTAGGCAGGTTGGCAGGCTGGCGAACAGAACACACAGAGGAAGCGAGGGTGAACAGACGTTAACGACGCGACAGTGAGCACAGGAAAACACAGGGCTTAAATACACAGAGGGAGTCATCAAGGAATTAGAGACAGAAGGGGAACACAGCTGGGAGGAATAAGACCTAACGAGACAGGGAGAGCAAAGCTGGAACACTGACATCAGACAGGAACATGAACCTTCAAAGTAAAACAGGAAACAGAACACACTTAACTAAGACACGGACTAGACAGAGAGAGGCAGACTTGACGCTGCACTACACCGGCAATAATAACAAAATACAACCCGAACCTAAGTCATAATGCAGAAACATACCAGAATAACTGAAACACAGATCCATAATAAAAATCAACAAAGCACCAGAGAAAACATAAAGAACAATCATTCAAAACCAAAACATAAGGAACTCAAATGCTGGATCGATCCGACCCAGGACCGTGACAGCTACAACACAGAGTGAACACCATCCCCATAGACACGGCAGCCAGGGAAGCAGAAGAACATCACATCAAGATGGCCCTGAGTAAATGTGGTTATCCCAGCTGGACTTTTGTCAAAGCTGGGAAGGCACCAAAAGAAAGCTCCAGCCGATCCAGGAGAGAAGGACAACCGCTGCCTAAGCGAAAACCTGTAGTGATCCCATATGTGTCAGGAGTATTGGAACAGTTGAGACGCATTTTTTCTAAACACCGTGTCTCTGTGGCTTTTAAACCCCAAAACACGCTACGCCAAAAATTGATCCACCCCAAGGATCGGGTCCCCTGATACAAACAGAGTAACATAGTATACGCTGTTAAGTGCCAGGAGGATTGCCAGGATTTATACATCGCGGAAACCAAACAACCTCTGGCCAAGCGGATGGCACAACACAGAAGAGCTACCTCGTCAGGCCGGGACTCTGCAGTCTATTCACAACTACAGGCCAGTGGACACTCTTTCAGTGATGAGGATGTACACATCCCGGACAGGGAGGAAAGCGTGTCTCTGCGCAGAGGCGCAGAAAGGGGAAATGACGTAGAGAATTCCCACAATAATCCAATAGCGCATGGCAACACCTGCGCATTCCGCCAATGTGTCAATATTCCAAAAAAAAAAATAAAAATCCTAGGTCCATCATTTGGTTCGGGGATTTGAATAAAAAAAAAAAAGTCTCTGCAAATCTAAAAGTCTCTGTGTGGTCAACAACAGACACACATAATGCTATATCGTGGTCTAAACCAATCAGAGATAGTCAAGGGTGGAACCTCAGATGCCCATGTCCAAGGTAAGATGTTCAGATATTGAGATGTTCAGTTCGAAGCCTTTGAAGCACTTTTAATTTTGACTTTCTTTTTATTTAAGATATATCTTGAGATATTTTAATTTTGTTTAAATTTCAGCTCAGTGAAGCACTTTAAACACAAGAACTTTTTCAGTACTGTATTTTTCGGACTATAAGGCACACTTAAAATGCTTTAATTTCTTCAAGAGTGCGCCTTATGTATAAATTCTGGTTGTGCTTACTAACCGTGAAATGATTTTATGTTGCACACGACGCTCAAAAATCTGCCAAAATGTTTTAGTACAACTTTGGTAAGCTACGAAGCTGTACCGGTTGATAGATTGTTGGAGCATTACGGCTACTGTAGGTAATACGTACCGTGCTTCAACATAGTATTACCGTACTGTGGGTGTATAAGGACTCCAAAATGGCACCTGTTAAGAGACATGCTTACGAAGCGGATTTCAAACTCTATCAGTCACGTAGTAGAACATGGGAATAGAGCAGCTGCGAGAGAATTCAACATTAATGAATCAATGGTATGGAATGAGTTGAGTAAAGTTTGACTTATCTGACTATTTGGTTTCGCTCAATGCACCTTATAATCTGGTCCGCCTTATGGTAAAAAAAATATGGTAACATATCTTTCTTGTAGAAATGTGCTCCAAATAAAGAACTTTGTATTGACAAGATTGTTAGTTAATAATTTACAAATCAATATTGTCTGTATGGACAGCAATTAAAAAAAAAGTGAACATGTAAAGTAGAGGTGTTAAGCGATGCGGTTGAAAAATTTGGGTGCACCTAACTTTTGTACGTGTAACTTTTTTAGGCACACCAGTGCAACCATAGCAAAAAGTTAGTCTAGAGCCCTGGTTTCAATGCTGGACTCTCTTACCGCCTGTGTGCGTCACGTCACCTCTGGGGAGACTGGCGGTAACCGCATCTTGCATGCAAGCTCTCCATCCCTGGAGGGAGCCCGGGCTGCTGGGGTCTTGGATTGGGAGGGTGTTATTTTGCAAGGTGGTGTCCACAGATGCTTCCCTAGGGGGGTGGGGAGCGCTGTGTGAGGGGGCATCAGTAAGAGGGATCTGGACCACACCCCAGAGAGAAGGTCTTTGACCAGTGTCAGTATATCGTGTTGCATAATTCACCAGAACTCATACAAAGTGATATTCACATGCACTCTGGCAAAATGTCCCGATGAGGCCCATACCAATGCACTCAAACGGGACCTCCATTATCAGTAATGGTGCTTTTGGAATGGCCGGCTGGTTAACCAGCTGACACTCTGGGCAGGATGCGCACCATTGGCGCACATCTGCCCAGATGCTCAGCCAATGAAATCTGGCCATTATTTGCTCCAGAGTTTTGTCATATTCCATATGCTCTATCATGGGGTTATAACAAGCCACCTGTAAAATAAGTGGAACACAACTGGGTGTGTTCCTCTTCTGTGAGAGTGTCACCACTCATTCAATAAAGCCTATCTTTAATCTATACAAAAAGCTGGTCGTTCAGTGCTGTGTCAGGACGCACCATAAATTTTCATCACTTGGTCAAAGACTGAGCATAGAGTTTCATCAAGCGACTGCTCAAATGGGAAATCACCCATGGAGTGAATCACTGGAGGCCCTGCCATCTCCTCCTCTCCAGAGTCAGTGTCGAATGACCTTGCATCACTGCTGAGTGCAGCGCAGACACTATATGTACATGTACATGTACATGTCCTACAAGGTCATGGACGCATCCCCACACACTGACCCAAAAGGTTATTAAACCCTGGCCAATCTGTCCCCAGAATTAAGGGATGTGTCAGGCACGAGCTAACTGTAGCCTTTACACTATGCATTTTCCTCTTATATTTTATTTGCAGTGGCACTATGGGATATTTGTGTATGTCCCCATGTATACACCTAACCTCCACCCACTCTGCCTCCAACAATGCCCCTGACTGAACCAGGGTTTGGTAGACGAGGGACTGTGTACAGCTCAAGTCCACCATGGCATGGCATATACCCCTATGACATCTTACCGGAAAACTATATGTATCTTCCTGGACGGGGGAAGCCCCAGCAACGTGGAACACCTGACCCACCTCAATTAGCGGACACTCTCAGAGGAGGTGTCCCGGTCGCCGGCTCCTCCAACACTCCTGCCCCAATGTCCATGCGATCCCCGGTCATCCTGTGCAGGACCACCGCAGGGCAAGGAGAAAGAGACGATGGCAGAAAAGAAGCACCAGACAGAGTGTCCAGGTTTTCTGAATCTTGCATCTGCTGGTTGGCCTGGTCCTGTAGTGCCTCTAGGTGCTTGAGCTGCATCACCACCTGCTCCAGGTGCATAGCTGCCAGCTCCGCCACCATCTTAGCCAGGCTGTGTACTGGCTGCATGAGCCGTGTATCAGATATCTTGCGGTTTATCATTTAACACCACTGTGGACAGCAAGGACCCGGGTGTCATGTGCTTGCAGCAGCTTTGGAGCCATTGCCACCTGCACACTCCTCTCTCCTTCAGGTTTGGCATCACTGAAATAAGGAGAGCACAATTACTGAAGTCCATTCAACTGCCCTGCCAGCCTCCCTGGTGCTGCCCCTCAAGCCCACTGCACCACCCCTCCACTGCAGCAGAGCCGTAGATCGCACATTTGGCACAATGGACAATTGAATTACTTGGATTACTGGGCAACATTTGTTGGATATGTCACTAAAAATGTCCCCAAAAGGCCCAAATACAGTGTTTTGGCTTCAAAATAACCTGGATCTAATAAAATATTTAACAATTATTTAATCTTTTTTTATAATTAAAAATGGCCTAAAGGCAACATATAATCTTACATTTAGTTAAAAAGCCTCCTGTACAATATACAGAACACTTTAATCATAATTTGAAGCTTGTAATACAGAGTTTAGTGAGAGGAAGAAGGGCAAAAGCACTGTGTGGTTAAGAAGGCAGCAGATGGCTAAGAACCAAAAACTGTTGAAGAAATTGTTTTGCTTATTCACTGTATTTGGTTCATAAATGTACATTTCAATGTGACTCAGCAACCTCACCTTCTAACAACTCTCATGTTGTGCTAGCAGAACTAGACTGTGGTCAGCTCTGCCGAGGAGTGGGGCAGTGATAGAGAGGCAATGCAGTACAGTAAAAACAAGAGGCTTTCAAAAATTACTAACATTTCTCAGGTTCAGCATTTAGTTTATTGTCCGTGTAATATTTAACTGGTTAAATACTTTTTAGAAGCCACCTTTGCATTCTAATTTTAAACAGCATTGTAAAGTGCTATGTAAAATTAAGCCACTTCATAAGGTATTTCATTAGGGACACCTCTTCAGTTACTTCTTAATGCAAATATCTATTTAGACAATCACATGGCTCCTGTGTGCCATGTGATTGTGTGGATAAAGTGTAAGGCTGTATGTGGATAAAACCACATGTATCCATGCAGGCCCAAGTGGGTGTGCTCGCACAAATAAACAGATAAGCTGTCTGTAAACCTGCCTGATTTCCCGTCATATGTCAGCACAAAGTAAGGTTTTCTGAGGAACAGCTATCAACTAAAAGAGTAGAAATATGTTTTTTGGAAGACAGTGAACTAAATAGTGTGCTGGCAAACAAAACCAAATACACATATTCGGACTGTCACTGCTGATATGAGTTACTAATGGGGATATACGAGATATGAGAACACTTAACAGCTTTTAAAACACATTGCTAACATGTTCACAGATTTTTTTCATGTAAGATGCAAAAGGAAGTGTATGGGTCATCAGTAACAGATGTTACAGTAACATAAACTTGTGGTATAAACTAGAAAATGAGAAGTAACTCTAAAATGTTCATAGATCTTTATCAACGATGCTTGGCTGAGAAACAGTTTTGCAAAAATGTTGTAGATAAAAATGTAATATCTCTCTCTTGTGTTTTTAACAAGCTTAAACATTTTGTTTCTCAGCCCTGAAAAAAATGTATGTGGGTTCTTCTTTTGTTTATATAAAAACATATTAAGTACATTTTGGGGGAAAAAACAAACAAACTATGAATGCACACACAAGTACATGAAAGGAGTCCAAAGTCTTTGCAGGTCACAGTCTGAGGTACATCAAGGCAAACATTCTGAAATTTAAACAACAAAAATGGAAGGTATTCAAAATCAAATGAGCTTCATACCATTTGTTCTAACCAGGTTAACCAGGTTTTCGACCAGCACCACATGTTACAACAAACTGTTAAGGAGGTTGTGATGCTAAAGATATTAATAGATGACATTCCAATCCTACTGTATGCATAATCATTTAGGGTATCAATCTATTTGTTGACCATAAACTAAGTGTTTGCAAAAGATAGAAACAAAAGATATACATTTGTAGATGATGAATGTTATATTAACAATATACAAATGTGGTAAGCATGAAAATCTCATTAGAAAATGTTTAATAAATACACAGATCATTTTTCATGAACAAATAATGAACAAATGTTTGTAAATGATCAGTATATAACTTGCTGATGTATTCTTTTTAAGGTAGCCTATCAAAAGTGCAAAAAGTGATTAGGGTATTTTTAATTTTATAAACAAATTATATTAAATATGTAACTGGACTGTCGAGCACTAGAGGTGTTTGTACCTTACCTGTTATAGATGATAATTCCTTACATGTAAATGTGTTACATATCATTAATAGAGCTTCTTTGCTTGTAATAAATTAGATTTATGCATATACAAGTTATTAACAAATCTTTCTGCATCCCCTTATTCTAAAGTTTTCACCATATAAAAACAATATTGTTATCGTTTATTATGTGTTTTTTCCTTCTTTTTTATTATTTAAGATTTATCCAACTTTAAGTGAGCTGAAATATAAAGACAGGTTAAAATCATTTTTGCTATAAGAATTTCTTAAACTACATCTAAATATAACAGAAGGATGTCTGAAACAGAATCACACATTTATAAAAGAGAGGTAGCACAAGCAGCATGAAACCATTTTTTATCCACTTATATTAGTTGAGCATTTAACAGGAATGTGGCTAGCAAGAAACTGAATTACAAAAAAAGTTTATATTTAGGAATTACAAAAAATAGCATAAAATAGCATTTTACTGTAGATGCTGTTTTATCATGGACATATAACATGGACATATAAGCAGAGAAGTGTATGTTATACATTTAACAACTGACGCTAAAGATTTCTGGGAAATAGTATTTGCTATAGTATTTTGGAAATGCAGTTGAAACCCCCAACACCAGAACTAATGGATTTATCTATGCCAGAGGTGGGGAACTCCAGGCCTCAAGGTCCGGTGTCCTGCAGGTTTTAGATATCACCCTGGGTCAACTCACCTGAATCAAATGATTAGTTCATTACCAGGCCTCTGGAGAACTTCGAGACATGTTGAGGAGGTCATTTATCCATTGAAATCAACTGCGTTGGATCAAGGACACATCTAAAACCTGCAGGACACTGGCCCTTGAGACCTGGAGTTCCCCCAACCCTGATCTATACAATTATCTGAAATCATGAATGAGGGGGGCTGATCTTTACGATGGACTTCTGCAAGTCATTCATTCCAATCAGTCACTGCAAGGTGGTCCACCAGTAATTCCTCTGTGTGGTTCCTCCTGAGCCGCCAGACATTCCAGGCCCTGTTTAAATGTTTGGTATGAGCTCCTATTTGAGCATCAACAAGTGCTGGTTAACAGTGTAATGCCTGTAACCTCGCGGGGATAAGCCTGCCACTCATCGCTGATGATTGTGGATCCTCTTTTGGCGTGATGAGCTATAAGTGGAATCAGTTCTCTTTTTGTCCTGTTTTCAAGAAATCAGAGAACCTGATGTCACTCCTCGGTAGAAAGCCCCCAGAATATCGAGTTTAACCAAAATACCAGACATTTGCTGTGTTATCAGATGCAGTAATCAGCATTTATTTAAGCAAAAATGGCATAGACTCTATGCCATAGAGTATGGCATCCACATGTGAACACATCTCTCCTAACCCTGCCTTACAAGCCAGATCGCTCCAATCTCTGCTTCTCCACAGCAACCCCTGCTGTTAGTGGTAGCTTTTTTAAACTATAGAAATGATTTACCTGACATCAGAAAAATACACAATCAGCTTTACTGTTATGACACAACATTAATGTGAGAAATTAATGTCTGTTGATGCAGAAGTGGTGGTGGATGGCCCAGCTGTGCATGTGGTGGTGGATGGCTCAGTTGTAGATTTGGTGGTGGATGGCCCAGCAGTGGAGGTGGTGGTGTTGGATGGTTCAGAGGCAGTCATCATGTTAGTGATGGATGGTTCAGAGGAAGAATCAGAAGCCAATCCAGTAATGGGACACTTGAGTGGAACTCTGTTTTTGTGGTTGTTCCTCTGTAAACACTATCAAGTGATCTATGTATACGTTGGGTGTTGTCACACCTTGGCTGTCAAAAAGATCCCCGCTTTTTCCTGTGATAACAGCAATGTTGTAGGGGCCAAGGTAGCTAGGAACTATCTTGCCTCCTCTCCTCTGCTGCCTCCTCATGTTCAGCATCCACGCTCAATCAAAACAATATAAAAAACCCCAAAAGAAAACCTTATCTCAATCTTCATGCCCACATGAAAATTGAGAATAGGTTTGACTTTGTTTTTTTTAGATTGTTTTGATTGAGCTGTTTTGCTATTTGACATAGCAGTCTGAAACATGCTGTCGAGCTTCAGAATTTCATCTGTATGCTACTCAGCAGACAAAATGTCCTCCACACTGCTGTCCACCTATAAAATGATGATTATGTGATATTATACAAAGACATTAAAATAATTTCTGCAAGGTTACAAACATTAAAAAGTTATTTATTTTTAACAAACAAAGGTTTTAAAAAGAACTTAAACCTTAAACCAAGTATTCAGCAGGAATTTGAGTGTGATATCTCGCCTCTACCAAACATTAAAAACAAGGCAAATACTCTGTAGTCACATGGTGCTTTGTTCTCAGGCCAAAATGACGGCATGACAGCAATGAAATGACAGCATCTAACTGCCCCATTCATGTGGTCTGTCATTAACCAACTTAGACAGTGGTCTGCAAAATAAAATAGCAAAGAAATTCATTACGATATGAAAGAAAATTTTGTTACAAATATAAATACGTGTAAATTACATGATCACTTTGTATGGTACCATTCTTCCTCTCAAACAACCCATTTGTCTGCGGGTGGTATGGGGCACAGAGACCTCTTTCAATATTACGAATTTTGCTAACTTTCTTTTTGATCTGTAATAAGAAAATGTAATGATACAGGTAAAATAAGGTTAAACTGCACTGGTCAATGAGTTCAATTATAGCTGAATAATCTATACTCTAAATTATGGATTTATCTTTTGCATGTTGTAGCTGCTACTTCATTCACAAACGCCTTCCCTTGTTCAATAAGAATCTGCTTGGATGCTTTAAACTGATAGAATAACTTAAGAATACACTGGGTTACTTCATCAGTGCTCTTTGAGTTTAAAGGATATGCTTGGGGCCATTTAGTTAAATAGTCATTCAGTACACATATGTCCTGGATTCCATTCAAAGTCAACCCAAATGGCTGTGTTACCTTTTAAAGACAGAAAACATTGCTGATTACATGTGAGCAATTTAGTCTTGTATAATTCAGTTATTTTCAATTTTTTTTTTTGTTGACATGTAAAAAGAGAAAAGTAAAATAACAATACACCTAAAATGTTTGTCTTTTTAATTATGACCCCGCTGGCCCGGCATGCTACACACTGACTCACCTGAAAGTGCCAGGGGGCAGCAGTTTTTTAATGTATTTTCTATTTTTTGATTTCTTATGATATATGGGTAATATTGTTAAATTCTTGTGTCACATTTGTGTGTATTAGTATGGCTTTAGTTGGGTTAATAGTCTGTTTGTCTTGCCACATGTCCTTTGAGTCTCGTCTCTTCAGGTCTCAGGTTTTCCTCATGCTCCTGTCCAGGTCATGTTCATGTCATAGTTTTCATGTTTAGTTTTAGTTTATCCCAGTTTCGGTTTTAGTTTAACTTTCCCCCAGTTCGCCTTGCCTTGTTTTTTTGTTTTTGCTACCAGCCTTAATAAACGGCTCACTTTTTGTTATACTTAGTTTTCTCTCCTGTGTCTGCCTTTGGATCCACACCACAACACCCCAGCTGCTCAGCTGTGACAGGAAGGAAAGCAAAAAACCAAAAAAAAAAACCCAAAAATAAAACTAAAAGACAAGTTTGCTTAATTATTTTTATTCATGTAAAGCTCATAGAAATTTCTTTAAAAAAACAAAAATGAAATGTGTAAGACATCAACAACACCTCAAGTCCTCTCAAGTCTTTGAGAGGTTGACTCTTGGGTTTTCTTCTGACCACAATTTGATCTTGTACTGCTGACATGAAAATCGATGAACACTTTATTTGCCTCTTTCGGGCCCACACAGCACTTCGCCTTAAGACACTGACATGTACCTTTGTACCATATAGAGTACAAATGGCCATCTGTAATAAGTCAAAGGAATATGTGCTTAGTAGTCATAAACATGATATTAATGTCTGTTGTACTGCAACATACTCAATAGTCAGTAACATACATTCTATGTTAAAATGTAAACTTATTCAGTAGTAATTTATTCTACAGTAAAACATTTTAGGACATTTTGACGTACACTGTATAGTTATGAGCCATTGCTCACAGAGCAATGATTTTGGACCTACAGTTAAACAAAACAAATAAAACAGCCTTTCACTATTGACTTGCAGGAGAACACTTTACCACAGGAGCAGTGGTTCATAATGTTGCTGACTTTTGTATTTGTAGGACAGCTCAATAACCAACACCCCTAAACATGAAGTAATCTTTAAAATTGCGTTTTGTTGTTTGTTGCAAAATTATTTTCTTTCTAAAAAATAAATAAATAAATAAGTACATCTAAAAGAAGCTAGAAAAATTTTTATTTCCTGCGAAAATGCTGGGTAAATGGCGTGTTGCGGAAATCATCTTCCGAAAACAGCTGAAAAAGCGGAACTATCTGCTGAAAAGCGGTGAAAAAGCTGAACGGTCATGGGTAGGAGTTGAACTGGCGCCACCTGCTGTCAGGGCGCCTGCTCATCTTGCATGAGCTAAACCAGTGCTCATCCCAGCTAGTTAAACCAATGTGCAGAAGAAGCTGAACTGTCCGCTTAAGAGGGGTGAAGAAGAAAAACTGTGGTAATAGTTAAAAAGCAAAGAATGAAGAAACAGTAACTCAGTAGGTTGAATGCCTATGACATTCACCCAATTACAACTCACGTCATCTCCGGTAATGGTGGTGACAATGGTCACTTGGGAATGATAAATATGAACTCTAGATGTTTTAGGACAAATGTGATACACAAGACACGTAATTATGGTACACTACCTTTGTTCCTGAAGTGCGCAACATTTAATTAAAGTCCAATTAAAACTTTGTGTCAAATAAAGAGCATAACAGTTACAGGGTAAAAAGTACTCATTGTTAAAAACTCATCAAAACTCAGAGCTCTTGGCCTTTAAACACAAATTTTATTTTTTTGAAAAATCTGTAGGAAAGGTTCAGGTGGTTTTGTATGACAAAATATGCACATACAGAGTGGGATCCATTACTGTTTAATTCTCAATTTACACAGCTAATCGAAAGATCTCTGTGGCTTCAAAAAGCGAAAAAAGAGGATGCTACAGAAAATGACATCAGCAAACAAAAAACCCAAACCACAAAACAATTGCCAAGCTATTGGCAAGGTCAAGGTCAAGGTCAAAATTTATTTATATAGCACATTTCAAACAGCCGATGCTGCACAAAGTGCTTAACAATATAAAAATGGCATTAAAAAGTAACAATGTAATAAAATAATAACAATAAAAAACACAATGAAAGAATTAAAACAATAACTAAAACTAATTCAAATAAGACCAAAATGCTTGGATCATAGTGTGTTAAAAGCCAGGGCATAAAAATGTGTGTCTTTAGTAATGATTTAAATTGCTCAAGTGTTTGTGCAGATCTAATATTTAAGGGGAGACTATTCCAAAGTCTGGGACCTGCCACAGAGAGGATCTATCACCACGGGATTTGAGATTAGTCCGTGGGATGGACAGCATTAATTTTGAGCTAGACCTCATGGTTTTTCCTGGAGCATAGGCAGAGAGGAGCTCAGACAGGTAAGGAGGGGCTCGGGCATTAAGTGACTTAAAAACAAAAAGTAAAACTTTAAATTGGATCCTGTAGGAGACAGGAAGCCAGTGTAAAGAAGCTAAAACTGGGGTTATATGCTCTCTCCGTTTGGTACCAGTTAGCAGGCGAGCAGCTGCATTTTGAACCATCTGAAGACGATGGATGTTGGCCTGATCTAGACCATAATACAATGAATTGCAGTAGTCTAATCTGCAAGTAAGAAAAAGGTGAATAACACGCTCAAAGACGTTAGCCGGGAGGTATGGCTTTACCTTGGCTAGCTGTCTTAGCTGAAAAAAGCAGGACTGAACTACTGCACTCACCTGCTTATTCAATTTAAAAGAACCATCAATGTAGACACCGAGGTTTTTTACAATACAAGGAAAGGGCGCCCAGAGTGCTGTCGATATGATTAAAGTTGCCAAAAATGACAACCTCAGTTTTATTTTCATTTAGCTTTAAAAAATTTAATGACAACCACTGTTTGACATCGTCAAGACAGCGTAATAAGAGCTGGGGATGGTCTGACCCTGCTTTTAAAGGTAGATAAATCTGTAAATCATCAGCAAAACAATGAAATGAGATGCTGTACTGCGAGAAGATGGAGCCCAATGGCAACAAATAGAGTGCGAACAGGGCAGGGCCCAAAATAGAGCCTTGAGGTACACTGTATTTAAGAGGGGCTATTTTGGAGTTGTGGGGGCCCATATTGACATGAAAAGACCTTTCTGACAAATAGGACCGAAACCACTGTAGGGCAGATCCTTTTAGGCCAGCATGAAATTCTAGCCGTGATAACAGGATTTCATGGTTGACCGTGTCAAAAGCTGCTGACAAGTCCAACAATAAAAGGGTAGCAGGGCTGCCAGAGTCCAGAGTTAAAAGAATATCGTTAAAAATCCTTAAAAGTGCCGTCTCAGTGCTATGTAGTGATTTAAAACCAGATTGAAATTTTTCAGAGATCATATTAAAATCAAGGTGGGCCTGCAGCTGTAGGTAGACCACTTTCTCCAAGACTTTAGATAGAAAGGGAAGCTTTGAGATAGGCCTGTAATTGGACAGAACAGTTGGGTCCAAATTTTGTTTTTTAAGAAGAGGCTGAACTATAGCTTGTTTAAAGCATGATGGGACGCAGCCTGTAGCAAGGGACATATTAATTAATCTCAGGATAAAAGGCCCAACAGTATTAAAAGTGCTTTTAAGCAAGCTTGGAGGGAGACAATCAGAGGGGCAGTGTGATGATCTTAAGTTACTAACTACCGCAGTCAAGTCATTAAGGGAGACGGGATCAAACTGCTCTAAAACAGCTGAGCACACAGGAGAAAGATAGGATCTGAAGCAGCAGACAACGAGACAAGAGCCCTAATCGATAGAATCTTGTCATTAAAAAATGCTAAAAAATCATCGCACATGCTTGGTGAAGAAATGACTCCAGCATTATCACGTGAACTAAAAAAGCGATTAAGGACATTAAAAAGTACCTGAGGCCTGTGACTGTTTACTGACACTAAGTTTGAGACAAACTTTGTCTTTGCAGCTTTTACAGCTTCTTGGTAAGCAGAAAGACGAGTCCTTAAAATCTGTAGGGAAACGTGCAATCTGTCCTTTTTCCATCTCCTTTCAGCACATCTATAGTCACGTCTGAGGGAGCGCGTATGTTCGTTCAACCATGGCTGTGATAAATGGTTAGCGCGCACAGTCCTGAGCGGAGCAATAGAGTCCAAGATATCAGTGCAGGTAGAATGAAGAATGTCCGAAAGGTCCTCAACACTTTTACAGTTGGAGTTCATTATTCCAGAATCCATAAAGGCAGCAGAAAAAGCGGGCGCTGTTAGACCATTAAGCGCTCGCTTTTTGCGCGCTGGAGCGTACATCTTATCTACCGAGCAGCGCAGCGTTAGAGTGAACAACACAGGAAGATGATCAGAGATGCGCAACTCGGATATTTCCGTGATGCACACATCCAGCCCATGGGAGAGCACCAAGTCCAGTGTGTGACCTTTTTCATGCGTGGGACCGGTAACCCACTGGGTCAAGTTAAAAGAGTCAATAATATTTAAAAAGTCCTTGACCAAAGGTTTAGAGTCACAGCAGACATGGATGTTAAAATCACCAAGGATTAAAAAACTGTCGAAATTAAGAACAATTCCAGCCATAAAACCTGAAAACTCTTTGATAAAATCCTTATTAAACTTAGGAGGACGGTAAAGGAGGGCACACAGCAAAGGCGCAGCAGAGTTTAGGTGTAACTCAAACAGCTGGAGTTCAAAGCTAGAAAATGAGTCGTGCTGTAATGTTTGATGGCAATGAAATCGAGCGTTGAACACGGTGGCTAAGCCTCCCCCCCCACCAGAGGGCCGAGGGAGACTGAAGAATGAGAAGTTAGGAGGAACCAGTTCCGAAAAAGCTACAGACTCACCGGGTTGAAGCCAGGTTTCTGTCAGAAACAGAAAGTCCAACTGTTGTGACTTTAGGAAGTCATTTAATACAAACGTCTTGTTTGCTAATGATCTTACATTTAGTAAAGCCATTTGGAGTGTGTAGATCCTAACATCAGATGTTCCAGCTCGGTTAAGTGTGCGAAGATTTCTGTGGTCCACACCGCATCCACGGGTCCGAGGCCGCTTAGGGAAATAGAAAGCTGAGAGTGGGGGATCAAGTGTCGTGGGAGCTCCAGGGACAACAGGCAGGATCCATCTAAAGATGCACTCTGCTGGTCCAGTAGTTCCACGAGAAGCACGGAGAAGAGCTCGGACTTTGATGAGTGTACCAGCCCGCTTTCCTCGTTTCCTCGGGCGCTTCTTCCAGGAAGTGGTGTAGGAGTGTTGGCACAGATAAGCCGGAATATAGGGCTCAAAAAGTGGTGGAGGAGGCCCATAATCATCTCCTGTCTCCGTATGTTTAAGAGCCAGGTCATACGATGCTTTGATTTCTAAGAGTAACTGGCGATTGTACACACGCAGAGCGAGGGCATTTTGGGATAATATAGAAAAGGATAAGGCTAGCGAAAGCCAAAGCAAAGCTAGCAGAGTTGACTGACGTGTCGCCGTGCATACTGCTGGCGGGCGTGGGAAGGGATTATTAAGGTATTCTGATTCTGATACTAAAGATTCTGATACTAAAGCTGTCAATAATTATAATACTGTGTTGCCTATATTGTCATTTGAGAATGTGCTATATACTGCCAGCAACCCTTTAAATTCCATAAATATATAATAGTTTATATTGTTAAATGGTATTTATGAGATGATGTGTTTCTGGCCATTTTACAGAGAAACACAAGTAATCTAACAAATAGTGTAACAAATTGCTTTCTCCTGGGAGGAATTAAGTAACGTACTACATTAGTTTTAAACAAATAAATTACCATCACTATGTTTTGCCTCATGTGGAGAACATACGGTCTTATAAGCTCTCAAAGTCAATATTATGAGCTATATTAAGAGATCAAAGTGTATTTAAGGTTTACAGTAGCTCAGTTTGCATTACTATGTCTGCTGTTGTGCTGCCATCCTTTAGGATTATCACAAATTAATTGTTACTTCTAGTTTTTTTGGTTGACGATGACTGGAGGGAATTTTATTTTGGTCATTAAAATCCTAAATAACTCGTCAGCCTTTTCTCTGGTGCTCCATAAGAAGAAGTTGGTTTGAGTAAGATGGACATTGTGTAGTCTGTCTTCTGGAAATTGGAGTTTCAGTATGGCAGACATGACACGGTTAAAGGCTCTGACCTCCACACTTCTCTTTTCCTTAGTTTTTTATTAAATTGTCCTTCACACTAGGGGTGGGTTTTGATTATCGATTTATCGATTAAAATCGATTCTAGCTTGAATAACGTAATATCGATTCATTAAAATCGTGAATTGATTTTTAAATATAAATTTATTTTGCCTGAAAAGCGAGAATCTCAGGTTAAACCTCACAAAATTTCAACAACCACCAAACAGCTAAAACAGTAAATGAGAGCAGGTACACCAATTCTGCACAAAGACATAAATACAAAGTGCAGACCCGCCGACGGATCAGAAGCAGTGAGATGTGGTTTTCTCAAAATCCTGCTCCTCACATACAAGGTCTTAAATATGCCGGGGGATTCCCATGATGCATTGAGTTTTTCCTTTCCAGTCACCTTTCTCACTCACTATGTGTTAATAGACCTCTCTGCATTGAATCATCTCCTTCATGTTTTTCTGTGTTTTATGCTCTGTTTCTCTGACACAAAGGCATCTGCTGTGATGCTTACACCTTTGATAAAGTCTCGCAAGTGTCAGCTTTCTTTTTATAGATATAACAATATAGATATGTACTGATACATGATCAGAATTATAATATTTCTGACTGTCTGAGGAAAAATTTCCCCGATTCAAATCGAATCGAATCGATTCTAGAAATCAGTGACGATACCCAGCCCTAATTCACACCTTTCCTTTACCACACAATTTTGTCCTCTAGGGGCAAAGAACAGTGATACGAAAAGGATGTGAACAAACTGATGAGGACTAAGAGGGAGAGAAGACTATTTATTTATCGATGACTGATCGGGGAGTGACAAACAGGAGAGAAATGAGACACCTGTGAATTTAATAACACAGATGAAAACAATTTTCAAATCAGGTGAAAACAGATGCAGGAATTAAAATTAATACAGGTCAGAAACAGACATTTGTTTCAAAGTAGAACAGTAAATAAGTAAAATAATTAATACAGACATGAATATAAACACTCAATTACGAAAAATTACGAATAAGGGAGGAACTGAGAAACACTGCAGGAAATAAAACTAGACTTGAGCCTTGAAACAGGAGAAAGGATCACAAACTGACACTTACTAGCAGATCAAATAAAGACAGAAACACTCAATAACAATAATAATATGATAATAAAAATAATATCACAAGAAAAAGGAATAAAAATGCTAACTCGAACACAATAAAAACAAACAAACATGAAACCAAAACTTAACTACTTACCGTATTTTTCAGGCCATAAGGCCTGATTCCTCCAATTCCGTACCATTGATTCATTAGTGTTGAATTCTCTCGCTGCTGCTCTATTCCCATGTTGTTGCAGTATATTAATGACTAACCTGGTATTGTGGATGGATTATCTCAGTTGTTCTCCTGACTGAAGTTTGGTCCGTTTACAGCATCCTGCCATGCGATTGCATTTGTCCCTAACCATCGGTAACCCTCACGTTAACTTTTATCGAGTGGAAAAAAGTTAGCGTTCATCCTCCCAGCTTCGCTGTTTATATTATGCTAACATAGCTGTGTCGCTAGCGATCCCAACTTCAGTAACCCTACAAACGTCACTACTGTTTAGTTTTCTGCCTTCATTTATCTTGGAAGTGATAGCAGAGATGTACGTTTTAATTTTTTTAGAATTCTCTCTGTCAGAACATGCTATATCATGTTTAGGTGGAAACTAGCGAGCTAACCTCCTGCTAACTTCGAACTCTGTTAAATTTAATAACTTCTGCTTTCATGGATGCCTGGATGTTAAACTCAATTGTAACACCAGGTAAAGCAGCAACGCTAATCATTTTATTAAAGATAAAAAAATTTGTTTTTAACTCTCAGTGATGCTGCAGTGTTTGTTTGACTTTGGGACCTGAAGCAGACAGAGTTTTTGGACCCAGATTACTCTGCGAGGCTCCTAACTACGGTAGCCATAATGCTCCGACAATCCAGCAAGCGGTGCTGCTTCATAGCTTACCAAAGTCATACTAAAGCATTTTTTGACAGATGTTTGAGCGCCGTGTACAACATAAAATTGGTTCGAGGTCAGTAAACACAACCAGAATTCATACATAAGGCGCACCAGATTATAAGGTGCACTGTCGATTTTTGAGAAAATTAAAGGATTTTAAGTGCGCCTTGTAGTGCGGAAAATATGGTATATTATAAAAGTAAACATATATATTAAAAAAAACAACAGCAAAAAAACACACCTAGAGACTAAACACCTAGTCATTTTTGGCTAAAATTGAAATACAGAATTATACTTATTGCAGTCAAAGATAAAACTGCAAAACATTTATGAATAGGTCATCTCTCTGAAATCAGTTGTTTTCTGGAACTTTTTCACAGATCCATTGAAAAGAAGATGAACACGAAAAATCATTCCAAGATTTTTTTTCATCACTTCTGACATGAGCACAGTCCTCTTCTCCACCATTATCAGGCTGATATCTTCCCCAGTACCTAGCAAGTCAGCAACAAAAATGATCTTGAAATCAAGATGTGTGTTGCTTGTGTGTGTGTGTGTGTGGGGGGGGGGGGGGTCAGAGAAGCTGTAATTAATTTTGCTGAGTATAAACACAATGCACATTATAATCACCAAATTTCAAATAACGATGGGGATGAGAAAAACATAGTTTTGGGTTTGTCTTTTCAGGACATGATGGTTTTTAAACACGCTTGCATAAATTCTGCAGATGGCAAAGCACACCAGTTCAGAACTTCTTCTGACCCCCTGTGGCCAAAACAAGTTATTAGCACACATCTTTAAACTTTTGGTTGTGCAGCTGGGATCCACCCACTGACATGTAAGCTCACCATTGTGTTTAACAACCACCATTGGGTTTAACCAATATCTTTTGAAAATTCAGTAAAAGGAATAAACTGAACCAAAGTGAAGACTTACGTCACATTCAGTGGAGTCCCATCTACCCATTTCCATGTTCCCTCCTGTTCTTTGTCATTCAAACCAATCCAAACTTCTGTATTGATTGTAGACAGGAAGTTCTGTTTAATATGAAGGAAAAACTTTTTATTTTACTTTAAAACACCGTTTTAGTCTATGCAGTTTATTGTATCTAAAAGTCTCTTTTAAAAATTCAAAGCCAGCCCTAATTAAAACTTCGAATTTTCTTTAACACATTTGGTGCAACACTGAAGATACATTTAATGACAGCTCACACAGCAAAACACTCACTCATTCAAATCGTTAATTCTTTTTGTCATATTTTTTTCAACAATCAATAAGTCATTGCCACCAAAATCTCTTCATACTGTCTAAACAAGCGTGGTCAAAATGTTAATATATTCTGTCCGTGGACTCTTAGAGGTGTCTGCTCATGTCATAAATCTAATACACATTTTTACTAAAACATAATTTTTACTAAAACACATAGAATATCACAACCAAAAATCATGTGCTGTGGAAACTAAACATAGTGCAATAATATTCTGTAGGTTACTGGACTTCCGGTCACTCCTGCCCCTTGGCCAATGCCTCATAGGAAATGCTCTTTCCTGCAATGTATGCTGCATCCCCTGCATTCGTTGGCATCTTTTCCATGTCCTGTTTTCCTTATCCTTGCTACACTGCCACACTTCCTTATTCTTCCTCTGTGTATTCTTCCACTGACAGGTTGTTTCCCCCATACAATTTCTGTCTAAACAGATTTCTGTGATACACTCTAGAACAGGGGTTGGCAACTCCGGGCATGCGTGCCATGGCTGGCACGCGAAGGGTTAACTGATGGCATGACCATAGCTGGACTGGCCATCGGGAGATATTTCGTTTTTATGGGCCGGTGTTTTTTTGGTTTTTTTTGGTAACGGTATGAACAGTGAAAGGTGGTGGATTGGCCAGATGCTGGCCGGTGTGTAAAAATAACTCCGTTGTTTGGTGGTGGCAATGGCGGCGCTTCCACAAAGGCCAGCAGGTGGATGAGGGAAAGGGGAGGGAGGAGGAGAGACCCGAGGCGGCCGCTGGTCCGAGTGTCAGGTGAACTGGTAAGAAGGTGAACAGGTAAGAAGTTAGTCTATCTGGAGTCTATCTGGGTCAGATATAAACCAAGTTTAGGTGTAGTTTATTTTCATTGTGCTGACTTTTTACCGTCAGTTACAATAACTCGTACTGCGTACTAGCTAGCATGACGGAGTTTCTATACAGCTGGGTGGCAGCTGCAGCTGCCTCTTCTTCTCTCATTCTCGCCCCTCACTCTCCTGTTGCTACTTCAATCATGAAACTGATCAATGATCAGCTGATCGGCTTTTCTCTCTTGTTTGTTTATCGCCCACTTTGCGCCAGAAAGAGGAAACCAGCGGATGTCGCGCTAAACAACTGCAGCATGTTTAAGCTTGATCAGCTGTTGTTAGAATTTATTTAATATTAATTTCTAGTTTCAGCTGATGTTTGCTGGAGCCACAGCTTTAAAAGCTGCTGGTCATGATATCGGTTTGGTTATCTGGTGAGAGGGAAACATGAAGATGAAACCAGGAGATGTCCTTACTGAATCATCAGAGCTGAACAGGTGATGGAGAAACAGGTTTACCTTTTAGGTGGCATGAATGAGTTGAAGGGAAGTTATGAACTGTTTCTGAGAGACAAATAACACCAGGATCTATTTCTAAGTAGCTGACAGCTGATAACTGTGCAGGGGCGGGTCTAGGAAAGTTTTGCCAGGGGGCCAGGCAGGGCATTAACAGGGAAAGGGGGGGACAAGGAAATACTTTTCTTTCTTATTCTCATGTAAAATGTCCAGCTTTTGATAAATAATTATCTGAATCTTACAACCAAAGTTTTTATCTGACATGAAATGTATAGAAATCATATATATACCAACAAGAAAGTGTACATCACTGTCACAACAGTGTTTGCTTTCATTCAAAGGCTTTATGGCTTTAATATCTGGGGGGCCGGTCTTTAGTCCAAATGCCGATTTTTTGTCCTAGTCCAGCCCTGGGCACGACACCCAGTGAATTAATCTGAGAACGTGGATTAAAAAATAAATGCCAGCGGTGCACATCGCAAATTAGCTCGCATAGACACATTAGTTGTGCCGCTTCTTAGCTAACAAACCCAACTACCAGATTCAACTTGTAATTGGCTAAAAATCACTTAGCCTACCGGTAAGGGGGACGTTGCTAGCTGGCAGTTTTTTCAAGCAATTTTGAAATTTCCACATTTCGACACTTCAAATGCTTCAGCAGCTGTCCACTCAGCGCAGCATCAGCACCACGGAAATACACGGATACATCTGTAGACTCGGATACATCCGTAGACGTAGTTTTCGGGATGTTCAGGTGTATGGACCAATGTTTTATTTTCTGATCAAACCAGAAAGGTTTAATGAGCAGCTGGGTTTGTCTTGCATTAACTGGCTGAGTTAATGCCAGTTAATGCGACATCGAAATGCAGCTCATTGAACTGAAAAGCTCGAGTCTGTGGGGGTCAAAGTTTGCAAAACTACGAACGCAGCTGGAATCTACAGCTGTGCGTGTTCATGGAGCTTGCATTTTCACCTGCTGGACATCACTACCTGACAAGTTTAACTGTCTTAAGAACATTGCAGAGGCCCTATTGACAGTATTTGGCTCTACATATCTGTGTGAGCAGATTTTCTCTCAAACGAAGTGTGACCTCAGGTAGCCGTCTGAATGCTGGACACTCGGAGACCTGTGTCTCTGAGTGGGAGACCAGAGATCACATTAACATGTGTGTCTCTGTATTAACAAACATGCCATATTGGTCCAGTTTATTTTTCTTATCATTGTTGTGAGGAGACCATAAATAGCATTTGCATTTTCTGTTGTACAGTTCATTTGCTGTTCTTGTTATTGATAAAAAGTGTCTTTTTTTTTGTTTCAAAATAGCTGATAACTATTCGCTGATAGCTGCCTACATCTGCGAACAAATATAATTCTATAAAGTTGTTCTATATAGTGTGTAACTGTTCATATAGAGCGTTATTAAATTTATTGCTAATGCAATTATATGGCACATTGACTTCTGAGGAAATTTTAGATGGCACTCGTCATCAGAAAGGTTGCCTACCCCTGCTGTAGAACATTAAACATGTTTTAAAACGCTCATGATTTTTTTTACTTTATTTTGTGTTAACACTACAAAAAATGTATACTTTGAAATTAAAATTCAGCAAAAATGAAAAGCGTTTCATTAAATTCTATATCGAATCAAAGAAATCTAATCTGTATAAAAAGTGTCTGTCTCACACTGTGACAGAATTATAGTTGTTTCAGTGTTTAAGGTCTAGATATGTGTTGATTAAATGTTGAAAAGATTAATAGAAACATTTCGTTGTTTTTCAAAATGAGAAAAAGTTATTTACATTAAAAATAGGAGCTTGAATTGCAAAATGTATTTACATCTCAATAACTCACACATACATAAACACTATACCTGCTCTTCAGGGCTGTTAATAACCAGCAGATCTGCTTCTCTGCCTCTGCAGTCCCTTCTGGCTGCATCCCAGGAAGCAGAGCTTTCAGAGAGGAGATAGCAGCTATGGTTGAAGCTGCTCCATCCTACAGGACATGTATTTTCTGGAAGAAATTACAAACAAGTAATATTTGAGTTATTGAATGGTTTTTTTCTGAACTGTATAACAGTGCTTATTTGATTTCTGTTTAATTAATTAAAGTCCTCCAAAGACTTGATCACAAAGATCTAAGGACACTTTATTCACTTAAGACTCACTAGTAAGATTAATAATCATAATCACAATATAACACAACAAACCTTACAATCTACTAATAAAAACATTTAACAAATACAACAATGAAAACATTAAACACTAGCATAAAAAACAATCAGAAACCCCAAACATAACCACTTATATTTAGCCATGCTAAATATAAGTGGTTATGTTAGCTTTTTATGTTAGCTACAACAAAACACATGATATTATAAAATAAAACAGAGGACAATTAATATCTAGAATTATAATCAGAGATAAAACTTCAAAACATTTATGAATAAATCATCTTAAAGAAACTTTACTTGGGTTTGGTGTTTTTTCGCAGATCCATTGACGATTATCTGTCAAACACCAACCATCACCCCAATACCTTCTCTCATCCTTTGTGACATAAACACAGTCCTGTTTTCCACCATTATCAGGTTGTGTTGTTGCCCAGTACCTAGCAGGTCAGTGACAACATTATTTTATTATTATTGAGGGAAAAATGAGCCTTTGGTGTTTGCGTGAGGAGTTTTGTCAGCCTGATTTTCCATCAGCAGCTTTGAGTGTTTATAAATACACTGTACATTAAAATCACCAAATTACAGATAAAAATGGACATAATATATATTTACTTTTACTTTTACTACACAAAGTATACTGAGAAACACACAAGCCCAGACTGCACAAACATCTCGAGTGATATAATAACTACTGCCTTGGCTCAGTGTGGCAAAAAATTTTGGAAATCTTTTGGAAATTGAATAGTAATGAATGAACTAGTAAAGTAATGAACTGAACCAAAGTGAAGACTTACATCAGAGTCAGTGGAGTCCCATCTACCCATTTCCATGTTCCCTCCTGTTCTTTGTCATTTAAACCAATCCAAGCGTTTTTTATGGTGATCATAGAGAGAAGGGTCTGTTTAATATGAAGAGAAAACATTTTACTTTTAAACCACAATTTTATCTGCATATTTTATCTATAAACTATAGAATTATTTTATGTCATAAGTTGCACCTGAGAAAAAACATAATCATAGAAACAATTTCATTTCACAGGCGCAGTTATATTCCTCGCTCCTAATTTCAACAAGCCACATGCTAGAACGTGCAAAAAGAAGCCATCACACAAAAAGATTGTCTGCTTTGCATACACTGATATTTCTTTACAATTTGAAAAATTGTTTGCCAAATAATTATCAACAGTTATTCTTTTCCTTTGTAGCTGTGGAAATACAGATAACTATCACTGGATTACTTTACTGCTGAACAAATCCTTTAAACTGTCCGCTTAATCTGGTGTACAACATAGCTTTTATGATTTAAAAAAATAATTATAACAGTTATCACTGTTGCTATCATTTTGTGTAAATCTAAAGGGTCTTGTAGCTACATAATGCACCATCCTTGAAGCTGCTGCATGCTAGGTGTTTTAAGTTTTTATTGGTGGTTCCAATAGATTAAAAAAGATGAACTAATCAATCTCACAATTTTCTGTGACCTGAGTGTGAGAATAAGCTCTCACAAGTGTTATGATCCAATGTTGTCAGTGTTTGTTTTATGTGTGATTCCTCCCACCAGAGGATGGCTGTGGGTTTTTCCCCTTTTCTTTCTTAGGGGGTAGACACCTGGGCGTGCCTGCTGAGTAGTTGGGTGGAGTCTCTTCCTGTCCTCGGATTGGATAATTGGTTGATCACCTCCAGTATTTAACCACCAGATGACAGGCACTTGGTCCCCCTCTCCCCGAGCCGCCACCATCCAACAAAGAGCCTGTGCTTTTGATTCGTTGTTTCGTAGAGTGTCTTTGCCCATTGTGTGTGTGTGTGTGTGTGTGTGTGTGTGTGTGTGTGTGTGTGTGTCTGGCATTAGAACCTTAATCTTGTAAATAGCTATAAATAGATTTGTAAAGTAGCAATTGTGTATTTTTTTTCACCTTGTATATATTGTTCACTGCAGCAGCCTAGCAGGCGAGAGAAGCCATTTTTGTTGCTTAAGTTTGCTCCTGTTTTTCGTTAGAAAGTTAGGTAAGTGCATTGTCTTTTGGTTGGTTTTCATTTGTGTAGGAAAGCATAGGGACCTCTAGGGAGTTTTGTTTGTTATTTTTGGCATTGCTCACTGCTGAAGCAAATAAATGGCTGTGTAGCACTTTACAAGGTACTACTGTTTGTGTTCTTTCTTGGGTGGTGTATGAGTGGGGCCAATTTCTTGTTGCATTCAATGCACGCCTAGGCTTAGAACGTGACACAAGGCACTGTGGTTGCAGGGGTTGACAGGTACTTGCGTGCAATTGACTATGTGCACGATAGCATATGCTAGTTCCGGTGCGGAAAATCCTGTGTGGAGCTTTGTTTCCGGTGTCCTATTCGCGCCCTGTTTAATGTCCAAAAGAAGTTAACCAAATGAATGAATTAAGCGTCGATTTACATTTCTATAGATGTCTTGGTCATTTACCCAATATAACTGTAAATGATGTTCATGGACTTGTCGATATTTTGCCCCCACGCCTCAGAGCAAAAGAGAAAAGGGATTCAAATGTTATATTTCTCAGCTGTCCCTCGTTTATTGCGGGTGTTATGTTCTAAAAATAACCAGCGATAGGTGAAATCAAGTAGCCAATTTTATTTTTTTGATGCGTGGACATCGTGGACATCCAGTACTGCACTTTTTAATTTAGAAGGTAAGTCACAACATACCCTTCATACATACTAATGTATAGAAACCCTCACCAGCAATCGTTCATTTTTTGTGTGGCTTTTTTCACGGTTTGTTAACATGCTGTGTAGGTGTGTACTTGACTCGCTGATATAGACATAACGGGAAACATCTGTGACTGTTGTTCATCTGTAGTTTGAATGCTGAACATTTGCCTGTTTAAAGAATAAGACCAGTCACTATACAGAGATGTGCTTCTGAATGTGGACGATGTGTCTTATGCTGCAGTGATGCAGTTCTGCTTGTGTTGAGTGATGCAAACAACCGATCGATCTAAACTCTTTAAACGTCAATCACGTGGTTACCGGCTACCGGCGAAAATAATCGGGACGGTAAGCCAATTTCTGTCTTAGCGCATTTGCGCCGCTGTGTGTTTTTGTGGTCTTCTTTTGCGGCTAATTCAGTGAATTTTGGTCTGATTGTGGTGAAACTTGGTGTGTGGAGTCAGTGATAGCTCTGGGAGCTAACCAGCCTATCTTTAACCGGTTACTTACATGAAGTCTGAAGAATTTCTGGTTCGGTTTTGTTTGTTTAGCGGACTTCTGCGCATTCACGTAACTGCTCGTTTAATCGCGGCTTATTTTCGGTGTGTTTGGTGGTTGTAGAAATGGTTTATATGACATTTTAGCTGAGATTATGAGGTTTCTGTGGATACCACACATGTCTGGACTTATATTTCTCAACCCGCGTTATAACCGATTAAACGTGATCTCCTCCTTTTGCCCCGGTACTGGAGACGTGGGGCTTAAGTGGTTAAACGTCAAAATCTATCATTAGATCTTTTGTGACACAACAGTGGTGAGTGTTCCCACCTTCTGCTCTTTGGAACTTAACGCAATCTTTCCGTTTTCAAGTTTTGGACATGATTTTGGAGTATATCTTCGCAGTAGCGATTTACCGCAAAGTAAAGCTACCGGAAATGTGCAACCCCACATCCGGCCTCAAACCAGGAAGTTAGCATTTTCTCGTGCACAGTCAATAGGTGCCAGCCTGGCATGTGCTCCTTCTCTCTTTAACCACCACTGTAGTGGACACTCTCCTATGTCAATTTTGAGCTCTGCTTTGTACAGATTCAGACAGTGGTCTATAGCATCTTCCTCTGTATCTGAATCAGAAGAACCCAGCAAGCAGATGGACATCTTGCTCTTCTTTGGTGATGGTTCCTCTGTTGTCTGAGCAGATGGTTGGTGTGCACGCGTCTCTGCCATCAGAAGGTCATGTACTGAAGAAGCCCACACCTCTCTTCTTTCATCTTTGGAAAGGCACTTAACGTCTTTAAACCTGGGATCAAGGGCAGTAGCGATCTTCAGCCATGTGAGATTGCTGCCGTCCCTCCACTGAGCTATGTCTGTGGTAAAAACCTTTTTAAACCTCAAAACGTAGACTGGGTCATCATCTGAGGGCTCCATAATCCTGAACAAATGACACAAGGCTGACAACACCATGAAGCAGGAGACATACCGTTCTCCCCCCAGCAGTTCGGTAACATATCTGCAATAGGAAGATCAAGTCTGTATTTTTCTATTAATCACACAGAGACAAACATAAATAACACATATGAAAATATACAGAGAAGTGGAGGGGGAGAACATACTTGAAGACAAAGCTAGAACACAAAGGTAGACATACAATCACGAGAAACAAAATGATTTACCTGCAAGGTTCAAGTAGTTCCTCCAGCTTTTGCAGTCTGTGAAGCTCCTGGTCAGTCAACATGGTAACCTTGTTGTTTTGCTGAGCCAGGACGGTGGTCAGCACAGATTTGTTTCTCTGGATCCGCTTGATCATCTCTAGGGTGGAGTTCCATCTTGTTGGAACGTCCTGAACAAGTGGTTCTGTTTGATGTCCATGTGCAGCTTGCTGTGCCTTTAATTCCTGAGCATTTGCTAGACTATGCTTAAAATGTCCAACAATCTTGCAACATTTGGCCAGAGCCCTTTCAAATGTGCTGTCATTAAGAGAAACTGTGACAGTTCTTTGCAGAATTTGGGCCATGCAGGGCTGTGTTCAAATGGAAGTAGCCTGGCGGCTGCAACCATGTTACGAGCACTGTCGGTGCCATGCGTGGTTAGTTTGTCCCTGATTTTCCATTTGTTTGCAACACTCAGAAAATGGTCAGCACACGCCTGTAGAGTGTCTCTCTTCAGTTTTACTCACTGTTAGTGCAAACAATTGTAAAGTCAAGTTGTTATCAATAAAATGCGCCGTGACCCCCAAGTAATTATCGTTGTTCACCGAAGTCCAGTGGTCTCCGGTGAGACCAACGTTCCTTACTTGTACAAGCTTACTGGACTCCTGAGCCCTCTGGTCCTCATACAAAGCACGGGGTCTCAACACAATGGTTCCTCTTGAGGGCGGATTGTGACACACATCTCCTGATGCAGCGCGAATGACTTCTCTCAGTCCATCATCTTCTACTATGCTAACTGGTCGGCAGTTTAGGAATTGGTTAATTTTTCTCTCATATGTTTTGTTATTCATCCACGAGCACCATACTCCTGAAGCGTAGACTGGCGAGGTCCCGTAGAGGCGGATTCAGTTGGGTGTTTTGCTCTCAGGTGATACACCAGTGATCAACTGCTTCTTGAATTCACCTTTGCAAATTGTGCTCTTTACTCTCGTTTTGTCCAACAAGCCGTCAGGCAACTTCTTAAAAAGAAACTTTCCACCCGAAAGTCCATCCTCATCCATGCTTGCATGTGTTAGCTATAGTAGCATGGTATCACTTCTTCTTCTTCTAATCATTTCTGTCAGGCCAAACGCCAGCATAGCGCAATGTTGCCCCTTCCTCCAGAGCTGTTCATGAGTTTAAAGGTCTTAGATTACAGGAAATTAGCGTTAAATTTTTTAACGCGTTAAATGTTTCACGTTAATCTCAACAATTAACGCGTTCATTTTGACAGCACAAGTTTTTATGCTTTGTGATTATACTGTATCTGTGCAGCTAACCAGCAGATTTACTTTAGTCATGTCTGTTGTAGATCCATCACTCTGGTCTTGGGCCTTGGATTAGCACACATCTACTTGCTGTCTGTTGTCACTGCACAAATATTTGTTGTTAGTGGTGTGCGATACTGCATATTTTGGTATCGATCCGATACCAAGTAAATACGGGCCAGTATCGCCGATACCAATACCGATACCGATACTTTTCAATAAATCAGGTGGATGCCTCATTGAATTGCTAAATCGCAATTAATTTTCATGACCTTAAGTGTTTTTTGTGATTTTTCCTTTTGTATTATTAATTACTTAAAACCCAGGACATAATTAGGAGAAATAATTTATTTATAATTAAATAAAAATGCTTTATTATTGTGGCGGCCGTGGTCTGCGATGCTGCTGCAGAGATGAGGTGGACTCACCTTCACTGCATCTACAATTATGCCTCACCGGCTTAAAACCTGTGCGCTGCTTGTGCTGTTGTTGTTTTTGGTGTTGATGTGTACAGCTGGCAGCAGGAGGGCTGCAGCCATTGAATGTAGGCTACTGTTACAGCAACCGGGTGATCACTGTAAGGGTGGACAGCGCGCGGCTCGGGGTGAGCCGGAGGCTGGCGCGCCAACGGGACCTGCCAAGCTGGAGATGGAGGTCGAGGTGCGCGGGGGTCCTGCCTGAGGGCGGCATGCTGTCCGCTTTGGCACGCAGGCTGCATGGTCCTGCGTGCCGGCCGTCTGCCCAGCTGCCTCTGAGCCCCGGCTCACTTCCACTCCTGCTCCGCCGCCTCTGCTTGCCATATGGGTGGCCATCAGGCCTCCGCTGGAGGCACGGGCGACCGCTAGAGTGGACACTTCGCCGTCGCTGGGCCGGGGCATGGGGCGCCGATGGTCCGGGCCGATTCCCTCACCTGCTCGCGGGGTGGGGTGAAGCGGGCGATGGGGGTATGTGGCAGGGCGTGTTCTGCGATGCCGCTGCAGGTTTGGTGGTGGTGATGTGTACGGCTGCAGCGGGAGAGCTGCAGCCGTTGAATGTACTGTTACAGCAACCATGTGATTATTGTAAGAATAAATGATGCGGCGAAGCATGAAAATGCCATCGGGTCTGCCGTGGTGGCGATCTTTTTTTTTCTTCTTTTTTTTTAATCTTAAGTGCACGCAAACCAGTAAACAAATTAAAACAAATAGTGTTGATAAACTATAATACGAAAATTACAATTAAAATTTTCAACAACAAAAACAATTGGTAAAAATATAATTAATATGTAAACAACTTAATAACCCCCAAAGTGTCTAAGTCACGTGAAGTGTCAGCGCAACACCGAAACATAAGAGAGGGGGCGCGGGGGGAGCAAAGTGTGCCTGCTCTCCGCTGACACAGGAGCGGCTAGTCCAGCGACCTGGCTGTTTTGTTTTTGCCAAAAGCACAGCATAGCAAACAAGCAGAACTCAAAGTAAAGAATCGATCTAACCAGGCTAGTATTGATCCGATACCGATCCCGACTTGGGATCGATACTATCGATATTTGGATCGATCCGCCCACCACTATTTGTTGTATAATTTTCTTTAAATTATTTAAATTTTAGTTTGATCAGTTTTTTATTCAGTAAAAAATAAATTTTTATTACAGAAAAATGTACAAATGTTCTGCATTAAAATATTCTTCCAACTCTATACAATTGTTTAGTCTTTAAATTGTACACTACAACTGAAGCTGATTCACTGTAGCTAAATCATACCACAATTTGTTAGCTGATTCAAATGATTCTAATTGTGCTAAATGGGATGTACTGTGCACCAGTGAATGTACTGATTTATCACTGGCTTCACTTTAATACTGAAAAACATTTTAAAAAATGTGTAATTCTAGGGCACGTTTTGAAGCTCTTCCATCCAGTTATGGTATGGACAGTTACACGTGTTTGATGCAGACTGAGCAACTTTTTGTTCAAAGGTTTAAATGTCTGTATTTTGGCCAAAGTAAAAATTTGGCCATCAGAGGTTCTGATGCACACTTCTTTTCCTGATCCTTGTTATGTGTTTTTTAAGTCATAAAAGCTTTGTAATACTATACAGCTGATTAATGGGACTGCAGTGACGTGGCTTCACAACTTCAGAACTTGCCTTAGATTACTCTGGTTTAAAGGATTTGTTCAGCAGTAAAGTAATACAGTGGTAGTTGTTCGTATTTATACTGCTCCACATCAAACAACAACTCATACAGTAAATCACTAGTTAACCTGCAGCATGCTGTAAATCACTCAAACCTTTAATTCATTTGTCATGTTTATTTTTTCCAACAATCAATAAATCATTGTCAACAAAAACTTGTTGATGCTGTCAACACAAGGTGATCAAGATGCTAATATATTCTCTCAGTGGTGTTACGGCCCTGGCCGTATACAGGATCAGTGTGTGTCAGTATGTCTGTATTGTTTTTCATATGTGTGTACTGTGCCTTTAAGAGTCTCAGCAGGCCCCTCCTTGGGTGAGCTGTTTTGGGTTGGCTTTGACCTGCAGCTCCTGATTGGCCCCACTATCAACAGGCTGTTTGTTTGTTTTTTTTTTGTTTTGTTTCATAAAAACCTTTTTCCTTCATAAAAAGGTTCATAAAAGATTTGAAGAGATTTTGCTGATGCACTTTAATTCAGCAAATATAATGTAAAATAACCATATTCATCATTGTTTTTTGTTTTTTTTTACTTTATTCTGATTGTGTTAACATTAAGAAAAATGTTCATTGTTTAATAGTAAAACTATAAGAACCACCAAATAAAAAAAGGAAAAAGAAAAATGTCTTTTGGTAATAGGGATTTTCCCCTCAATGAAGCAAAACTATCGATGTTGTTACGTGATTTAATGTCTAGATATGTGCTGATTAAATTCTGAAAGTTTCTTCTTTTTTTTTCAAAACTGAGCGAAGTTTTTAACTTCAATATTCATTTACAACATAATAATACAACCATACATGGGGCCAGGAGGTAACAAAATGAACCAATTAAAGACACCAGTAAATATGTAATTAAATGTTTCATTAATTAATAAAAATTTGAATTAATTAATCGAATACATATTTAAATAATTAATTAAATGCCCATTCATTTCATTTAAAACATTTACTAAATTATTTATTTATTTCAAATTGCATTTAATTAATTAATTAATTAATTACAATTTGAAAGAAAGAAAGAAAAGAAAGAAAGAGAATTATTTATATATATATATATATATATATATATATATATAAATATATAATTATTTATTTATAAATAAATAATAATTTTCATGCTAAATTAATTAATTAAGTATGAAAATGAATTAAACAAATACATCATGAAATAATTAATTAAATGTCTCAATAATTACTTGAAAATTGAAATGTAAAATAATAAATTAAAATGAATAATTAATTAAATATGTCAATAATTAATTACTCAAACGTGTCATTAATTGAATACAATTTGAAATAAATAAATAATTTAATAAATGTTTTAAATAAAATGAATAGGCATTTAATTAATTACTTTAATATTTATTTATTTAATTAATTCAAATTTTAATTAATTAATGAAATATTTAATTAATTATTTAATGGTGTGTTTATTAATTCATTTTGTCACTCCTGGCCCTTCATATACATAAACACTGTACCTGTTCTTCAGGGCTGTCAATAACCACCAGATCTGCTCCTCTGTCTCTGCAGTCCTTTCTGGCTGCATCCCAGGAACCAGATCTTTCCGAGAGGAGATAGCAGCTATGGCTGAAGCTGCTCCATCCTACAGGACATGTTTTTTCTGGAAGAAATTACCAACAAGTACCAGTTCAGCAACTTAGTGAATGATATTTAAAGAACTATATAACAATGCTCATTTGATCTGTTTAATTAATTGCAATTTTAGTACTTCAATACACAGCAAAAATGCCAGTGTTGATTTTTCAGTGTTAGTAGAATTCAACAGAGTTCCGAGTTAGTTCAACACTTAATCGAGTTAAAATAACACATCGGGAGTTGATTCCTGAAAAGTGTTGGTGTGGATTTTAGTCGTTACTGCATTTTAACACTGTGGGTGTTAAATTAGACCACACCTTCATTTCCTGTGGAGCTTCGCATTTCAGAATCTTCGGTCGCCATTTTTTCTTGCTGCTGCGGTAAGTTTTATTCGGTTAAATATTAAGTTTTAGATTGATGTTAGAACAAGTAACATGATAACTAGTAAAAAAAATAGTATTTATATCAAAATACATCATCTTTAAGTGTCATATTTGAATTTTAACTGTTTTTTGTTTAGCTGGGCTACTGCTAGCTAGAACTCTGCAAAGTACCAGTTACTTTCCTAATATTCATTTAGCATAATCTGGCTATTGGCAGACTGTAATGAATATTACTTAATATATGTCACAGTTTTTATTAAATGCCTTTTATTTATTTTTTAATTAAACTGCCAAAGCCTTAGGGTCAGTGGTCTCAAACTCCCGGCCCAGAGGCCACTTGCGGCCCACGTCACCCCTTCTTGCGGCCTGTATATTGAGGTGAAGAAGTATAATGCAATTTGGCCCTTGAAGTGACTTTTTTTTGGTCATTAGCCAAAAATGATTTAATATGAAGGCAATAAGGGCAGAGTGTTACAGGCCCTCATGGGCAGTGTAGTCCGTGCTGTAGGGAGAACGTTGTGTGTTTGAGCGCGAGTTAGGGAGAAAGTAGGAGCTGTTACCGAGGAGAAATGGAAGAAGAAAGCATGTAAATATAATAATAACCACTGCCGCCAAAAGGAGTGCCTGGTTGTAAGAAAGCTGTTAAGACTCGACTTTACACTGTGTTCGCTGACAGTAAAGCTACAAGCCCGACAACCCGACGTATTAGCCAGAGGTCTCTTTACCACGGTTCAGAGCCGCGGACCTGGCCGAGGTAACAAGAGAGTACAAGCATGTGGAGGGATTGGCTTTGTTAGTTCAGTGAGAGTCAAAACTAATGTGTACACTTATTTTTATTCTTATTTTCTAGTCTAAAATGAATAACAGGGTTATATTAGGGTTTGTTAGAGAGTGGGAGGGTTTTTATGGCTTAAAATATATATAAAAAATAGAAATATGGTTTCTACTGACCCCTGCAATAATTGAGAGAATACTGTATTGCAGTCATGTTACACAGCTTGTACTACTTAAAGATGGACCAAGGATGTTTTTTCTAACAAAATGAATTTTAGCTCAGTCTAAAGGGACTAGACATGCTAGATATTTTGCAAAGAAATGGTGTTATATGCTTGACCTTATTCTACTCTTGGAAGGTGGTGATATGCTGGTTCCTGACAAGAGATGAAGAAATCAAAGTCAGCTTTTCAAGACAGCCCCAAGACTCCTCATAACCTGTGTTCAAATGTGAGGCTGTTGTCAGGTGATGAATGCAAGGAAGAGGCACTCAACTGACATGAAACATGTCAAAGACAACATGAAGGTGACATTTCAACATAGGCAAAAGTGGTTCAAGAACCTGCCACAGCTTCTACTGTCCTGGACCTTTTCCCAAGAGTTCTGTACACCTGGCTTGGTAAGGCATAAAATGATTTAGTGACAGCTTTGTGGTTCCTTTGTTTGTTTTCTTGTTAATGTGTTGTTTCTGTTGTTACACTTTGTGTTTAAGGTTGACCAAGACTTCACAATGCTGTTTGTTGGGGAGGAAGTGTCTGCTAAGTTCCTTGCAAAGTGGCCAACCAAGCCAAGGATCATCAAAGATTGCAAAAATCTGTCTCAGAGTACAGAATTGGATGAGCTGCTCATTTCTGCACAGCGTTACTCTGACGAGGGTGGTAAGTGTAAGTTGGAAATGGTAGATTTTGCATGCCTTTACAGCATTTGCTTAATTCCCACAACACAATATATCACTGGACCATACCAGTAAACCTTTACTACAAATTGGAATACAGCTGTCCATTTTCTAAATCACATTGGGTTTCTGTTAATTTGTGTATGGTATGAAAACAAGCTTACAAACATGTTAAATCTGAAATGACATTTAATGTAGTTTGAACACAAAAAAAGTTACGTGATCTTACTATTGTTATGACTCGATATATGTACTTCACGTGGTGGCCAGAAGATTTTAAGTCTCTAGAAAGAAATTTGTATACCAAGGCACTGGAAAACTGCCTTATTTGAAAAATTATCGGTGTCTAAAATGTCATCATGGTATTACATAACGTGGAAAAATGACTGCTGTGGTCCTTTAAATGACAGTAATTGTGATGATCTTAATTCCTATTCTGTAGTTTGGGACTCATGGGCGGCTGCCAGCTTTTGCTGCTTCACTTGTACCTCCAACATCTAAGGGAGGAAGTCTTCAAAGATTAGCACATCAGATGCTGCTCACCACCTAATGAAATTCATCAAGGTATGATTTTTAGAATTGTATATTTCTCTTTTGATGAGAACAGATGCAAATTATCAAGGGCTGATATTTTAAGATGGCAAGGTGATCCAACGTGCAGCAGATGTATCTATCCCAGACAGGCTTGGTGTTGCAGGACTGACATGTTATTGTTTCTATTAAAACTAAATGTACACATTGAAACAAAAATAATTGTGCGCGAGAGTGAAACATTTTAATATTGTCATAATTTCAGGCAGCTATGCCTCAACATCAGATTACCAATTTTGTTTAATGTGAATCACTTGGTTTCTTTCTCTCCCTCAGGTGGGAGGTAGCACGGAGGCTTTTCTTAAGGCTGGCCCCACTCAGCCATTCGTCCTGTGTGTTGGAGAAAGAAAGAACATCATCCAGAGTTTCTACATTGTCCTAGATCAAAGGTCATTCCCTGTGTGACACAGATGGGAGTTGCAGGTTTTGACAAGGCAAAACTTTTCAAGGCACATTTTTTATTTGCCGTGTCCTTTGACAAGGCATTGAACAACTTCTACACATTCATCCAGACCACCGTGTATGGCATTGATGTTGGCAGTGTGAAGGAGAGTCCTCGGGTCAGGGAAACAAGAGGAAGTCTTCATTGTACAGTTTAAAGATATCCACTATTCAGCACTTTGACTGGAAATGTTCATCTGTTACATTTGCAAGATACACCACACAAGTTGCTCAGTGTTATTTAAACATTTGAAGTTCCAGCATGGTTTGTACCCAGGAAGGTTTTTACGTTTGACCTGTGGAGAGCCTGGATGTTCATTTATCTTTCGCACGTACTCTGATTACAAGCGGCACTTACTCCGAGCACATGGAGACTGTCTTCACTCTGAGGTCATCAATACTTTTGAGCCTGTACCTAACGATGGAACCTCTGTTTCACAGCCTGTAAATGTGGCTCATCCCATGACAATTGCTACACAGGTTCCAGTTGAAAAAAGGCAAATACTGAACATGTGCAGCTCTGTTATTGCTCAGGTACAATCATCAGGAGTTCCTGAAAGTACTGTGCAGTGTTTAGTTGTTTCATTGGAGGAACTGGTTAATGACATCCATGCACATGCAAAACAATCTGTTGTTGACTGTTTGTCAACTGATACCATGATACAGATATCAAGTTGGGATGTATGTTTGTTCTGGTGTTGAAAATGAGATGCCTTTGTTCAGTAAGATTGTCAATATAATTGTTAGATTACATTGCTTATCTTCTAACTTGTAAGGCTTCAACAGTATATTTCAATGATCACTTAAATGCATTTGTTATTGAGGATGGATTAGATGTCTTTGCACTGATCTCTGTAGATGATCTGGTGTACTATAGACCTTATGATAGGCAATTTTCAAATGGCACTGATGACAAAATGTACATTGTCCCATACTGTAATTTTGTATAACTTGTTTATTTGTGGTGTATCAGAATACAAAGTATTTTGGAACGTTAATGTCTTGTATTTCTTTGTAATGGGTAGATGTTAGGGGTTACTTGTAGCAGTAGAGATATCAGATTAATGGGAGTTTATTGTAATCTGGTAGTATTAATGATTTGACTGACACTAGTGTTAGTGTTAGAAAATTAACACTATTCAGTGTTGAATTTTTAAACACCAGGGCTAGTGTAAAGTACTACCAACACTATTCGGTGTTAATTTTTTAACACTTAACACCAGTGTAGAATATTTTTGACACTGGTCAGTGTAACTCAGTGTTAATCTTTAACTCTGTGCAGTGTTAAAATAACACTAGCTCATTGTTAAAAATATAACACTTTGAAAAGTGTTAATTTAACACTCAAAAGAGTGGACACATATAGACACTTTTCTAGTGTTAAATTTAACACTCACAGTGTCAATTTGACATTGGCGATTTTGCTGTGTAGTTTTGCTTTTATCAATCACACCAACAAGAACAGTAAAGTCCAAGGGACACATTTCCTGCTGGGAAATTAAAACAGAGTGGACTGTGTCAAAAAATAAGAGGATGAAAACACTCTAGACTAATTGTTTGTGTGATCACTTTGTTGGTGAAAGTTGGACCCAGATCCAGTTTATCAATGATGTGCTTTTTTCATTTGCCAAATATGGCAGTGTTGTGATCACATTCATTTCTGATACTAAACTATTATTGTCTTGGCTGAAATGACCATGTTGCTGATGAGACTGACAACAAATATTATGACTGCATGGTGGTTAGAACTGTTGTATTAGCACTGTGACAGACTGGTGACCTGCCCAGACTGTACCCTGCCTCTCACTCCACGGCAGCTGGGATAGGCGCCAAGCCTCCCAAGACCCTGAATTGGATAAGTGGAAGACAATGCATAGATGTGTCTGTTAACCCACTTTCAGGCCTTTTGTTCACACATTGATATCTGAGGCAATGTTTGAACATCTAAAAACATTTTAGAGATAAAAGACTGAAATTTTCACTGACCTCTATTACCATCAAAATAAATTAGAATCTGTAATACATCAAAAAAATTTTGGCTAGTTAAAATATGAAAAAAGTCCAGCACTCCTGCAAAGAAAAGTGCTTGTATGAATGTTAGACTAGGTCAGGGGTCAGCAACCTTTGACATCCAAAGAGCCACTTGGACCCGGTTTCCACACAAAGAAAACACTGGGAGCCGCAAATACTTTTTGAAATCTAAAATGAAGATAACACTGTATATATTGTTTTTTACCTTTGTGCTTTGTGCGAACATCTAAAGTAAGTAAGTAAAGTTTATTTATTAAGCGCTTTTCACAGACAGGCAGTCACAAAGCGCTGTACACAAATATTAAAATAAACAATACAATCAATAGACATTATACACAATGTAAAAGATCAAATGTAAATAATGCAAAGAATATAAAATACGTAGATCAACAAAAGGCTTGTTTGAACAGAAAGGTTTTTAACTGCTTTTTAAAAGAATCCACAGAGCAACTAAGGTGTGTTGCTTATGTAATCCATGAAGTGCTACAGAGAAAATTACATTTTATTTATGTAATTAACACATTTTAAACTCTTAAAGAAATATAACAAAAGGAAAGACACCCAGCTGAACTAAAATGATCCATGTAGCAAACAAAAACTGTTGTGAGCCGCCACCCTTTTAAAAAGTAATTGGAAAAAAAGCACTATGCCGCTAAAAAAAAAAAAAAAAAAAAAAAAAGATATTTGCAAAATTCTGCCTAAATATGTATTTTACCTGGTTAATGTATGTGGCGGGGCGTGGTCTGCAGTGCCGCTGCATGGGAGTCGGACGCACCTGAGCGGCACCCGCAATCGCGCCTCGCCGCCTTAAAGCCTGTGCTCTCTCTGCTGTTGTGTCAGGGCCGGCCCGTGGCATAGGCCGTATAGGCAAATGCTAAGGGCGCCGTCCATCAGGGGGCGCCACGCCAGTGCCACAAATGTTGAAAAAAAAAAAAAAAAAAAAAGTTGGTACTATTATTTCTAAATACAAAAATAATCCCACGTTAATTAAAATGCAAAGTAAAGCTTATTTAATAGAAATATTATTTGTTACAACATTACGCCGCCCCCCCGACGGTGCGCCCCTCCTTCCCAGTATCATGGTTCCTTTTGGGCGTCACCACATCAAAAATCAACACAAGATGTCAAAACGGCCAAAACTGTCAGGTGCCCAGGGAAGAAAAAAAGAGAAAAGAAGAGGAGAAACGAGAAAAAGACAGAGGTAGGTAACGTTAGCCTACATGAAATTATTTGTCTGAATGTGATAGTAACCTAAATTTTTAGCATTAAGCTAATGTTACATGATTCGCTAATTGCTAATCAATAAATAGCTAGTTAACTGTTTTAACGTCACTTAATATTGTGGAGGGGGCTAAATTGTTATGGAAAATAATAATGTAACGTTAGGTAATTACAGTACTCCCACCTTTCCCACCATTCCTCATTTGTATTCATCTTTTAAGCAGGTGTTTTTGTTTACATTGTTATTGCCTTCTGGTTAGCTAACGTTTACCCTGCAGGTAATAGTCACTTTTCCACCCTGTATATATTATAGTTGTGAGCCTAGTTGTTAAAGTGCACATCATTAATGTTAATTAAGCAATATCACATGAGAGGGAATGCTGTTTTTAATATGAGCACTGCTGTGATTCGGTCAAAGATAATCATAACATAACATTCTCATATGATATTATACTGTTACTTTGCATTCTGCTATTCAGCATTTCACTGTAATGATGACAATAAATTGAATCTAATCTAATTTGCATATCAGTTAACATCATACATATATCTCTTTGGTTTTTCATTTATATTATATCATTTCATTTTATTCCTGGAATCATATGTTTTTATTATTAGACTTTAATACTCAGTGGTGTCACATACTCCTCTCTTCAGATGCACTGTTGAAGTTTTTAAATCCCACCCTGGGCCATCTACCACATCTACCGCTGCTGCCTCCACTTCAGCAGCACAACCCACCAGTGATGCAGCATCAGCAGCACAACCCAGCCATGATGCAGCAGCATCAAGCGGTCTTCCTGTTGCCTCCACCTCAGCAGCACAACCCACCAGTTTTGCAGCAGCATCAAGCGGTGTTCCTGTTGCCTCCACCTCAGCAGCACAACAAGTTTGGAGTACTCCTCAATTTCCACAACTTACAAAAGAAGAGCTGCTACAGCAGTGCCAAACACTGAGTACTACTCTGACCCATGACAGCCAGCCGGACATTAATGGCACAGAACTTGCAATGGAAATGCAGAATTTCCCACCATTGCCATCAAAGAACATGACAAACATGGAACTCTTGACCTTCCTGCATGAGAAGAAGCTGGCAGAAATTTACCCCAACATGTGGGTTGCTCTGAGAATCTTTGCCACTCTTCCTGTTACAGTGGCTGCTGCTGAAAGAAGCTTCTCTAAGCTCAAACTCATTAAAACCTACCTGAGATCTACTATGATGCAAGAACGTCTCAGTGGACTTTCCATCATAAGCATAAATCATGTGGTCTCAAATCAGTTGTCATATGATGATGTTGTAGATGACTTTGCTGCAAGAAAGACTAGGAGAGTAAGGCTGTAGCAGGTGATGTGAGGTTGATGAGGGGTGGTGTACAGTAATTTGTAAGTCATTCTAGTTAATGCAGTGTTAAAAAGCACAACTAGAGAACTCTGTAGGATCCCCTTTTTGTAATATAGTTGTTAAAGTCATACTGGTTTATTTAATATCTTGTTTTGTGCAGTGCCTTATTTATATTGTATTTTTAATTTATTTTATCCAACTTGTTGACACGTTTTATTGTGTTTATGTATGTAAAATTTATTGAATTTCATATATTCATTTTTATTTTTGTATTCATTTATTTATTCATATATTTTTTATCTTGTTAATTATTCTGATTGTGAATTTGCTTTCTTTAAGTAAAAAAAAAGGTCAAAGACAAAGCTATTCGGTTTCTTGTGAGTACATACACTACACTGCCGATGTAGGGGGGCGCCACCTAAAATCTTGCCTAGGGCGCCAGATTGGTTAGGGCCGGGCCTGTGTTGTGTTGTCGGGCTGTGAGCTGAAAAGCCGGCTGTATGCGTACAGCAACCGCGTGTGAAAAGTGGTCAATAAAGAGATGCTGAAAAGCATGTTCATGCAAACATCGTCGAGTCTGCCGTGATATGTTTACAATGAGACTTCTGATCCCGAACCCGCTCATAGGGGGTCATATGATTGTTGGGTTTTTCTCTGTATTTATTATTGTGCTATCTACTGTATAATATAAAGCGCCTTGAGGCGACTTTTGTTGTGATTTGGCGCTATATAAATAAAATTGAATTGAATTGAATTGAATTGAATTGAACCTCGGCGCACAGCGTCTGCAAATCGGGGCTTTCATCTTTACGCAGGACTGTAAGCTGTCATCTGTGAGGCGTGAGCGGTGTTTCTTTTTAACATAGTTCATGGTGGAGAACAGCTGCCGACATAATGTGGATCCGAAGATCCATAATTGACCTATCTGGGGTTGAAAGTCGGCGGGTACACCGGCTTCCGCGAGTGTGACTCTTATTTTGAGCGATGAAAAAAAATAATAAGATATAATTTTATTTTTATATTTCAAAATGACAATAATCTTCCAATTTAGAACTACAAGTTAAAAAAAAGAACTAAACACAAATAAAATGCACTTCAGCGAAATACTTCTTCTATTTTCCCAAACCACCCGGAGCTGCAAAATAAGGACTAAAGAGCCACATGCGGCTCCGGAGTCGCGGGTTGCCGACCCCTGGGTTAGGTGAATGAGGCATGTTGTATAAAGCGCTTTGACTGCTCAAGCAGAGTAGAAAAGTGCTATATAAGAACCAGTCGTTTAGTTTGTGAGATATTAACGTTCAAACATTGCCACAGATTTCAATGTGTAAAAAAAAAAAAAAGAATTAAAAATAAATTAATGAACCATTTTTCAAAAGATATATATCTTGAAATGTCTTGGATATATTTAAATAATGCTAAATTATCACAGCACCCATTAGATACTTTCAAACTTCAAACTTCAAACCATAAAATTTGTATGTAAACGTGTGATGGTCAAGCAGAATGTTCTAAAAAAGAAAAAGTCTGTTTTAAGATGGAATGACTGTAACTACCTATATTGAGGTCTATTTGTTGTAGATTCATTAATTTATAAATGCAACTTACAATTTCTTTAAAGGAATCGATTTCAGCATTTTCATACTGGTTAGATTTTGTGATGCAGTTCGGCAATGTGGTTCATGGTGGTATTACTGGGGTTAGGTTAATTGGTGAATCTAAATTGTTCATAGGTGAGAATGTGAGTGGGAATGGTTGTGTGTTTCTATGCGTTGGCCCAGCAACAGACTGGCCACCTGTCCAGGTTGTACCCTGCCTCTTGCACTATGGTAGCTGCGATAGGCTCCAGTGACCCTGAATTGGATAAGCGCAAGAGAATGGCTGGATAGGAATAAATTAAATGAAATATCCTCCAGCAACTTTCTTGAGTTGACTTTATGAATTTCGAAGAATTTCAGTGAGTGCAAAGTCTTAAAGAGCCACAATCCCAATGATAATGCATATTTGGTCTCTTAATGCAGCATTTAAGTTTGATTAATTTAAGTTAATTACATTTCTTCTCAGTCAGAGAAAAGGAGAACAGTATTTGCTAGAGAATTGAATCACTGACTTTCTGAGTAAAGACAACGGTAAATGAAAGGACTCACTCTGTTTGTACAAACTCAGAAGCCTTTCAAACTCTTTGAGATTTTCAGAGAGGTTGGCACGCAGCAGGTCTCTTTCCTCACTCATGACGGCAAGTTTTTTACTCACAGCGGAGAGATTTGCATTCAGGCTGTCTCTTTCCTCAATCATAATGAAGTCTGAAATAAATAAATTAAGACAGGTTTTTGAGACATCACAAAACATCTTGTGCATTCATACTTAGACTGCTTCTGATTTGTTTTAAATCATAAAAACTTTGAACATTGTTTAGTTTGTCAAATTTTATTCAGCACTCAGTGGCAGTTTGAACAATTATTTATGAAGAATCAGACTCACAGTGGACACCATGAGTGACAAATCTAGTTAGAAGTAAAACACCCAGCAGACTCCAAAACACAATGACACCTAAATAACGATTCCCCTTACAGCTGTTTGGACCTGAAAAGAGAAGAAAAAGAACTGAATTATGCAACAGTAATAACAGCTGTTAAAATAAATCTATCACTTCGTACCTGTGTGATGTGTTGATGGTTTTGGGTTGTCTTGTTCAGCAGATTCAGCACGGACAGAAATTTCCTCCATTGCTCACAAGCAGGCAAATTATTTCCTAAATGGTGAGATGTGTAGCTCAGCACTTGTAACCTGAAATTATCAGTGGTTTCAAGTTCTTCGCTTTTTGAACTTCCGAGGATGTCACACATTTCAGATGTTGTTGATATGATTTTCACAGCACTAATCGACCAGTAAAAGTGGATCTGATCCTTTCTAAAGATAATTTTGTGTATGACAGTCATATGAAAACTAATAAAAGTTAAATTTCTTTACGCAGTTTTTTTAAAGAACTTTAAAGTTTCAGATTTCAGAATAAAGAAAATGATCAGAAAGTTAGTAATTAAAGTTTTAGGCTTCTGACTAAGACCTTTACGTTCTTATTTAGAAACTATATAGAAACACGCTAGATAGTATTTTTTATCACTTTTTAAAGATGGATTATTTACTGTCATTGCTCGAGAGACATTTGTATGATATGTGATTAAAAATAACCTCAACACAAGAATGAGATATTAACATTACACATGAAAGTGCTCAAAAGGGGAGAATTTCTCTCCCTCTCTCTTGCTTTTTAAAACATCAAGCTTTGTACAAACATTATAATTTCAGCACAAAAACAACAGGTCAGCTCCTAAAAATGTTAGATTAGCACAAGTGGAAAGTGGCAATTAGGAGATCTTTATCTGATTTAGCCTTTGATTGATCAACAGGTTGTGAGAATCCTATTTTTAACTACCAAGAGTGCCACTACCATGCTAGTAGATGGCAACAGCCTCCTAAACATAAGCAAATACATAATACACAAATACATGAACATGGACAGGGAAAAGGAACAAATAGGTAGAAAAAAACAGGAAAAAACATGGAAAAAAAGGCAACAAAAAGGACAGGGGGGACGTAAGCAAGAACTAAAGTTAGTCAAGTATAACCTGTTGAGGCCAACAGTCTGAAGGCAATGATGAAATATTTATTCATCTGATATTCAGTGTAAGTGTAAGTGCACGAGGCACCAGGACACTGTAGACCGCAGGTCGTAAGTGAAACGGTGGGAATGAGAATCAGCACCTCCAAATCTGAGGCCATGGTCCTCAGCCAGAAAAGGGTGAAGTGCCCACTCTGGGTCAGGGATGAGTTCCTGCCCCAAGTGGCAGAGTTTAAGTATCTCGGGGTCTTGTTCATGAGTGATGGGAGAAGGGAGCCGGAGATTGACAGACGGGTTGGTGGGAACACCTTGGTGTCCAACTGGACAAGCTGGAGGAGGTGGCTGGGGAGAGGGAGGTCTGGGCTTCTCTGCTTAGTCTGCTGCCCCCTTGACCCAGCCCCGGATACGCGGAAGAATGGATGGATGGATGGATGGATGGATGGATGGATGATATTCAGTATTGTGAATGTTGTGGATTATGGTGTCTGCTTGTTCTGGGTTATGATGTTTTTCACCAGACTTCATAGCAATAATGGATGTTTATTTTTTTTCGCATGACTATATGTTGTAACTCATCCAGTACAGAGCTGCTGTTGCATAATGTGCCTGTACTGTGGGTGTCCTTGTTATCAAATTATGACTGGCTTTTGCCAGGAAACCATCTTTTATCACTAACATCTTGCTGTTTCCTGCAAGTCCATGTTCATCCTCTGTATCTGTGAGCAGTGTTTATTTTGTTTTGATCTTCTTAGATTCATGGAGAAACATCATATTTTATGAAAGCATTTAACATATTTAAGGACACTTAAATGTAAGCAAACCATCACACCCAATGTGCATTTCATACAATTTCTGTGTATGGTATTATATAGACTGCATACAAATGATTTACATCACTGGGGCTGAAAAGCAAAGCGTATCAAAAAGTGCTTTTAATGTATTTCAAATGATCATGAGAGGATGACTTATCTCAGTGCAGAGTTAAGTCTAGTTGTATAGGAGGAATACTGTGTATGTTAACTGAAAGAACACATCATTGTTTTGGTGTTGTTAACAGTGTTAGTGCGTTACAAAGTAATGTGTTACTGTAATCATATTAATTTTTTCAGTAACACAGTAATCTGACACAGTACTGTATTAAATTAAGTAACTACATCGTAGTTACAATTATGTTGCTACTTGTGTTATAAAGGTTCCTCAACTTCAGTGAGGCAGACATGTTTTTTTCTTCCAATTGTTCGACTTAGGCTACAATCAACTGATTTGATGTCAGAGTGCCTGTAAGAGATTTCAATGGGTTATTATTTTGAAATCCAAAATGTAACTGACTTTATATTGAGTGGCTTAAGTGAAATGAGTCCATGGAAACCAGATGATTTAGCTTCAAGAGTTGAGACAAAGCCTGAGAAGAGCCAGAGGCTGTCCGCGCTGAGGAAGAAGTCCAGTCAGCGGCCTGGAAGGTGACCACTGACACCAAACCAGACATGGACAAGGAGGTGGCATGGCAGCTGCAGGACCAGACGAGGCAGGACCAGACGACGGCGTGGCAGTCACAGATGATGGAGCAGGTGGTCGCACTGCAGGCTGGATGGATCCCCTAGACCCTCCAGCGGGGACTGAAGACAGCTGAAGCGATCCCTCAGACCTTCCAGCGAAGACTGAAGACAGCTGAATGGGCCCCTGGGAACCTCCAGCGGAGGCAGACAGCTGAACGGGCATCTCGGCGACTGAACAGGAGACTGAGCTGGAGGCAACACTGCTGACTGAGCTTCAGGGTGGGAAGCTGACTGAGCTACAGGCAGAAGAGGAGGCTGAGGAGGAGCACTGACTGACAGAGGAGCAGGCTCAAGGAAAACAGTCTTAACCTCAGGAAACGCGGAAAAAATGTCTCTTTCGCTCACCAAGGCCAGCTGCTCTGAAATCCTGGCTGTGGCGAGGGGCGTCGGTGGTGTGAGTGCCGCTTCCTTCATAAAGACCGGACTGATGGACGGGGCAAAACATCCTCCGCTGAGCTATGAAGGCAAGCGGCTGTAGCTGGGTGGAGGTGCAACTCGTGGAGGAGAAAAGAGAACCTTAAACATCAATCATAATACACAATCACACAGAGACAAGGAACTCGAAACACTGGGTCGAGAGACCCATGATCCTGACACTCTTATTGCATCCCGAATTCTGGGATATGGTGGGCCACGAAGGACACACCCGATCCATCCTTCAAATTCGGGGAAATGAAGGACGCATTTGAAGGAGTCGACAAATTGGGACAGCCTTCGTCGTCTTAATATGCCTTCAAATGCGGCCTCCAAAGGATGCAGCCGACGTTTTGGGACACAGCTTGTTATGTTTTTTGTATAGTCCATAGTTGATGTTAACATTCTAATCACTGATTAGTTTTTGTAAATAAAGTTTGGTTTTCATGTTCCAATCAGAGCCTCCACTCTGCATTTGGGCACATTCCCTCGGCCTGGCCTTTCCCCGCAACATATAAGGGATCAGTGCCATGACTTTGTATTCAGCAACAAAATATGTTGACTGTTTTTGTTTATTTGATAATGGAACACATATTATGAATCTGTGAGAAAATGTTTTAAAGTAGTGAATACACAGTTGTAAATTGTAAAGTGACACAAGTATAAAGTGGAATAAGTAAATGGTAAAGTATTCAGCAACAACAAGCCATGTCTCCCTGTCTAATCGTTTCTCTCCTATTTACAGGATGCATATATAACTGTCCACAGGTGCTAGAACACAGTACCTTATCTGATCCTCTGCTGAATTTGTAAATTTACTCACAGAAATAAACAGTCTCTACTTTTTTGTTTCACTTTAATGTAGAGAGAAAAAAATATTAACCAAACTTCCAGAAAAAGCACATTACATAAAAGTTATAAATTGACTTGCTTGTCATTGAATGAAACCAGTATTTGATCCCATACCTCCCAGCCAACATTCTGGGTATTATGCCACACACATTACAATCAATCAATAAATTATAGACAATCCTGATCTCAAATCATCACAGAATGAATTTCAGTTTCCTCCATTCCAACCTCTCCAGCCTTTGGGCGAGAGCAAAGAGCTGTCAAAGGGCATTGGGGACAAGATTGTCGACATACACAAGGCTAAAATGGACTACAAGACCATCAGCAACTAGCTTGGTGAGAAGGTGACAACTGTTGGTGTTCAAATCAGAAATAGAACAAATATAAAATGACCATCTATCACCCCTGGTCTGGAACAAGATCTTCACCCCTCATGGGCTGATGGTCATGAGAAAGGTGGTATAATCCCAAAATGAAAATGTCAAGAGTTCATTTTTAATAAGACATTCTTCAGGTTGAATAAAGACACTCAGACAGTTAGAATATAATAACAGCAACGTGGACGGGTGAGGACTCTGGCGAGACCCCGTGCACGGGTGAGGACTCTGGCGAGACTCACACCCTGAGTGCCGGCAACAGTTCTTTATTTATAGGTTACATCGCGTATGTAAGTACATCACATTTCCTCTTTTACAAGTTCCTCTAAACCAATGGTTGTGTGTGTGGGTGTGGGTGTGTCACATGTGTGTCTGGCTGCTTCCTCTAGGAAACGTGGTGCACTTTTGAACTCTTGTGGTTTGGGTGCTGCATCTGTTTCCTGTTTAACTTATTTGTGTTGTAGAGTTAAATGTCAGCTTGCACAACAGTGGAAAAGTTCAGCAAATCTTATGAAATATATGAACACTTCATGATATGCTTGTTAATGAAAAACAACGAATAAAAACACATAAAACATAAAATCTTACAACAGAAAATGTTAATCATTTGAAGGCAGCTGGGACCACAGTCAGCAAGCACACCAACACACTACACCAGGGGTTGGCAACTCCAGGCCTTGAGGGCCGGTGTCCTGCAGGTTTTAGATGTGTCCTTGATCCAACACAGCTGATTTTAATGGCTAAATTACCTCCTCAACATGTCCTGAAGTTCTCCACAGACCTGGTAATGAACTAATTATTTGATTCAGGTGAATTGACCCAGGATGATATCTAAAACCTGCAGGACACCGACCCTCGAGGCCTGGAGTTGCCCATCCCTGCACTACACAGTAATGGACTAAAATCTTGCAGTGCCTGCTAGGTCACTCTCCATGTACAAGCCCATCTTGAATTTGCTGGTGAACATCTTAATGATTTATAGAGAAACTGGCAGAAAGTGCTTTGAAAATCAAAATCAAACACTCTGACAGACTGATGTACATACAGAAAATCATTACTTCAAACCATTCCTTCTAAAGGTGGTTCAACAAGTTATTGAATTATAGTGTCTACTTCAGTTTTTTACAGGACTTCATAGCATCACTGTGAATTTTTTTCAACGACTGAAGCAGTGCAGAGCTGCTGTTGCATAATGTGTTTTTACTATCTATTTTGTTTATACTGTGTGCATGCTTGTTATCAAAGTATGGTTGGCTATTGCCAGGAAACCATGTGCTATGTTGCTATCTGTTAAATATCTGCACATGTGGTTATTATCATATCATGGTCAGGGTTTTATCAGCTTGCTGTTTCCTGTAAGCCTGTGGTCATCCTCTGTATGTGTATGCAGCTTATATATTGTTTAGGCCTTTTTAAATATATATGCTTTCATAGACAAATGTCATTTTTATTAAAGTATTTAGACGTTCATACAAGAAAACAGGCATAACCATTTTCATAAGCAATTTCCCTGAAAAGTCCTGGTGATGTGGAAAGTAAAAAAAAAAAAAAAAAAAAAAGTCTCTGAGTTAAGAAAAAAGGAGACATTGGGGCAAAATTTGCAAATGTAAGTTTTTTTTTTTGTTTTAATTTAAACAAAGTTACAAAGCTAGCTTGCTTTCAGTTTTAGGTACTTATTTTATTATTTTTCTTTTATTCTTTAGTAAGAGTCTTTGTGGTTATTTGACTTTTTCTCTCAGTTTGGTTGACTTATCTGCACTGTTAATATAGCAAAGGAGAAAAGCGGAATCTGCCTCCATCACTCACCCATCCCTCACATACAGTGTCAAAAGCAAACACACCTTCATTAACAATGCCTCCTAAGAATACCGAAGCATCAGCAACAGTAGAAACAGCAACATTAGTGGAAGAAGAGGCCACAGGGGGACCCCACTAAATCACCAGAAGTGAGTCTCACCAGTCCAGCCCAGATGTTTCAGACCTTTATGTAAGTTCAAATGGAGATGGATAATTAAGTTAAGTAATCTATCAATCAAAAGTCAGTGCCCCCCCCCCCAATACCTTACTTGGCACCCTTCAGACATCTGAAATAAAAGCTAAAAAATAGGAAAAAAATAACAGTAGTTAGTTAAAATAATAATCAAGAGTAAAGATAAGAATACTTTGTGTCAAAATAACAGAGGAGGACGCATTAAGTAATATAAAAATATTTTATTAACTTTATTTATTTATCAACTGAAGGTAATTCCAACTGGTCCAACCAGTTCTGCCACATTAACATTAAATAAAATCAGGAGTACTTAACTCCCTGGTATAACTCTCAAACGCGCACCTTAAAGGAGATAACTTGTAAGCTGGAGAGGAAATGGTGTAACACAAATTTAGAAGATCATCATTTAACCTGGAGAAATAGTTGGCTGCTTTATAAGAAAGCCCTCCGTAAATTGAGAACATCTTACAATTCATCACTGATTGAACAAAATAAGAACCTAGTGCTGACAAAAAGTCAAAGCTCTGTTGAGCCAACCATTCCTTAAATGTTAACTAGTAATGAATTCATGAACTTCTTCACAAATAAAATTTTAATAATTACAGAAAAAAATTAGTCATAATCATCTCACAGATGTAACATTATCTACAGCTACTTTCAGTACCATTGATATTCATTTAGTCTTTTTCTCTAATTGATCTTTCTGTGTTAACTTCAGTAATTACTTCCTCCAAACCATCAACGTGTCTTTTAGACCCCATTCCTACAAGACATCTCAAAGAAGTTCTACCATTAATTAATGCTTCAATCTTAAATATGATCAACCTATCTCTAATAATCGGCTGTGTACCACAGGCCTTCAAGCTGGCAGTAGTTAAACCGTTACCTAAAAAGCCATCACTTGACCCAGGGGTCTTAGCTAATTAAAGGCTAATCTCCAGCTTTCCTTTCATTTCTAAAATCCTTAAAGAGTAGTTGTCAAACAGCTAACAGATCATCTGCAGAGGAATGTCTTATTTGAAGAGTTTCAGTCAGCTTTCAGAGCTCATCACAGCACTGAAACAGCCTTACGGTGCGCACACACCGAACGCGATAGAGGCGGCCAGAGCATCAGGTGTACATGTAAAGTCAATGGAAAGAGCGCGATGACACGCGATTGCGCATCCGGCGAACATGCGGAAGCAGATTTGCGTCGCGAAAACGCCAAAACCCGTGAAAACGCGGCGTCAGTGTACCGCGTGGGGCGCGTTTGACTCGCGAAGAAAACCACGCTGCGTGTCAGATTGTGTGTTGCATTTGTGCACACCCCAGTACCGCGCCAACCGCTGGAGTTGGAAAATATGAACTCCGGCGTCAAATCGCGCCCGACAACCAATCAGGAGGCGGTGGCGTGGCTGTAACCAGGTCACAGGGGCAGATCAAACCAAATCCTTCATTCTTCATTCAGTATGGAGGAAAACTCATCACTGCCGTGGCTAATCACCCAGAGCTGTATGATGCCAGCTGCTACTTCTACCGAGACAGGAATAAAAAGGACCGAGCTTGGAGGCACAGAAGTGAGGAGATCGGGCAACCTGGTAAGTTCATTCATTCTCCTTTTTAATTTTCAGACTGACCCGATAAAGCCGCGCAAAAGCTAGCAAGCCCGCCTACTGTCCCGCTATTTTCCCACTGATGTACAAATACCTTTCCGCTAACAAGATAATGTGTTTATTCAGAGGACATCTGCAGCACAACACATCTGGCACAACTTCCTCCCACATTTCCGGTCCACGCGCGTGGAAAGATGCAATTTTGAGGCGCAATGGGTTTTTCTTGGACACGCGTTGAGGTGCGAATGTGCACGCGTCAAATTAGGGGCGTTTAGGGCGTTTTCGCTCGCCTCTATCGCGTTCGGTGTGAACGCAGCCTGAGTGAAGGTTACAAATGATCTTCTTATAGCCTCTGACAGTGGACTTCTGTCTGTGCTTATCCTGCTAGACCTCAGTGCAGCGTTTGATACTGCTGACCATAATATTCTATTAGAGCGATTAGAGCACGCTGTAGGTATTACAGGTACTGTGCTGCAACAGTTTGTATCACATCTCTCTAATAGACTCCAGTTTGTTCATGTAAATGGAGAATCCTCTTCACACACTAACATTAATTATGGAGTTCCACAGGGTTCAGTGCTAGGACCAATTGTCTTTACATTATACATGCTTCCCTTATGCAACTCTATCTATCCATGAAGCCAGATAACACACACCAATTAGTTAAACTCCAGGAATGTCTTAAAGACATAAAAACCTGAATTGCCTCTAATTTTCTGCTTCTTATTTCAGATAAAACTGAGGTTATTGTACCCTGAAAGTCTTAGAAATATGGTGTCTAACCAGATTTGTACTCTGGATGGCATTATCTTGGACTCCAGTAACACTGTGAGGAACCTTGGAGTCATTTTTGACCAGGATATGTCCTTCAGTGCACATATTAAACAAATATGTAAGACTGCTTTCTTCCATTTGCACAATATCTCTAAAATTAGAGATATACTGTCTCAGAGTGACGTTGAAAAACTAGTTCACGCATTTATTACTTCCAGGCTAGACTACTGTAATTCATTATTATCAGGATGCCCTAAAAACTCCCTGAAAAGCCTTCAGCTAATCATAAATGCCTCATCAAGAGTACTGACAGGGACTAGAAAGAGAGAGCATATTTCTCCTATATTGGCTTCCCTTCACTGGCTCCCTGTTAAATCCAGAAGGTCTTAAGGGCTTAGATAATCAGGCCCCATCTTATCTTAATGACCTTGTAGTACCATATCACCCCATTAGAGCACTTCGCTCTTGCACTGCAGGCTTACTTGTTGTTCCTAGAGTATCCATCCACCCATCTTCTTCCGCCATTGTGTTTACGTCCATACAACGCCATGTGTTGTATGGACCTGACTGATATTACTGATCAGTCAGGTCCTGATATTACCGAATCAGTCAGGTTTTTTTCTTTTATCTGTTAAAAAAGTGGATTGACAGAAAAACACAGTCTGAAGCAAGCCTCCTTTGAAGAGCACAGTTGTTAGTATGACACATGATGCTAACTCTAAACACTTAATTCTAATATCTAATCCCACGATTGCTAGAGGCAAGCAGGGAGGCCACAAACATCAGAACTCTCTGCCTGGGAGGGATGTGAGGTGGACAAATGAACTGAATCATTTCTTCAACAGATTTGATTCAGCCATGAGGCAGTCTCCAACATCGGCTGCAGACTCACCCACCCCCACCGCTGCTGTTCCACCTCTGACACCTCAGACACTTCACACCACCCTGCTCACAATCACTGACCAAAACCCACTGATCCCACTGATTGTTGATCAATGGTCATGGGAATTTGCATATTATGATTAAGGAACTGACCTCACAGCCCATTGTTCCTTCAGTGGGCTGGTTTCAGTCATTATGCAAATGTACTGTTTATAAGGTTTGGGGAAACCTGCAGTCAGCTGAGACTGAAGAAGTCACTTGGATGAGTGACGAAACGTTTCTCCCACAAAACGCTACGTCCAGATGAACAGATTCAACTTTTGGAGATTTACTTTCCTGGATGATTGAGAATGCATCAAGACGTTTTAATCCTACATCGTTCCCTCGCTCACCTGGAGACCGCTGGGAGGACTGTGAGAATCATGTTCTTTGATTTCTCCAGTGCCTTCAACACTATTCTTCCCACGGTTCTGAAGGACAAGCTGGAGAACTCACGAGTGGACCATCACCTCACAGCATGGATACTGGACTACCTCACCGACCGACCACAGTATGTGAGGACTCAGGGCTGTGTGTCGGACAGGGTCATCTGCAGTACGGGGGCCCCACAGGGAACGGTTCTGGCTCCGTTCCTCTTCACCATCTACACTGCAGACTTCTCCCACAACTCCACCCAGTGCTTCCTGCAGAAGTTCTCGGCCTCATCACTGATGGGGACGACAAGGAGTACAGAGGACTGACACAGGACTTTGTGGACTGGTGCCAACTGAACTACCTCCAGATCAACACTAGTAAAACCAAGGAGCTGGTGGTAGACTTCCGCAGGCACAAGCATCCTCCACTGCAACCACTGAACATCCAAGGTATGGACATTGAGGCTGTGGACAGCTACAGGTACCTTGGTGTTCATCTGAACAACAAACTGGACTGGACTCCTAATTCAGAAGCCCTCTACAGGAAAGGGCAGAGCAGGCTGTACCTGCTGCGGAGACTCAGGTCGTTTGGAGTGGAGGGCCCACTCCTGAAGACCTTCTATGACTCTGTGGTGGCCTCAGCCATCTTCTATGGCGTGGTCTGCTGGGGTGGCAGCATCTCTGCTGGGGACAGGAAGAGACTGAACAGGCTGATCCGAAGGGCCAGCTCTGTTCTAGGATGCCCTCTGGACCCAGTGGAGGTGGTGAGTGACAGGAGAATGGCGGCAAAGCTGTCATCCCTGTTGGACAACATCTCCCACCCCATGCAGGAGACTCTGACAGCACTGAGCAGCTCCTTCAGTGGCAGGCTGCGGCACCCACGGTGTGGGACGGAGAGATTTCGCAGGTCTTTCCTCCCCACTGCTGTCAGACTCCACAACAAAGACTTTAACTGATCAAACACACACATCCACAAATGTGCAATAACACTAATGTGCAATAATCTTTTCTGGCATCGTTGTATTTTTACTCAGTTGTATATAGCATTTGTATTCTATTTTTATCTTATTGTATATTTTATTTTATTTTATTCTATTCTGTACAGTTGTGTACTGTATTTATTCTTATTGTATTCTAATTTTTGCTTCATAACTTTTGCACTGTCCACTTCCTGCTGTGACAAAACAAATTTCCCACGTGTGGGACTAATAAAGGTTATCTTATCTTATCTTATCTTATCTTATCTTAAGTAAGCCTTTGCCTTTTCAGTTGCTTTGTTTGCTTGCATTTTCTTTTGTTCCTCTTCAACTGCGCTCAGGAGCTCATCATATTTTCTTTGCCTCTTCATTTCCCCTTCATTTCAGAAATTGAGAGATGCTCACTAATCCTCCTGTGAATGCTTGGGTACTCATTTTGCGTCTCTATACAATAATAAAAATAATGACAATAAAACATAATTTTATTTGCATAGCAGTTTTTAAAACACCGTTACAAAGAGCTTCACAGATAGAAGAAGAGATTCATCACATTGGTATAATGATTACACATCAGTGTAAAACCCCTCCCTACAAATATTGCAGTTAATTTTCTTTTACACTTCTAAGCAATAGAATGAACACTGTATAGACAAAATGTAATGCTAATTATGTAATTCATATGTATTTATTTTTAGGTTATCACAAGGTTCATTAAACATTCTCGCAATTATGGTTTATGATTCAGGCTTTAAATTGTTAAATGCTTTTCCTCTTAGTGTCTTGTGCACCATTTGAGATACTAACATGAGACTGAGTGAGGATCAGGGGTGGCAAAAGTACAGACATTCTGTAGTCAACTAAAGGTACAAACACTTACATAAAAAAAGGTCCAGTAAAAGTTGAAGTACAGTACTTCGACCCAGTACTTTTTCAGTAAAACCTTTTCAGTAAAAACTGAAGTCAGTTTTACTGTAAAACTGAAAAAGTACTGGGTCTGAAATGTACTCCAGTAAGAAAATTAAAATGAGATCCTTGAAGAAAAGTTCTACCATCTATTTTTATACACAGGCTAGTACATGACATTGAAATATTATTCAAATCTAATTCTAATGAATGTACTCATCTTTAATCTTGTAGGACACAACCAGTGAAAGAGAATTTATAAATAAGTAATTTCTGTTCCTTACATTGTAGATGGACTTTGCCTCCACACCTAAAAAGTAAAATGAGTACAATCAGGGATTGAAGTGAGATCAGACATGTGTAGGAAAAATAATCACAACTCACAATAATTTATGTTGTGAGCTCCAATAGATTTTCTTAATGCACAGGCTGTGATCAGCTGACCTGCTGCTCTTTGTGGAATTACAAAAGTCAATTCAACAAGGTGTCAGCAGTTTAATGATGAGCTATATTGGCTGATTACCTTTTCCAACAGTATACTCCATGTTTTTTTTATACTAGACAGTATAAAGTTGATATAGAGATGGAATAAAGTGAATTAATCTAAGCATCATCTTCAATACATACAGTCCCGATCAAAAGTTTAAGATCACTTGAAAAATGGCAAAAAAAAATCAAATTTTGCATGGTTGGATCTTAACAAGGTTCTGAGTAGAGCTTCAACATGCAACAAGAAGAAATGGGAGTGAGACAAAACATTTTTTGAGCATGCAATTTATTAAAAAACAACTGAAACTGGCTGTTTTACAGCTGACCAAAAGTTTAGGACCACATGCCTTTAAAAGGCCAAATCTGTGCAAAAATGTAAATTCATTGTCATTTTCAGGTAGTCACACTTTCATGATGTTCTGATAGCAAAGGCAAAAAAAAGCTTTCCCTTTTTGAATGTGGTCGGGTTGTTGAAGTGCATAAGCCGGGTCTCATGCTGCTGAGGTGGAACACAGGAAGAAAGTCATTTGGAATTTCTTTAAAGATTGAGGGTTATGAAAGAAAACAGTCAAGTTAAAGACCCCCCAAAATTTCACCAGCACTGAGCCGGAAGATTAAGTTAGCTGTCTTTCAAGACACTGGTGTCATGGTCCTGGGTCACTGATCCAGTGTTTTGAGTTTTTTCTTGTGTTTTGATGTCATTTTGTATTATGATTTAAGTCCATTTTATTAGTCTTGAGTTTATTCTGTAGTGCCCAGGTTTTTCTGTTTGGCTTTTGATTATTATTATCAATTACTATTATTAGATTACTAGATTCCCTCTTGTGTCTTTGCCCTTTAATGTCTTTCGGTGTCTCTGTGTTTATATAGTTCTTGTGTTTTGTTTCCCTCCTCGTGTTTCATTCTGTTCCCCCCTGCTTGTCATGTTTATCCATGTTTCCCCAGTCTATCACGTCTCTCTTGTTTCCTCTCTCTCTCCCTTGTTCTCCTTCGTGTTCCCTCTGTCTCTCTCGTCTGCCTTTCCTCCACTCCTGTACCATGTTCCTCCGTTTCCTGTTTTATTGTGAAGGTCTTGTGTTTCCATGTTTGGTGTGTCTAGTTTTGCTACCCCTGTGGCGTCATGTTAATTCATGTCAGCTGTGTTCCCCGTGTGTTCTCACTTCCCACGTTATCCCTCTGTGTATTTATGTCAGTGTCTCCCTCATACCTGGCTGTGTCTCCTGTTCATAGTTCCGTTCCTAGCTTTTCCAGTTTAGTTTTTGTATTAACTCGTGCCAGCAATAAAGCTGAGTTTTTGTGTTCAAATCCTGTCTGAGTCTGCGTTTGGGTCCTATCCTGACTGCCACCTGCAACTGCAGCCCCATAACCATCAGACCGCATCTGAGATTGGACTGTTTGGACTTTAACCTTGATCGTCCTGATGGTTTCCAACGTAGCAGACCCCACCTGAGATGTTTTCTACGTACCGCAGGGGAGGGGGTGCTTTTCCTTCAGTGGCCACTGGCTATGTCCAGGTGTTGCAGAGAGCATCCCTCATGACTGAGGGCCCTCATCTTTGTGGTAACGACTGGGTTTTTCAACATGACAATACTACAGTACGCAATGCTTGCAGGACAAGGGACTTTTTCCAGGAGAATAACATCACTGTTTTGGACCATCCTGCATGTTCCCCTGATCTAAATCCAATTGAGAACCTTTGGGGAAGGATGGCAAGGGAAGTTTATAAAAAGGACAACAGTTCTAGACAGTAAATGCCCTTTGTGCGACCATCTTCACCACTTGGAGAAGTGTTCCCACTCACCTCATGGAAATGCTTGTATCAAGCATTCCGCAATGAATTTTTGAAGTGATCAACAATAACGGTGGAGCTACTCATTACTGAGTTCATGTTTGGAACTTTGATTTCTGTTTTGTGGGGTTTACAGATTTTTTTTTTTGGGAGGTGTGGTCCTAAACTTTAAATCAGCTGTAAAACAGCTTTGTTTTCAATAAATTGCATGCTCAAAATGTTTTGTCTCATTGTCCATTTTCATGTAACATTTGACTAACACAAAGTTAGTATACTTCATTATCAAACACAAAAATCAAAACTTTAAAACACTGCAATAAAAAACAAACAGAAGCCCAAATTTAAACACATATTCAGCTATGCTGGTGTTTGATAATTTCTCTCTAAAACTCTCCACTGAAGTAACAAGGAAAAAATCTTCAAGAAATGATACAGTAGTTTGGTGCTTTTTCACAGATCCATTTAAGAGAAGTTGAGCATGAACGGTCATTCATGCTCATGTCCTCACCCCTGTAGACATGAGCATAGTCTTCTTCTCCACCATTATCAGGTTGAGTCGATCCCCAGTACCTAGTAAGTCCAAAACCATAACATTAGCTTGTTTTTATTATTGAGACAAAAATCAGATGTTTGGTATGTAGTGACGGGGCTATTTTAAGATAACAAAGTTTTATATGGAGATGATAACAAGAAGTCATAGTTGATATAGCAACTTCTAACCTATGTTGTCTAAACAAGTCATTAGTGTACATCTTTAAGCTTTTGACCTTGCAGTTTGGCTCAACCCACTGAAATGTAAGCTCACCACTGTGTTTTATACACTAACAGTCAAAAGTTTAATGCTTTTTCTTTATTTTCATGACTATTTTACATTGTAGATTTTCACTGAAGGCATCAAAACTACGAATGAAAACATATGGAATTATGTAGTAAACAAAAAAATGTGAAATAACTCAAAACATGTTTTATATTGTAGATTCTTTGCTTTGATTACTGCACACTCTTGCCATTCTCTCGATGAGCTTCATTAGGTCGTCACCTGAAATGTTTTTTTCCAACAGTCTTGAAGGAGTTCCCAGAGATGCTGAGCACTCGATGTGCATCATGTGCTCAGCACTTTATGCTGAGTACAGCCCTTACATAGACTGGGGGTGTGTTTGGGGTCATTGTCCTATTGAATATTAAATAATGGTCCAACACAAATCGGATGGGATGTCACGTTGCTGCAGGGTGCTTTGGTAGCCATGCTGGTTCAGTGTGCCTTCAATTTTGCACCTTTTCCTTAGTAGTGGTTTCTTAGCAGCTAGTTGACCATAAAGACCTGATTCTCACAGTCTCCTCTGAACAGTTGGTGTAGAGATGTGTCTGCTACTGGAACTCTGTGTGACATTTATCTGGGCTCTAATCTGAGGTGCTGTTAACTTGCACTGAGGCTGGTGACTCAGAAGAATTTTTTCCTTAGCAGCAGAGGTGACTCCTGGTCTTCTTTTCCTCAGGCGGTCCTCATATGAGCCAATTTTGTCATAGTGCTTGATAGGTTTTGTGACTGCACTTGGGGACACATTCAAAGTTTTCGCAATTTTATGGACTTACTGATCTTCGGTTCTTAAAGTAATGATGGACTATCATTTCTCTTTACTTAGCTGACTGGTTCTTGCCATAATATGAATTCTAACAGTTGTCAAATGGGGTTGTCAGCTGTGTACCAACCTGACATCTGCACAACACAACCGATGGTCCCAACTAGGGATCATTTAGGTTTTATCCGATACCGGTGCCAAACCGGTACTTTTGAAACAGTGCCGGTGCTTAAACGGTGCTGAACCGGTGCTTAAAGAATGGAGAACACAAACTTTGTCCAACAAACTCTCATGTTTAGCTTTTTTTTTGTAAAAATATAACAATGTTAGCCTTTTCTGCAGCTATAGGGCATATATGGTATCACTCTTGGCTGGAAGCAGTGCTTAAACAATTGAAAAAACACAAACTTTGTCCAAAAACCACTCATGTTTAACTGTTTTTCACTTTTTCTTTGGTCCTTTTAGCCTTTTTGGCCAGGGTGAAGGGAGTATCTGCCATCAAACAAGAAGACAGCCGCATCTACAATGGTGTTTGCTAGTTCACCTTACATGCATTAATGTAATAATGTGGTTAGCGTACTCAACGTAAATTACACACAAACAATATTAAGCTACTCACGCAGAGAAGGACGGCTGCTGCTGCCATCATCATCTGTCATCATTTCTGCTACACTGGCAGGGCTAGGGGCCAGGACTCTCCTCTTCGGGTTTTTGGGGGATGTTGCTAACTCCGGGTCCGTTAACAGGCAACCCACCCGCAGTAGATGTGCTCGGTGTGAGGTCTTGCAGCAAGCTATCAAATACGGTGCATTTCTCAGCTTTTAAAAAAACGCTATGCGTCGCCAGGTGTTTCATCAGATTCGAGGTGTTACCTCCTTTGCACAGTATCACCTTAAAGCACTTGTTGCAGGCTGCTGAGTTTACATCTTTTGCTGTGAAGTACAGCCAGACTTTGACCGCTTCGCCTTGGGCATTTTTAATCTGTAGCTCTGCTCTAAAAGAACGTACGTACCTGGGCCCGCCTACTATCCTTGGAAAGGTAAAATGATTGGCTAGAATCCAAAGTGTATGACATCTCAGGAAAAAAAGCACCGAAATAAAGCACTGAAATGTGCACTGCTTTTTGGTCTGGTTACTACCGTTTATGTCAGAACTGGTGCCATAATGGCACCAGATACCGATAGCCATCCCTAGTCCCAACCCCATTAAGAAGGCAAGAAATTCCCCAAATGAACCCTGACAAGGCACACCTGTGAAGTGAAAACCATTTCATCTGACAACATCATGAAGTTCCTATGAGAGAAGGCCAAGGGTTTGCAGCACTGTCAATAAAACAAAGGGTGGCTATTTTAAGGAATCTAAAATGTAAGAAGAAGAGTTATTGATCATTTTTTTTCTTTGCTACATAGTATCTTGCTTCATATATTTGATGTCTTCAGTATGTTTCTACAATGTAGAAAGTAGCAAAAATAAAGAAAAGCCATTAAATGAAAAGGTGTGTCCAAACTTTTGACCAGTAGTGTGTATATGTTTAACACATTTCTTTTGGAAACTTAATAAAAGTAACAAACTGAACCAAAGTGAAGACTTACGACAGAGTCAGTGGAGTTCCATCTACCCATTTCCATGTTCCCTCCTGTTCTGCGTCAGTCAAACCAATCCAAACTCTTTTTGTGGTGATTGTAGAGAGTAGTGATGGGTAGATGAGGCCTCATGAAGCGTTTCAGCACATTCCCCAAACTGTATCGATACTGTGTCGACACAGTGTTGCTGTTTTGCGCCATACTGACACCTGCTGGACCTTAAATATCATTGCAGGCAACGTACTTGAGACTCACAACAGACACTGATTCAATGACCTAGTCATACTTGTATACACTGTAAGGTATTGTACTTTCCATGGAATCATTTTATATGTTTTACATTGCAAATATTGTAGAAATCTTTAAAATATACTGTGAATTACATTAAGTGAAAATTAAATGAAAGTATTGTGAATATAATATTACCCATTTAAATGTAATTGACTCAGAGTTTATTATAAATTTCTATTCGGAAAAATAAGTTTATCCAATGTTTTTGCATTCAGTCTATTGCGTTTTGTTTTTATGTTTTTTTGACACCATTTCCCCAGCTTTGGAAAACTCACAGGCATAGATGAAGCTGGGGTAGGCCTACACAAAAACTGTAAAGCCAGGTGGAAAAGGTTCTGATAAGATGTCTTCCTATTCCCCCAGTACGTTAAAGGATCCTCTGATCTTGGAATGTTTCTCTCCGACACTCTCCACAATACTAAGGGGTTGGCAGTCCTTTATAATAAAATTCAGCACTGCCTGGTCCAGAACAGTCTTCCTAGATGCTTGATTTCAAAATAATAAAACACATATTAATAAAAAAAAATGATGATAAAGCTGTTCAGTGTCAATATAGGTGTTGGGTCTGTTCCCACAAACCCCGCTAATTCTAGAGACTTATTCATCATGAATGAAAACAAGACAGTCAGCGATCGATCGATTACTTGCGCAAGGGAGGCCTCGTCTATGTCCAGCATGGAAGTGACCCCGATGAGGGCCTCCTCTCGCTGGCTTTTATTGACAAACTTCAAACAATAGTTTACAAAACACCTCCCTCGCAACCCCTTTGGTTACAAAGACAAGGCACTGTATGTATATGCATGCAGGTGTGTGTGTGTGTGTGTGTGTCCTCCTGCTGACCAAAGGGTCGTAAACGCAGGAAGCTTACATCAAAGGAAGTAGATCTTCCAGATAGGATGTATCTGCTATAAAACCTCCCCCAACACAAAGTGGTTAGAGGTGCTCAGGATCAAAGGAATAGCTTTGATAATACTGCTTGAACTAAGACTGTACAAATTTAAGAAACACAATGGCAACATTCAACAATTAGACCTAACAATAGGCCTACTTGTGTTCATTCTCGGTGTGTTTGTCGCCTCATTTTCACGTTTGGCTCTGTAATGCCTAAACACTGAGGAGGTGCTTTTGTTTGTGTAAGAAAGCTCCGCAGAACAGATGCGACATTTAACCTGCATAAAATGAAATAATTTACACTGCAGGTCACATTGCTGTTTTTCCTATTCTGATAGATTACACTGAAACAAAGACAGACAAACTATTTGCAGTTAAAAGATCAAAATGATCACACACAGCAGAAACATTTCTTTTTCTTTCGAGCTCCATTTTGTTATGGAGAGATGTGTATTTTTATTTATCTTTGGGAGAGTAATTTTGTGGGTTTTTTGGTGGCGACTCGTTCCGTTGACAGAAGCGGATGCGGTACCTTTTAAACACAGTTTGGCGCGTTGGCAATGAGCGATACAGCAGCTGTATTGTGGCTGCCGTCAGCAGCAGTTATGCAGTTTAAGATAATTTCATGGTTTAAGTTACAATAAATAAGTTAAAAATACTTTATTTTTAATATATCAGATTTAATGTATACATTGTTGGTTTGAAAATATATATCTAAATGGTTTACAGAATGTTTCCAGGGTGGAACCAATGTTCAGTCTGTTGTTTGGGGTTGACAATATTTTCAGTTACACGCCACACTCGGTAGAGGGCAGCATGCTTTCCTCGCTCACTCGGTGGTAGAGCTATGTAGACGCATGCAACGAAGTTTCCAGCTGTGAAAAGGAGTGACATTGCAAGATGTGTTTTCATTAACCCCTGCAAGTTAATGCGGCCAATGAGGTATGCAATGTGTGTTTATGTCGTGATAGGGAAATAAGATGTTTGTTTGTAACTGAACTGTCGAGTTTATGGTGGTCACGTGTAATTTGTAAATGTAAAATTGTGAATGTTTATGTTGTTTAATAATGTGCTTTATTGTTTATTCTCTATGAGAACAATTTATTGTGGAAATTGATTATTCTATGTTGTTTGTACAGTTCTCACGGCATCGTTGGTGGCACCTGCGTGCAATAAATGCCAGTAAAAATCAAGAACGCCTTGTGTCCGTTTTTCAACTTGGAGGGAGTTACATGTATCGATCACGTGACTTTTTCTTAAAGCGACGCACGCACCGACACAGGCTTCACTCTGTGAGCTTGATACAAGCGCCGGTGCGTCAGTGTTGCTGGACCCATCACTAGTAGAGAGGAAGGTCTTTTTCATATTAAGTAAAAGCAATTTATATTAGTTTTGAACCACAATTTTAATCAATGCATTTGTTGCTGTAACTCATTCAAAACTTTTAATACATTTGTCACATTTTTCTTTAACATGTAATAAGTCATTGCCACCAAAATCTTTTGACACTGTCTACAAAAGACTGGTTAAAGTGGTATTATGTTCTGTCAGTGGACTCTTAAAGGTCCATTGACTGCATTCCCTGCATTCTTCAGTATCCTCCTATATTCTTTCCTTTTTCTTTAAACACCACCATACTTTCTTATTTCTCCATTGACAGGTTATTTCTCTGATTAATTCTGGTACAATAAATTTAATTTTATATCCTCATATTCATCTTTTTTATTTCATCCTAATTGTGGTAACACTTTTTAAATTGAAGTTGCCATTAAGTCATTTACACAATCACAGAAAACTATGTGGTCATATGAGTTGTTTCCCACAGAACAACTTACGGTTTTATGTTTATGATCTGATCTGATATGTGCGCTGAATAGTTTTCATGTATTTTAAAAGAGGGAAACATTATTTACATAAAATAAGGAGCTTGAATTTCAGTATTAATTTTCAAACACAATAATACACACATTTATTTGGTTTATTTTACACTGTAGGACCAGAAAAGGTATTAAATTGTCACATTAATGTTGCATCACACAGTAAAGTTGACCTAGTTTCAGTTAAATCGTTCCTGTATTGTTTTGCCCTCCAGGCAGGGATGTCCCAGTAGTTCTGACACCACGCAAAAACTATCGACTGAGTACCACAAATGCTCAGATTCAGAATGGTTGCTTTAAACTTGATCCAGAATTTGGTAACACTAAGAAAATCTTTTTTTTTTTTTTTGAAGTGTAAAACTATTCAGCAAATAAAAAAAAAAACCCTTATTGAAGTCTATATAAAACCACATAAAATGTCTGTTAGTTGTTTTCTACACTAAGACAGAATTACAGTTATTTCAGGTTTTTCTGTTTAGATATGTGTTGATTAAATGCTCAAATGCTCATAAGAAACACTTTTAGGAAGAAAAAATTAAGAATTTGAACTATTGTGTTTATTTACAAACACAGTAACACACTGTACCTTTTCTTCAGGGCTGTCAATGACTATCAGATCGGCTTCTTCGTCTGCACAGTTTTTTCTGGCTGCATCCCACGAATCAGAGCTTTCCGATTGGAGATAGCATCTATGATTGAACTTGTTCCATCCTACAGGACATGTTTTGTCTGGAGGAAATTAAAAACAGCATGTCAGGAAAAGATCCTTTAAGAACTCTATAACGATGCTCATTCAATCTCTATTTAATTTCAATCCTCCAAAGTCTTGATCACAAAGATCTTTGCACAGTCTATTCACTTACTGACTGTTATATTTGTCTGTTTGTATTTAACATGGTGACAGTTTTAATACCTAATTTATTTTATATTAACAGAGAACAGTTCCACTCTCACAAGTTATTCTAAAAACAAAGTGTGTGGGACACATTTCCTGCTGAGGATTCAAAAGATGAAGTGAACTTGTTTTGTTTACCAAAAAAAGTGATGTGCTGTGACCCATTTTCTCCCACTAAAATGTTATGGTCCCTGCATGATTTAACCTGCCCTGAGCAGCATGGTGGTGTCTTGCACTTTTTCCTCAGGGCAAGAAGGTCCTGGTCTCAAATCCAGACATCTGCCCAAGACCTGTGTGAAGTTTGCATGTTCTCCCTGAGCCTGCAGGGGTTCTTTCTGGGTAATCCAGCTTCCTCCCACAGCCCAAAAAGAAAAGTCCAAGAAATCTCCAGCAATGGTATCTAAGTTAATTTCATAGAACGTTTGTGCTGATGTCAAAATTGTCAGTATAGAAATCTATTGTAATATGTCAATCTTTTTCTGTCATTGGGAAATTATATGCATATGTAAAATATATATAATGTTTATAATTAATAATAATAATTTATTATATTTAATAATTTAAAATTTTATAGAGTTCAAATAAAGAAACTGGTAATGTCACTCAAACTTTATTGCTTTAAAGTTTGAGACTAAATGAGACTAAAATTTTTCCTAATTCGTGAGACCCTGACCTTTGACACTGAAGGTTACATACTAAAATTGCCAGTTTTTATATGTCAGTGAACTCCAAAGGTAAAAGCCCGATAAATCTTTGTGTAATGTGATTAAACCTATAACAAAGGAATCTAAGATACAGTAACAACTGAAAACTTCTAATAACTGGGTAAAACTGATGGAAGGTGAAACATGTAGTTCAAAAGAGATATGACAGTGAATAGATGCATCCCTACTAAAACATAAATCATCACCAAATAGAAGAGCAGCTGAATAGTTAACAGTTTTAAAGATATAGAGTTAAAAAGGAGAAAATACAGGAGTAAGAAGACTCGCAGCTAACACAAACACTTCAGCTTTCTTTTATGCTCATTGATCAATGGTCATTACAAGTTGCATATTAATGACCATGAACCTGACCTGAAGGCCAGTGGCACTAGTTTAGGTCATTATTGAAATGTATATATACATAAAGCTGGGGAAATGTGCAGTCGGCTGAGACTGAAGAAGAAGTTACTTGGATCAGTGACAAAAAGATTCTCCCACTGAAGTCCAGATCAGCTTTCTGGGGATTAATGCTCGTTGTATTTGTTAAATGTTGTTTTGCTACAATGAAAGTTTGCACATGAAAACTTGATAAAAATTAATAAAATTCATTAACAAACATTAAGTTCTATTTTGGATTCATAAACTTTTGATATTACTAAATAATAACGGTACAGTCATTTTGCTCAGTCATAATTTCCTTATAAATGTGAATTTGTAATGAGTATAAGATGCACTAATGCAATTAAGCTATATGTTGAAAAGCACAGATGCAAAGGTATTGACAGTTGTTCATAGAAATACATATTGATAATGATTCCCAGTAGTAATTTATGTTAAGCAGGAAAAAATTTGCTGGGAAACTGAATCACCGAATTCCCGACTAAAGCCTTTTACAAAGACAAAACATTTCATACAACTCACTCTGATTGGACAAACATAGCAGCGTTTTCAGCTCTTTGGTCTTTTCAGTCAGCAGGTCTCTCTCCTCAGTCATTGAAGAAAGTTGTTTCTTTATTTCTGGCAGATGATCAGCTGAATCATGAAAGCAGTTATGATCTGAAATAAAGATAAATATTCATATATTTGAAACTCAAAAGACCTCATGCATTCATCCTGAGACTGTTTCAGATTTATTTTAGAGTTAAACAAAAAGTTTGCCTTTAAAACATGTTAAATATGTTTGTCAGTTTTATACTGGAATGTGAATAAAGAACCATTATTACTGTGATCTCGTCATCTTAAAATTATTTACAAATTTTGAACTTGTGAGACTTCCTTGATTTGAATGTTACCATGTTTGTTAAATTTCAGTAGAATTTCATTAGAAAAATATTTATTATTTTGGGACTGAAAATTAGAAGAAATATTGATGAACAATCCAACTCACAGTAAAGACCAAAAGTGATCAGTCTAGCCAGCAGGAAAGCACCCAACAGGCAAAGAGAGAGAATACCAACTAAACAGAAACTCCTCTTAGAGCTCCTTCGACCTGAAAAGAGGAAAGGGAGGAAAACCAGGAATCTGAAAATCCCCCAAAATATACAAGCGTACTAAGAGATGTGAACAAACCTCTTCCTGTTTCTGTCACTTCTTTCTTACCCGTGTGATTTGTTGAAGATGTTGGGTTATCAGGTTTCAAATATATTTCCTCCATTGCATGCAGATATGAATTATCTCTGAGAGCTCTGCAGCAGAGGACATGTGAAATGTCAAATATCATTGGTTTCAGTGGAAGTTACATATTTCATATGTAGTTTGTGCAGTTATGTCACCACTGAAACTGGACATATTCTCAAGCTGTGTATATATTTTGATCATGTCGTATCTGATCAAAGCATACAGATGTCCTCATGTTTAGTCCAAATTTTATTATATTCATATTTAATTATGTTTCTTGACTTTGACAGATGGTTTCTCCAGTGCTTGTCTTTGAGTTTTGCTTCCTATCTGTTCTCTCCTTGTGACTGTCCTTGGTTTTATTTGTTTTTTTGTATTGAGTTTAAGACTTTGATCATCCACAATACAGACTCTCCTTTCATTCAGTAGGATAACTGCAGTGATATATATCTGGGTCATCCACTCCACAGTCAGCTCACTGTGACAACCAGCTCTGAAGGAACAATCAGTTCCAAAGTCTAACTGAATGTTCAAGCTGATTGGCAGGGAGATTGACAGATACCGGAAATGTTTACATAACATGCAGGGATGAACTAATTTATGGATTAATAAAGTATGCTGATTCTGATTCTGATAAAAGCTGTATGCCAGACACTAGAAGTACGTATACCTTTGTTAGACATATTAATGTAATACTGGATCCCTTTCCAAAATAAATATTAATAATAATAAAGTTTCTTCTTTTTTTTGCCTTGTCTGCTTAATTGGCTTCTCAATATGATGGAATAAACATAAATACAGAAAATTCTCAGGAGTTTATTTTCAACTGTTTTACTCTCAGTTATTTACCTTTGCCATTTGTTGAAGATTTGTCAGCCCTGTGTAATGGACATTTTTAAGACTGCTACTTCTGTGTCAAGCTAACCTTAGTGAGTGAAATGCTCCATATCGTCTTATTCTGGCTCCATGTAATCCTTCAGCGACACAAAACCTTTTATTACACATTGTTCTGACTGTATTCTAGTTCCTGTTTGTCCTCTTTCCTCTAGAGATTTGTTGTAAATGCTACTTTTTAGAAGCACTATTATATTGATATCTATGGCAATATTAGTCGTGCATCTGTTAATAAGATGGGCACTCAATGATTTCTGAGCAAGTATGACTCATAGGATATAGTCACATCAGAGAGTTTTTGCAACAAGGTGACAGACATGTCTGGGACACAAAAAAATCGGCCCTGGTATTTTTCGTCCAGTACAATCAGTCCTTTGCTCTGTGCTCTCTCCCTATATGTTTCAAATTGTTTGATTATTGATACTGAAGTTTCTTTTTTTATCAGGTTGGTACAGTTATTGTTCAGTTAGGACATCTTAGTTTCACTCCAGCGCAGCATGTGATACTTAAAAGTTACACTTTCGCTATTAGAAGCTGCTCATGATCAAAATAGCCGCTCGTTTACTTGAATTGCTCCGTTCTTATCTATTTTCCTACCACATTGATTCTATTTTCCTCTATCTGTTCCTCACGCTGTTGTTGAAAATGTGATTCCTCCTCCTGCACTTTTTCTCAGCTAATGCTAATAACAGCAGCTCGCTGTGACTGCGAGGGCTTACTCGTTCGCTGACATTACTGTCGACAGTGCAGCTGCTAACATGTTGCTTCATTTTTACACATTTTACATCCATTTTAAGTTTCTTTTAAGAAAAGATAACCTTTATCTCTCTCACAGATTTTCTAAGAGAAAACTAAAACTAGATGTGAAAAAACATTTTAGTTACAAATTATTTTGTGACCTTGGAAAGAAAAGAAAAGAAAAAATATTGAGAAGTTATCGTTAGTTTTAGTATCTGCTAGTTTGGTAAAATACCTTCCTGATGAAGCATAGAGGGATGTGTTTGAGATTTTTGATATCTACTAGACTGAGTCAACTATTTGCAAAAAATATGTACCTATGTTACAATTACAGTTACAACTAGAATACAAATCGGAAACTCTAGAATGTTGTTGTTTTTGCATTAAAATATATACAATCCACAACGGATTTAATAAATGGGGTGTTTGCCCAGGTTTTAAGTATGAGATCACTTAGCAGTTTGTTTTAAAGGTGTAAACACATGTAATATGTTTTGTTTTGCGGGTTTTTGTATGTAAAATGTAAAAGGAAGTGCATGTCAAACAGACTGCAGCAACATACTCTTGTGGTTTAAACAACAAAATTTGAAGTGACATTAAAAATGGTTATGGACCTTTCAAGTGTGCATAACTTGCACTCAAAAGAAGGCACGAATTCAATGATAATTTTATATAGAAGGCCATCCAGATGTTTTATTTTAATTAGTTTTTCAGCACTGAAAAAATACAAGGGCTCAAAAAGGCTGAAATAAAAACCTCCACATACCCCGTCTTCTGCCGTTTCGCTCAGATACTTCTGCGGTGTTTGAAGAGAGCAGACGAATGAAGAGGCTGGAGATGAGCAGCAGATGTGAAGCAGAGACCGCCCACTTTCAACACCGGAAGATCGGCCCGAGGGAGGGCAGCAGCTGAGGAGATTCAGAGATGCTGAGGGTCCCCAAGAGCCAAGTCCCACATTATGGGGGCGCATGGTCTGGGGCTTGCCGAGACCCCCACCCCTTATTTTCTTCTATAAAAGAAATTATTGATTGCTGCCGATCTCCCACCAACTCTGCTGGGTCGATGTTACTGCTCACTGTCTTCTGTCACAATAAGTTGGGTGTAACAGGTGTTGTGGAAGTTTTCCACTTAAATAAAGCCTGCAGATGAGCGGTAGCTAACATTCTTTAATCAAAACACACAGAACAGAAAACCAAGCTTGGTGGAGAGCCTGCATGACCACGGGGCAGGGTCAGCAGAGTCTCACTGAGCCTAACATGGCTCTCAGTTAAATACCTTCTCCAGGAACAAAAGGCAGTACACAGCTGTTTCACACCTTAAGGTTCACACTCCCTTGCTACCTCCCAGAGTCCTTGAAGAGACAAAAGATTCCCCCTCCTGTGGAGTTGTCTGCTTCCCCCAACTTCCTTACTACACCCCCTACCATTTGTCTTAAGTATGAGTGTCAGACATGTTAAAATCACCAAGGCATTATAATAACGTGATTAACACATAAGTGAAAGAAATTCCATTACAATCCCACCCTTTGATTCTTAAATCAAGAATCACATTAAAACCAGAATTTCTTTCCTGACATTCTGTATATCACATCAACATTATTGTACACTTAAAGGAGTTTCACACTGTGTATCCTCACTTCACTGTTCTCCCACCACCCTTTGTTCATCTTTAATCTTCCCCACAATCTAAGCTCTCACATGCAAATGGCAACAACAATGATACAGAGGAAAGGCCTTCTCCAGAGTGTCAAAGTACTTTGCATGGCAAAGTGAAACAGCATTAGGTGGTCATTCCCAGTCACCGTCATGGCTTCTGGTGTCTGTGCCATTTACAGAGTCATAATTCCAACGCTGGTCTCCCTCTGCGCTGTCACTTTTGGAGCTTGGCACGCTCTCTCCATCCCTCGATTTCTGTTCCAACGCAGCTGTAGATTTAAGGCAGAGCACGTCGTACACCTTAGTTGTCTTCCTCAACGTCAACGTAGAAATCTCTTTCATTTTATTTAAGATTTTGCTGTTCAAAATCTCCTCGTGACAATCCTTTGGAAGCCCAGTGGTGCAGCCCACTGTTGTTTGTCTGCTGTCCTGCAGATGGTCCCTGCTTCTCACTGGTCCTGTTGAAGCGTTCTCTCCCGGTCGTGGTCTGTATCTGCGTCAATCCTTCCATATCCCTCATGTCACAGTCTCTGCAATTTAAAAATGAAAGCTTCCACGGAAAACCCTCTTTTGCCCTACAGGGAGTGCAGAATTATTAGGCAAGTTGTATTTTTGAGGAATAATTTTATTATTGAACAACAACCATGTTCTCAATGAACCCAAAAAACTCATTAATATCAAAGCTGAATGTTTTTGGAAGTAGTTTTTAGTTTGTTTTTAGTTTGAGCTATTTTAGGGGGATATCTGTGTGTGCAGGTGACTATTACTGTGCATAATTATTAGGCAACTTAACAAAAACAAATATATACCCATTTCAATTATTTATTTTTACCAGTGAAACCAATATAACATCTCCACATTCACAAATATACATTTCTGACATTCAAAAACAAAACCAAAACAAATCAGCGACCAATATAGCCACCTTTCTTTGCAAGGACACTCAAAAGCCTGCCATCCATGGATTCTGTCAGTGTTTTGATCTGTTCACCATCAACATTGCGTGCAGCAGCAACCACAGCCTCCCAGACACTGTTCAGAGAGGTGTACTGTTTTCCCTCCTTGTAAATCTCACATTTGATGATGGACCACAGGTTCTCAATGGGGTTCAGATCAGGTGAACAAGGAGGCCATGTCATTAGTTTTTCTTCTTTTATACCCTTTCTTGCCAGCCACGCTGTGGAGTACTTGGACGCGTGTGATGGAGCATTGTCCTGCATGAAAATCATGTTTTTCTTGAAGGATGCAGACTTCTTCCTGTACCACTGCTTGAAGAAGGTGTCTTCCAGAAACTGGCAGTAGGACTGGGAGTTGAGCTTGACTCCATCCTCAACCCGAAAAGGCCCCACAAGCTCATCTTTGATGATACCAGCCCAAACCAGTACTCCACCTCCACCTTGCTGGCGTCTGAGTCGGACTGGAGCTCTCTGCCCTTTACCAATCCAGCCACGGGCCCATCCATCTGGCCCATCAAGACTCACTCTCATTTCATCAGTCCATAAAACCTTAGAAAAATCAGTCTTGAGATATTTCTTGGCCCAGTCTTGACGTTTCAGCTTGTGTGTCTTGTTCAGTGGTGGTCGCCTTTTCAGCCTTTCTTACCTTGGCCATGTCTCTGAGTATTGCACACCTTGTGCTTTTGGGCACTCCAGTGATGTTGCAGCTCTGAAATATGGCCAAACTGGTGGCAAGTGGCATCTTGGCAGCTGCACGCTTGACTTTTCTCAGTTCATGGGCAGTTATTTTGCGCCTTGGTTTTTCCACACGCTTCTTGCGACCCTGTTGACTATTTTGAATGAAACGCTTGATTGTTCGATGATCACGCTTCAGAAGCTTTGCAATTTTAAGACTGCTGCATCCCTCTGCAAGATATCTCACTATTTTTGACTTTTCTGAGCCCGTCAAGTCCTTCTTTTGACCCATTTTGCCAAAGGAAAGGAAGTTGCCTAATAATTATGCACACCTGATATAGGGTGTTGATGTCATTAGACCACACCCCTTCTCATTACAGAGATGCACATCACCTAATATGCTTAATTGGTAGTAGGCTTTTGAGCCTATACAGCTTGGAGTAAGACAACATGCATGAAGAGGATGATGTGGACAAAATACTCATTTGCCTAATAATTCTGCACTCCCTGTATGTCAGCTTAGCACAATTAGACATGCACAATGAAGTTGTACATTGTCACTTAAAAATTCCCAGGGATTCTCCCCTGGAGTAGTTTCACTCCAGGCCCTGTCTTAAGAAAAGGTAAAACATTAGCCAGTGGTGTGTCCTGCTGTAAATCATGTGATTAGATCATATGATTAACCCTCTGCTGTGGGAAAAATTAGATATTAGCGCAGCGCATCTGTATGCACACTTTCTCACAGTGACCTCTGCACTGTAAACAATACAAGGTCATGAATAACACACCGCTGGTAAATTCAAAGACACAGAAAGTGGCAATTAAAAGGTTAAACCAGCATGGCCCAAAAGCCCATGCAACCTGTTGCTGTCACCTTTCTGCTCCTGTAAAAAGAAACATACATACATACATCCACCCTTTTGTCAGGTCAAGGTGGAGGTGCAATCTTGCATACTGGTGTCAAGTCAGTAAAAGCTTTTGTCAGTCCAATCAGTCCCCATTTTTTTATTTGCTGACAGTAGAACCTCGTGACGCAATAAGTTTCTACTGCCAGCAATGACGTCATTTCAAAAAAAGAAAAAAAGAATTTAGACTGGATTACCTCGCTGAATCCTTTTTGGCAGGGACTTGTTTTCTGATTGTCCCAAATAAGTGGCTTTCTCCCGAGCCCATTTTAATTTTTTGGAGAAACTCACTTGCGATTGTTCAACATGTTGTGTAGCTTTTCGATCCCGATCTTGCAGGCCTGCATCAAAAAGAGGAAATTGCCAAACAAAAATCTCAGTGCACTGTTAAAAATCAAAAAATATGAAGGCCTCCTTTTAGAAGTTGTCTAAGCATACTCTCTTAGAGTGATAGATCAAAACAAAACTAATTGGCAGTTTCAAAGTGGTACCAAAGAAAATGCATCAGTAAATCTCCAAAACTTTCATCCACCAGTCACACCTCACACAACAGCAATATTCTATTAGATAATGAGTTTTGTTTTCCCCCATGTAACCAGATGTGTGTCATGATAAGACCTCCCCCACACATCAGAAACAAGAAACTCAATAATCTATTAGTCTCCACTCATAAGATAAGATAAGATAAGATAAGATGGCCTTTATTAGTCCCACAGGTGGGAAATTTGTTTTGTTACAGCAAAAGTGCAAAGTTATATAGCAGAAAGTAGAAAACACTGGAATGCAATAAAATAAAATAAAATAATATATACAATAGAATAAAATAGAAATACAAATACTATATACAACTGAGTAGGAAAATACAAAAACACAACTTCGTCAGAAGAAGAATTGCACGTATAGCAGTCTTATTGCACATGTGTGGGTTTGTGTGTTTGATCAGCTGCAAAAGTCTTTATTGTAGAGTCTGACAGCAGTGGGGAGGAAAGACCTGCGAAATCTCTCCGTCCCACACCGTGGGTGCCGCAGTCTCCCACTGAAGGAGCTGCTCAGTGCTGTCACAGTCTCATGCATGGGGTGGGAGATGTTGTCCATCAGGGATGACAGCTTAGCCACCATTCTCCTGTCACTCACCACCTCCACTGGGTCCAGAGGGCATCCTAGAACAGAGCTGGCCCTTCGGATCAGCCTGTTCAGTCTCTTCCTGTCCCCAGCAGAGATGTTGCCCCCAGCAGACCACACCATAAAAGATGGCTGAGGCCACCACAGAGTCATAGAAGGTCTTCAGGAGTGGGCCCTCCACTCCAAACGACCTGAGTCTCCGCAGCAGGTACAGCCTGCTCTGCCCTTTCCTGTAGAGGGCGTCTGAGTTATGAGTCCAGTCCAGTTTGTTGTTCAGATGAACACCAAGGTACCTGTAGCTGTCCACAGCCTCGATGTCCATACCTTGGATGTTCAGTGGTTGCAGTGGAGGATGCTTGTGCCTGCGGAAGTCTACCACCAGCTCCTTGGTTTTACTGGCGTTGATCTGGAGGTAGTTCAGCTGGCACCAGTCCACAAAGTCTTGAGTCAGTCCTCTGTACTCCTTGTCGTCCCCATCAGTGATGAGGCCGACTATTGCAGAGTCATCAGAGAACTTCTGCAGGAAGCACTGGGTGGAGTTGTGGGAGAAGTCTGCAGTGTAGATGGTGAAGAGGAACGGAGCCAGAACCGCTCCCTGTGGGGCCCCAGTACTGCAGATGACCCTGTCCGACACACAGCCCTGAGTCCTCACATACTGTGGTCGGTCGGGTGAGGTAGTCCAAAATCCAGGTAGTGAGGTGATGGTCCACTCCAGAGTTCTCCAGCTTGTCCTTCAGAACCGTGGGAAGAATAGTGTTAAAGGCACTGGAGAAATCAAAGAACGTGATTCTCACAGTGCTCCCAGCGGTTTCCAGGTGAGCGAGGGAACGATGTAGGAGGTGAATGATGGCATCATCCGCTCCAATGCCAGGCTGGTAGGCAAACTGAAGTGGGTCCAGTGATGAGCTCACAAGGCGCCGAAGCTGAGCCAGGACCAACCGCTCCAGGGTCTTCATCAGGTGGGATGTCAGAGCCACCGGCCTGTAGCTGTTGAGGTCCTTGGGCGTGAAGTCTTTGGCACTGGAACAACACAGGAGGTTTTCCAGAGCTGTGGGACTCTTCCCAGCCTCAGGCTCAGGTTGAAGAGGTGCTCCATCACACCACACAGTTGGTCCGCGCGGGACCTGACGACCCTCGAGCTGATGCCATCTGGACCCGCTGCCTTCTTGGCTTTAATCCTCCTCAGTTCCCTCCGAACCTGGGTGGTTGAGAGAGACAGGCTGGAGCCTTGTGTTGAGTGTGTATTGGATGCTGTTGTTGGGGTGGGGAGGAGTGAGCAGGGTGAATAGAGGAGGTGTGAAGTGTCTGAGGTGTCAGAGGTGGAACAGCAGCAGTGGGGTGGGTGAGTCTGCAGCCGATGTTGGAGACTGCCTCATGGCTGAATCAAATCTGTTGAAGAAATGATTCAGTTCATTTGCCCACCTCACATCCCTCCCAGGCAGAGAGTTCTGATGTTTGTGGCCTGAGATGGTTCTGAGGCCTCTCAGACTTCACCAACATTGTTTTGCTGAAGCTGGTTCTCCATCTTCTGCCTGTAGCTGTCCTTCCCATTCCTTATCAGTCCCCTCAGCTCTCTCTGCACCCTTTTCAACTCCTCTTTGTCTCTGGATTTGAAGGCCCTCCTCTTCTGCTTGAGGACAGCTTTAATTTCTGAAGTAATCCAGGGTTTGTTGTTGGAGAAACACCGTACAGTCCTGGTAGGTATGGTGTTATCCACACAGAAATTAATATAGTCAGTAATGCATGTAGTAAGGCTGTCGATGTCCTCTCCGTGGTCGTCACAGATCACCTCCCACACAGTGGACTCAAAACAATCCTTAAGAGCCTCCTCGCTCTCCTCCGACCATCTCTGCACTGTGCGGGTGGCTGGTGGCTCCCTGCGCACTAAGGGCTCATACACAGGGACAAGGTGCACCAGGTTGTGATCAGATCTGCCTAGGGAGGGAGGGTGATGAACTGTATGCCTCTTCAGCATTGGCATACAGTAAGTCCAGTGTTTTATTGTCTCTGGTTGGGCAGGTCACATACTGGGTGAAGGTGGGCAGTGTGGAGTCCAGTGAGGCATGATTAAAGTCCCCTGATATTATGAGAAGGGCTCTCGGAGATTGTGTTTGCAGTCTGCTGACCACAGAGTGGAGAGTCACAGGCTGCATCCGCGTTGGCGAGGGGGACATACGCTGTTATCGCGATAACATGCGAGAATTCCCGGGCAGGTAGTACGGACGCATGCTAACGGCTAACAGCTCAATGTCTCTGCTGCAGAGTTGTTCTTTTACAGTGATGTGCCCAGGGTTACACCATCTGTCATTCACAAACACATCTGACCCCCCTGCAGCATTCTGTTCACCCCTGCAATAATTCAATCATCCTTCCCCAAAATAATACTAGTTCACTAGTCTATGTATCACTTCTTAACCCACCAAGTGAACCGGACAAGATGATGGTAACAGAAACGCATGCTTAAAATGCTATTTGGTCTTCATGAGCTTCATTGCATGTGTGTATGTGTTAGTAGGATTAATGCATTTTTCTGTTTGTGTAATTTTTGTGTACCTCTCCTCTTTGCGGTGCTCCAGACACTTTTCAATTCTCCACGCAAGGCAGTCGTTTTTCTTCCCAGTTTCCTAAACCCAAATTTCATTTCCCACACTGAAACAGCCATGTTCTCCCTGCTCCTTCCACTGTGGTCTCATCATCTCATCTCTCCCCTTGCAGCAGTCCAGTGAGAGTCAGTTGTCTTTCAGCTTTGTCCTGTGTTCCACTGTCTCATCTTGCCATTTTGCTCCAAAAGTGGCAAATGTCCAACTCGGGCAGTCTTTTCAAAGGTCCATTTACACACAGTGAAGTTGCAGCTCGTTGGAAATGCACATCCATCCATCCAGTCATGATGATGCCATTTTTCTCCTTGCTGTCACTGTCTTGCACAGCTGCTGCTGCTGCTGCAACTTTTCTTCACTGCTCAGGACACTGCTCTGAGCTCTTGATATCCATCTCGTTGTTCTGGAACTGCATTTCTTGTCTTCAGGGAGAGATTCTTGGAGCTTTTTTTTCTCAGGGTGACAAACACATGGAAGTTAAGCTGTAAAACAATTCAGCCAAAACTTGGCTTGAGTGTTTCTAATGATGTTAACCTATAATTTCTTGCGACTGCTGCACGTGGAAAATTGATCCGGGTCTGCTCTTCACCTGCAAGTGACACACTGAGACATTTTGATCATTCTTATCACTGCTTAAAGAAACACGTCTCCCCTCTCTGGTTCTGAAGTCCCCTTTCTTAAAAACCCAGAGAGATTGTAGTTGTTCTACATTGAAAATCACCAAACCCTCTTCCTATTTTTGCTTATTTTCATCAACAATTCTGCTAAAAAGAAATTTTGTGTGTCCACCCTAGCGGAGCTGGTGGTCTGCAGTACCACCCTCTTCCGCTAGCTGGAAACAACTTTTACACACATTTCTACACTCCTCTCTCTCTCTTTTTTTTTTCTTCTTTTTGTTCCCTATTTTCAACATTTTGAACCCCATTTTTCACTGTTTTTTTACACACACATCAACTTTTCCCACACAACCATTCTCTGCAATCTCACAACATACTTTTACCCACAGTTCTTAACATACAGTCAAACATTGAGTTTTGTCCCTGGCCGCCTGGTGGAACGTCTGCCGCAGTTGCCTCTCGAGCCGCTAATCTGGCTCCGCTGACTGCCCCTGGAATCTAGATTCTCTTCCTACTACACGAGGCGTCCCCCGTGAGGTTCCTTGCCTTCTACGGACCAAGGAACGAACACCGCCACCCCCAGTCTCCTTTGAAGAAGTTAGGATCTTTTAGAAGACGCTAGGGATGTCACTCCGTGATTCTACACCTAAGACTCTCCGTGATTCTACATGAAGACTCCCTCGGAGCTCTTGCCCTGGAAGGTCGTAACACACCTTCCTGGGCTCCCCGAAGGCTACAACACGCTCACCTCCTCGGCCAGACACAAAACTCTCGTGACTTGTTACAAGTTAGCTATCACTCACCCATCTGCAGGAGTCCCCTCAAAATCGATGGTCTCGGTGGTTGCTGAAACACGCGGCTCCGTGACTCCTCCATTTCCTTTGCTTCAACAGCCGGTAGGACAAAGGTACCTTTTCCCTCAGGGGTGATCAGCCCGTCCACGGAACCGTTGTTCAGCGACCACACGGACCACCCTGCTCACAGCGCCATTCTGTTGTGGAAGTTTTCCACTTAAATAAAGCCTGCAGATGAGCGGTAGCTAACATTCTTTAATCAAAACACACAGAACAGAAAACCAAGCTTGGTGGAGAGCCTGCATGACCACGGGGCAGGGTCAGCAGAGTCTCACTGAGCCTAACATGGCTCTCAGTTAAATACCTTCTCCAGGAACAAAAGGCAGTACACAGCTGTTTCACACCTTAAGGTTCACACTCCTTGCTACCTCCCAGAGTCCTTGAAGAGACAAAGATTCCCCTCCTGTGGAGTTGTCTGCTTCCCCCAACTTCCTTACTACACCCCCTACCATTTGTCTTAAGTATGAGTGTCAGACATGTTAAAATCACCAAGGCATTACAATAACGTGATTAACACATAAGTGAAAGAAATTCCATTACACAGGCAGAGTGAGGACCCAGAGTACAGGACTCTGAGACAAAACTGAATTAAAAGCACAGATTTATTTCTCTAATTATGAAACACAAAGGCTTAACTCCTGTGTGGTGTTCCAGTCAGTTTGACACGCCTACACAGAGACACACAGAAACATGCCCGTGCACACATACGCAGACACTAACACACGCACACACACACACATGCACACACACACACACACACGCACACACACACAAATAATGTTACACTGTTTTAATTTAAGCAAACAGAAGCTTTTTGCTCTCACTTTCCCACACTCTTTACTCTCCATCATGTGCTCAGGACAAGTTAGAAATTAATTTATTCTGATTCTGTGAATCTGAAGATGGCCTTCACTTCACACCAGTGAGAAATTTCCCCTACTCAGCGACAAACATAATTCGGATGATACCAGTGCCCACAGAATTTGCAGCGAGCCATGTTTAAGATATCAAGTCATCCTTTCTGCTGCTGATTCCGACTCAATTCAGAGATTTATTCTGGATATAACCAATCCTGAGGGGTGTAATGGAAAATTTGTGTTTTACCTCATTTAACCTTGGTGTGTAGTATGCAATACTGCCACTAATGGTTCTTTTACAGCAACACTCACTACTGTATTATTGTAAATACAAAATGTGGTTTTATGACATCTGCAAATCACTGCATTCTGTTTTTAATTACATTTTGGTTTAAATGGGATATGGATTTATATTTGTGTGAGGCAGGAGTAGTTGAGGATTGCCTTTTAGATGCTGACTGACTGTGTCCACCCATCTCCTCGGCGGTCTAGTGGTTGGTGCTAGTAGTGATGTGTCGGTCGCGAATGAAACGGCTCTTAGAGCCGACTCTTTAAAGTGAACGACGCGAGCTGGCTCCTTATTGGGAGCCATGGATTTTTTCTTTCTTTCTCTCACCCTCTCTCTCGCACTTTTTTTCCGCTTCACTCCGCACACGAGCCTTGTGCTTTGCGCTGGGAAGAGGGGGAAGGGGCGATAGTTACACTCACAGTAGCACAGGAACAGAGCGGGAGGGAGAGACAGAGAAAGAGAGCCAGGGACAACAACGTCACATTAGAAAGGTATAGTAATCATCCACAACTATTTTCAGTTGTGGATGATAAAAGATTCAGAAAGTTTATTCATGCAGGCCCATATGACAGAGAATGTGCATCTTCTCTTTGTTTTCATATTTTAATTTATATTTTATTGTGTTGTGGTTTGCAGTGTTTTGTGTTGTTTCACTTTAAATTTGTTTAAAAGGAAAAAGCTGAAAATTTAAATAGTTAAAAGTTGAAATGTAAATAGTTGGTTTTTGTATTATATGATTTATTTATTACATTTTATGTGGCGTGAATAAATAAAATTATATTTACGGTGGCCGCTAGAGACAAAGCACGTACAAACTCCAAAACACGTAAAAACTCCAAAACACGTACAAAACACAACAGAAGTGCTCCAGAATGCTAGGCGCAGTGTTGAGCTTTTGTTAGCTAGTGGCTACACAAGCCAGGAAGTACCAATGACTGTATTTGGTGTGTGGTAGTAAAAGGTAAATGAACATTTTTTTGAATTATTGGAATATATGAGTGCTTGTGTATAAATACACAAAAAATACACATATGCTTTCAGTTGTGTAAATGAAGTGATCTAGGTAGCTCTGTTTTGGAAGTTCAGTTAATGCTTGAAATGTGTTTTGGAGTTTGTACATGCTTTTTGGAGTTTGTACGTGCTTTGTCTCTTGGGCCCACCGTATATATTTATATATAAACATATATAAATAAAACCACTTTTGGTTTTACAGTAGTAATTCCTTTTGTGCTTAATTTTATATTGTTGTTAATAATAAATTAATTAAAGCAACAAAACAACCTGAAGAGCCGGTTGGGAGCCGAAAGAGCCGGCTCCTTTTAGTGAGTCGAGCCGAAAGATCCAGTTCTCTAAAAAGAGCCGGAAATCCCATCACTAGGTTCTAGCTTCGTTAAATGTTGCACAGCTCAAAGACTGCAGACTTGCATATCGTTTTGCCATTTTTTTGTCAATTTTGTGCCAATTTCAAAATAAAATAATAATTTCAAAAGTTCAGTTTTATTCCTTTATGGGGGAAAAATCCTTTTTTTACAGCTGGCTAAGTGGAAAAGAAATGTCAAAGAGGCTGTTGTGCCAGGTTTAGGATCTTATGAAACATTACATAAAAAAACATTGTCAAAGCAAATGCAAAATTTCCTTAAAATTATTTCAAATTATATACACTCTTGCTGCATTCTGTTATTTAGCCATGCTGTTACGGCCAAGACGGAGCACTAGGAGGTGGGTTCTAGTGGTGTTACCTCATTACATCCCTAGCCGAGCCGGGCGGTAACACATGCTGAATAACAATGTTTTAATACCCAATGAACCACACTGAGCTCAGACTCAATTCAATTCAATTCAGTGTTAACAATTATATAATTGTAAAGTGTAGAAGTAAATTTAAATCTAATTTGATATACAAAGAGGTGTTTACAAAGGTTATAAAGCTAGTTATGTAGCTATTTGGTGGTTACGTGTTTTGATATTTACATGTTTACACATTTGAATGTTTAGACATGCATGTTCAAACCAGTAATAAGTATGTGTTATATCTACCTAGTTGTTTTCCCTGTTTTGATCTGAGTATGAGATTTCCTGGCTTCTGAGAGGCCAGTGAAGTATTCATGAGGGCGGCACACAGGAAGTGTGGGTTTGTTGTTGCTGTGTGCTGAGAGTAAAGAGGCTGCTAAAAAGTTATCCGTCTCCATCTTGCTGTTCCTAATTATTCAGAGAGATTCCAGACCATCTAGTGAACCCTCACGTTACATAATTGATGCCTCTAGAAATCTGCTGAGCAGTCCTTTGAAACTAAAAACAAGGCAGCAGCATCTTGAAGCCTTTGCTGTCTTTGTTTGGCTAAACACACTAATGGCTCAGCCCACCACTGCGTTTATTTCTGGAAAAATGGAGCAGATATTATGTTCCCTGAGAGCCTTCTTTATCAGCAATGCAGACAGCAACCTTTTTTTTTTTCTATTGAATCTGTAACATACCAGAAATGTGTGTCAAAATGCAGCTATTAATGGGACTGTGTTAGTGTTTTACATTCATGCATACACTGTGCATCTGTCATTCCTTCTTGCAGAAAACTTGTGCAACCCTCCTTCTCCCCATCATCGCTTCTCCCTCGTCACTCAGGCTTCATTCAAGCCTCCATCTTCATCTCCACCACCAGCGTCTAGACACAGAGGGATCCTGCCCTAATCCCTGTCAAAGCTGGGTGTACTGCCTCTGCTATGGTTGGGCAGTCAGCTAAACTCCTTCCCCACATCAAGACTCTGACGACACGATTCCCGGTTCACAGGTTTATTGACACAGGGAAAGGTGAAACTGTAACAAACAGTACAAGACATAATCACTGTACTTATTCACCATGTACATATATAACGAAGAAAATATATTAACCCAGTTTTTTAATATGTCGACATGCAATGTTCATATGAATTACTTCCCTTTTTAACTCAAATACAAACATCAAATTATGATTTTAACAAGTCTTGCTACAATGAATGCCTCCAATTCGCCCGTTGCTCCCCCCCCCCTCTAACTAGCTCCACAAGCGGTTGCCAGCGTAAACTGCACAAGATTGCATCATCATCATACCCACAGAAAAATGAACCCACTTGAAAGAAAGTGGTCTATACATGCACACAAAATATAAAACAAGTTTGTACATACCCACAATGCTACCAAAGGCAAGGATGTATGTGGATGCCACTGGATTTGTCTGGCTAAGGCCACCATGCTGCACATGCCTTCTCCTTAATTCACAGACTTACTTCCTGTTTACTGACGACATCATGTCCTACTACCGACTACAGGTTTTAAGGTGGCACCAGAGAGTTACAATTGCATATTTAAACATTTACCAAATCCAAGAAAACAGTCTAACTTAAAATAACTTTCGATATCAGAACACTCCCCGCCTGGCGTGATTAACGCCACCACACTTTGTCAATGACAGTTCAACATCTAGACATCTGAAGCCAGAAGAAGTACTATTTCTGTAATGGGTCTCACAAACAATGTTTCTCCTCCTGGCTTGATGACCTTGACCTCGACCTGGCGAACTTTACCATCTTTGCTTTGGAAGGTCTGTGTTACCAGACCAAGTGGCCACTTATTTCTTTGTACTTGGCTGTCCTTGAGGAGAACAACATTCCCTGACTTAATGTTTGGGTTAGATGACTGCCACTTCCTACGTGATTGCAATGTTGGAAGGAACTGCTTGCGCTACCTGTCCCAGAAGGTGTTGGACAGGTGCTGGACTTGTCTCCACTGATGCTTGTAGAGGTCAGAGGGTCCAAACTCTCCTGGAGGAGCAGGAACACACTTTACCTTCTGTGTTAGAAGAGCAGCTGGTGTAAGAATGAATGAGTTGTCGGGGTCAGTTGTTACAGGAACAAGAGGCCGGGCATTAATGATGCCTGCTACTTCTGCCATGAAAGTTACCAACACTTCATGGGTAAGCTGCTCCTTGAGCTGGAGGAACATGGAGTCAAGAATCCTCCTGGCCAGACCAATCATCCTTTCCCACGTTCCACCAAAGTGGGAGGCATGTGGAGGGTTGAATGTCCAAGAGCATCCTTGGGCTGACAGGTAAGACTTGACACCATTGTGGTCGATGTTAGAAGGTATCTTCAAGGCCTGACAAGCACCCACAAAGTTAGTGCCTCTGTCTGATCGAATACTTTTGACCGGCCCTCTAACTGCTAGAAACCGCCTTCAATGCGTTGATAAAGCTGGATGTGTCGAGGGATTCTATGACTTCGATATGTACTGCTCTTACGCTCATACATGTGAAAATCACGGCCCACCTTTTGCTGTGTGAGAGGCCTCCTCTAGTCCGGCGTGCAGAAACACTCCAAGGACCAAACACATCAAGGCCAACATTTGTGAAGGAGGGTCTGTTGAGAGACGATCTGCCGGAAGGCTGGCCATTTTTTGGCAGCTTACTGGAGCTCTGAGTCTTCTGCATGTCACACATCGGTAGATGATGCTGCTCACTTTTCTCTTGCCACCAACTATCCAAAACCCAGCTGCACGGACAGCCCCTTCCGTAAAGAGACGCCCTTGATGGTGAACTTGTTCATGGTACTGTCTAATGAGCAGGGTTGCAATATGATGATTGCCTGGAATAATCACAGGAATCTTCTCACTCTGAGCAAGACTCGAATAGTGAAGATGACCTCCGACTCTTAGTGGGCCATGTGCATCAATAAAGGGATCGAGACTTTTCAGAGGACTACTTCTGGGAACCTCTTTGTGTATTATGATACATTTGATCTCCTCGCCATAAACCTCTTCTTGGACTGTTCGAATGATGATGTCTGAGGCTTGGGTGGATTCCTCAACACTAAATCCTGTCTTGCAAAGATGCCAGCCCTTACAAGGTTTGTTCGTTGTGATCATGTTGTAACAACTGGAAATATGTTTCAGATGGGCGATTGCACGAGTCAGTGACCGCCACGAAGAAAACTTGGTGAATCGTTGTGACCCAAGTTGGTTGGATGCTGTGGCAGTGCTTAATGTGGACACAAGCGGTCGGATGTCTGGATGCGAACCTGGGTCCACAAGATCAAAGGTGATGTCAGGGACGTCTTGCTTTGGTTTGGACAGAAACCTGGGTCCACTAAGCCAGTTGGTGTCTTTTAAAGTGCCCACAGCAACCGAACGTGTTGCATGGTCTGCAGGGTTCTGGTTTGTGGCCACGTAGCACCACTGGCGTGGACTGGAGGATCTTCGAATGCGCAGGACCCGATTACTTACGTACACATAAAAACGCCTGGTCTCATTGCAAATGTAGCCCAGAACCACCTTACTATCTGTGTAATAAGTCATAGCATTAAGCTGAAGATCAAGTTCTGCTGAGATCAGGTCTGACAACTCAACAGCCAGTACTGCTGCACAGAGCTCTAATCTCGGGATTGTGTGCTCTGGACGAGGTGCCAGCTTGGCCTTTCCCATGACGAACCCCACATGATGGTTTCCAGCAGTGTCTGTGACTCTAAGATATGCTACTGCAGCAATAGCTTTTGTTGAAGCGTCAGAGAAAACACACAATTCTCTGTTGACAGCTGTCGATGGTGAAGTTTCAGTGTAGGGTCTGGGTATCATCAGACTTGACAACTCTGTCAGTGAAGCTCTCCACGAGGTCCAAGCTTCCTCCTTGTCTCGAGGTAATGGCGCATCCCAGTCACCATTCTCAGCAGTGAGCTCTCGCAGAATGGGCCTTGCCTTGTATTACAACTGGTGCTACAAACCCAAGAGGGTCGTAGAGACTGTTAATGATAGATAAGACTCCTCGGCGAGTATAAGGTTTTGTCTCCTGGGAGACACTGAAGACAAAGCAATCTGTTTGAAGGTTCCAGTTGAGCCCGAGACTGCGCTGCATCGGTACTGTGTCTGCATCGAGGTCAGGATCTTTAAGGTCACTTGCATAGTCTCTTGAAGGAAAGGCTCTCATGACCTCCTTCTTGTTTGCTGCGATCTTATGCAGCCTCAGGTTAGACCTGGAGAGGACATCCTGTGTCTTCTTTAACAAGTTGATAGCTGCTTCGACTGTAGGCAGAGACTTCAATCCATCATCTACATAAAAGTCTTGCATCACAAAATGCTTTACATCAGGGTCAATATGGAACTCACTGACCTGAACGGATTGATGCAGGCCGTAAATAGCCACTGCAGGCGAGGGGCTATTCCTGAACACGTGGACTGTCATGCGGTAGTCCACGATAGCTTTGGAGAGGTCGTTATCACGGAACCATAGAAACCTCAAGAAGTTTCTGTCCTCTTCTCTGACCAAGAAAGAGTAGAACATTTGTTCTATGTCTGCTGAGAATGCAACAGCTTCCTTTCTAAAGCGAATCAATACACCCAGCAGTGTGTTGTTCAGGTCAGGCCCCGTCAACAGCACATCGTTGAGTGACACACCATTGAATCGAGCACTGGAGTCAAAAACTATTCTGATCTTCTTTGGTTTCTTGGGATGGTACACACCGAATGTTGGTAAATACCATCGCTCTTCCTCCTCACCCAACGGAGGAGCCAACTCTGCATGACCATTTTTGAACATCTGTTCCATGAAGCTAAGGAAGTGTTCCCTCATTTCAGGCTTCCTCTCAAAGTTGTGAATGAGAGACTTGAGACGCTTCAGTGCCTGAGGCCTGTTGTTAGGAAACTGCTGACGTGGGCTCTTGAAGGGTAAAGGGGCTACCCAGCTGTTATTTGTGTCTTTCTGTAGTCCATCGTTCATTATTTTCATGAATGAAGCGTCCTGAATCGAAGGAGCAACTTGGTTATCCTTTTTGGTCCTCTTGAACACATTGCATCCAAGATGGTCAACATCGCAGGTGGACTCTTGTTCAGAACATGTTGGAAGATGGTCTGCAACCTGGATGGCGCTGTACCTTTCTTTAACACAAAACACATTAGGGCATGGGTTAAAGATAGATGGCCTTCGCAGCTCTGTGGTATTTGTATAGAAGGAGCTGCCGAGACACACGTTGCCCACAACAACCCACCCCAGATCTAACTTCTGAGCATAGGGCTGGTTGTGTGAACCATTCACCTGTTTGCGGACTTTATGTACTCTGATAACGTCCCGCCCTAAGAGAAGCATGATCTGGGCATTTGGGTCCAGATCTGGGATGAGGTGTTGCAGTGACTTTAAATGTGCATGATGAAGAGCGACATCAGGGGTTGGAATCTCATCCCTGTTGTTGGGAATTTCATTGCATTCTGTGAGACTGGGTAATGGAATGCGGATAGTCCCATCAAGAGATTCCAGCTCATAGCCACTTGCCCTCCTACCTGATGATTCTTTTACTCCTGCACATGTTCTCATTATGTATGGCGCACTTGGGCTTTTGTCACCAAACACTTCAAAAAACTGAGCGAACTAACGACCTGTTACTTTGCTCATCCAAAATTGCATACAGCTTCACTGCTTTTTCTCTGTTCCCAGCTGGATATACCTTCACGAGGCATATTTTGGAACAGGATCGGTCCATCAGATCTCCCCGCAAAACCTTTGTGCATTTGGCTGTGATGTCCGATTGAGGCAAAGTTTCAACTTCCTCCCCGCCATGGTCTGGAGCAGGGTCCTTCACTTCTATCCAAGGTGCAGGCCCTGGATGTAGAGCTGTGTTGTGCCTTTCACTTTTGCACTCAGAACACTGCACTTTGACCTTGCAATCCCTAGCAAGGTGCGATGATGCTGAACAGCATTTGAAACACAAATTGTGCTCCTTCAAGAACATCTTGCGTTCTTCAGTCGGTTTTTCTCTGAATGCACGACATTTGCGTAATGAGTGTGGTTTCCCATGAATGGGGCATACTTTATCACAATCATCAAGCTTTGATGAGAACTTACTAAAATCAGAACTAGCTCTGGAGGATACGTCCGTTTTACAGACTGAGATTCCTCTATGCTTGTTTGGCTGCCATGCTAACTTTTCAGTCCTGGGGCTGATGTCTGTCTGAGTGATGAAGTTGAAGCTTGGATCGTTGGCAATGCTAGCCTCCTGGCTAACAAACTCTACAAAAAAAGTAAAGGGCGGATACGGCACATGCTCTCGCCGTTTGTACGATGCGCCAGCTGAAGCCCACTTTTCTTGCAGACGAAAGGGGAGCTTCTGCACGATTGGGTTGACACCTCTTGCTGTGTCAAGGAATGAAAGTCCAGGTAGGTCTCCTTCATCCTTAGCCGAAAGAAGTTCCATCAGAAGATCACTCAACTTTGTTAACTTAGCATAGTCTCGATTTCCTACCTTTGGAAATGTGTCAATGCGCTTGAAGAGAGAATCCTCTATTGCCTCTGTTGAGCCATAGGTTCTATCGAGTCTTTCCCATATCATATCCAGCCCAGCTCCTGGATGATTGACATGAATTGCTCTGATCTGCTCTGCGTGTTCTTTTGACTCCTTGCCAAGCCACTTTAAAAGAAGATCCATCTCTTCACTCGCAGTCAAATCTAAGCCACTGGTTGCAGATAGAAATGAGCGTTTCCAGGCTCTGTAATTCTGTGGCTTGTCATTAAATTGAAGTAAGCCTGTAGACACAAGTTCACGGCGTGCAAGATATCTCACAAAATCATTTGGGTTGGGGCTGCTATAGCTGGCGTTAGGAGAAATGGGATAGGCTGAGGAAAATGCACCACTATAGTCATTTTGAGATCCGAGATTCCGGGTTGGAGTAGAAGAACTGTGTTCAAATCTTACTTGTCGTGGCTCGTGAACATCTTCTTCCTTACAGATCTGAACTCCATGTGAGCTGGGGAATGGCTCTGATTTTATTGGCGTAACACTTTCATGCCGCTGATGCTCAGTCTCTGATATTTTGCCTTGGTTCGCAACATACTGTTGTGTCCGTTGAGTAGTTTCTAGAGGGTTGGAATCTAGTACAAGGTCACAACTACGTCTTTCACTATTGATATCAGCTGCAGCTTCTAGCACTTCTGCCTCCGCAATGGCTGCAGCAGTTTCTTTCTTATATTCTAGCATTTGCATTGAGGCTTCCAATTTAGCCTTTTCTAGTTTTAGGTTTATTTCCTCCTCAGCATAAGAAATAGAATAGAATAGAATAAAATAGAATAATCCTTTAATTGTCCCACAAGGGGAAATTTGGTTGTAACAGCAGCCAGAAAGACACATATACAAACAAACAGTACACAGGACACAGAACAGAAACATACACAATTTTTCTTACATATTTCTTATTTCTTACATATTTACATTAAGGACGAGCCTTTGCTGCTTCTGCACGTGCTCGTGCCTTGGCTGCAGCAGACCCAGTTGATGATGCACAGGAGTGCACAGAAGGAGCGTGCGAGTGCGTTTTTGACATGGTTGTTTCTTCTGACTTGGACTGAACAATTTCTTAGCGAATCTCTGCTTAGATGTGCTAATTGTCCATTAGTTGATTGTGATGATGGTCTCCCAACCATCTGTCGGCGTTTCCATGTTATCTTGCCCGCTAGGAAGTGTGGTTTCACTGTACTGCCTCTGCTATGGTTGGGCAGTCAGCTAAACTCCTTCCCCACATCAAGACTCTGACGACACGATTCCCGGTTCACAGGTTTATTGACACAGGGAAAGGTGAAACTGTAACAAACAGTACAAGACATAATCACTGTACTTATTCACCATGTACATATATAACAAAGAAAATATATTAACCCAGTTTTTTAATATGTCGACATGCAATGTTCATATGAATTACTTCCCTTTTTAACTCAAATACAAACATCATATTATGATTTTAACAAGTCTTGTGAAGCGAGATCGATCAACTGCAGACCAGACAACAAACGACGGAGGCACCAGAAAAGTGCAATCAAACGATGAGTTTATTGACAACGGAGAACAATCATCAGCATATGGCCTGTTTTGCTCTGACAAAAATACACTGAGTTCTGGTTTTATAGCATAGAGGATCACACCCCCACATACACGTCAATACAGGTCAAAAATACATTGTGTACAGTCATTGTTTACAGACAAGGGTACATCTTGTACATCTCTAATAACTATAAACAGACATATAACTTCTCTTTTTGATAACACCTTCCATGCACAATCATAGTCTTAAGCCTTCAGAGTATCTGAGGGCTGGTTATCTCCTCCGTCATCTGTTACCAGGTCGCTAAAGGGCAGCCGGTTACCATAAGGTCAAAGACACTTGCCTTTTAAGGTAACCAACTTCAAGCTGCAGGGTCTCTAAGAGCTAATAATGGACACTCGTCATTAATCTCTAAGTAGACTAATTGCAGCAAGTCTCAAGAAGGAGCAGAAGACACTTGGGCCTTCGCTCAGACCTGTCCCTAGATTTACTTTTTACTTCCGGCGCCCCCCGTGTGCGGCAGCCTGTTACAGCAGCTCTGCTCATTCTGAGTTTCTTTCTTTCTTATCTTTTTCTTCTCGTAATTTTTTTATAACTAACGTATTAGTAATTAGACTCTGCAACCATGTTCTACCGTTTTGTGCTAGTTCTGGTTGTTTTCTTAGTTTTTTCTACTTTTTTCACCCGTGTCTGGGGACCCAGAGCAGGGATCCTTTGTTTACAGTAAGGATCAGCTGTTAGCGCTGCGTCCCACAGCGGTACTGCCGGCGGACAGACCCGACATTCCCAGCGAGCTGAGGAGGAAAAGACGGGGGTGTCGTGCTGGGAAGGAGCGCCGTCGCCCGAGAAGGAGATGTTATCGACCATCTCTTCCTTCTGTAATTATTGGAAATGTAAGATCTTTGCCCAATAAGATGGATGAGCTCACGTCGCTAACCTGGTCACAGAGGGAGTACCGGCAATGTAGCATCATGATGCTAACGGAGTCGTGGCTAACACCGCTAACTCCGGACACGAGCGTGACACTACCGGGATTCCAGCTGCTGCGGCGGACAGGACGAGAGACAGCGGTAAGAGGAAAGGAGGGGACTGGCAGTGTTTGTGAATGACAGATGGTGTAACCCTGGGCACATCACTGTAAAGAACAACTCTGCAGCAGAGACATTGAGCTGTTAGCCGTTAGCATGCGTCCGTACTACCTGCCCGGGAATTCTCGCATGTTATCGCGATAACAGCGTATGTCTCCCCTCGCCAACGCGGATGCAGCCTGTGACTCTCTCCACTCTGTGGTCAGCAGACTGCAAACACAATCTCCGAGAGCCCTTCTCATAATATCAGGGGACTTTAATCATGCCTCACTGGACTCCACACTGCCCACCTTCACCCAGTATGTGACCTGCCCAACCAGAGACAATAAAACACTGGACTTACTGTATGCCAATGCAGAAGAGGCATACAGTTCATCACCTCTCCCTCCCCTAGGCAGATCTGATCGTAACCTGGTGCACCTTGTTCCTGTGTATGAGCCCTTAGTGCGCAGGGAGCCACCAGCCACCCGCACAGTGCAGAGATGGTCGGAGGAGAGCGAGGAGGCTCTTAAGGATTGTTTTGAGTCCACTGTGTGGGAGGTGATCTGTGACGACCACGGAGAGGACATCGACAGCCTTACTACATGCATTACTGACTATATTAATTTCTGTGTGGCTAACACCGTACCTACCAGGACTGTACGGTGTTTCTCCAACAACAAACCTTGGATTACTCCAGAAATTAAAGCTGTCCTCAAGCAGAAGAGGAGGGCCTTCAAATCCAAAGACAAAGAGGAGTTGAAAAGGGTGCAGAGAGAGTTGAGGGGACTGATAAGGAATGGGAAGGATAGCTACAGGCAAAAGATGGAGAACCAGCTTCAGCAAAACAACGTTGGTGAAGTCTGGAGAGGCCTCAGAACCATCTCAGGCCACAAACATCAGAACTCTCTGCCTGGGAGGGATGTGAGGTGGGCAAATGAACTGAATCATTTCTTCAACAGATTTGATTCAGCCATGAGGCAGTCTCCAACATCGGCTGCAGACTCACCCACCCCCACTGCTGCTGTTCCACCTCAGACACTTCACACCTCCTCTATTCACCCTGCTCACTCCTCCCAACCCCAACAACAGCATCCAATACACACTCAACACAAGGCTCCAGCCTGTCTCTCTCAACAACCACCAGGTTCGGAGGGAACTGAGGAGGATTAAAGCCAAGAAGGCAGCGGGTCCAGATGGCATCAGCTCGAGGGTCGTCAGGTCCTGCGCAGACCAACTGTGTGGTGTGATGGAGCACCTCTTCAACCTGAGCCTGAGGCTGGCAAGAGTCCCACAGCTCTGGAAAACCTCCTGTGTTGTTCCAGTGCCAAAGACTTCACGCCCCAAGGACCTCAACAGCTACAGGCCGGTGGCTCTGACATCCCACCTGATGAAGACCCTGGAGCGGTTGGTCCTGGCTCAGCTTCGGCGCCTTGTGAGCTCATCACTGGACCCACTTCAGTTTGCCTACCAGCCAGGCATTGGAGCGGATGATGCCATCATTCTCCTCCTACATCGTTCCCTCGCGCACCTGGAGACTGCTGGGAGCACTGTGAGAATCATGTTCTTTGATTTCTCCAGTGCCTTCAACACTATTCTTCCCTCGGTTCTGAAGGACAAGCTGGAGAACTCTGGAGTGGACCATCACCTCACTACCTGGATTTTGGACTACCTCACCGACCGACCACAGTATGTGAGGACTCAGGGCTGTGTGTTGGACAGGGTCGTCTGCAGTACGGGGGCCCCACAGGGAACGGTTCTGGCTCCGTTCCTCTTCACCATCTACACTGCAGACTTCTCCCACAACTCCACCCAGTGCTTCCTGCAGAATTTCTCTGATGACTCTGCAATAGTCGGCCTCATCACTGATGGGGACGACAAGGAGTACAGAGGACTGACTCAGGACTTTGTGGACTGGTGCCAGCTGAACTACCTCCAGATCAATGCCAGTAAAACCAAGGAGCTGGTGGTAGACTTCCGCAGGCACAAACATCCTCCACTGCAACCACTGAACATCCAAGGTATGGACATTGAGGCTGTGGACAGCTACAGGTACCTTGGTGTTCATCTGAACAACAAACTGGACTGGACTCATAACTCAGACGCCCTCTACAGGAAAGGGTAGAGCAGACTGTACCTGCTGCGGAGACTCAGGTCGTTTGGAGTGGAGGGCCCACTCCTGAAGACCTTCTATGACTCTGTGGTGGCCTCAACCATCTTTTACGGTGTGGTCTGCTGGGGTGGCAGCATCTCTGCTGGGGACAGGAAGAGACTGAACAGGCTGATCCGAAGGGCCAGCTCTGTTCTAGGATCCCCTCTGGACCCAGTGGAGGTGGTGAGTGACAGGAGAATGGCGGCAAAGCTGTCATCCCTGTTGGACAACATCTCCCACCCCATGCAAGAGACTGTGACAGCACTGAGCAGCTCCTTCAGTGGGAGACTGCGGCACCCACGGTGCGGGACGGAGAGATTTCGCAGGTCTTTCCTCCCCACTGCTGTCAGACTCCACAACAAAGACTTTAACTGATCAAACACACACATCCACACATGTGCAATAACACTAAGTGCAATAATCTTCCTGGCATCGTTGTATTTTTTACTCAGTTGTATATAGCATTTGTATTCTATTTTTATCTTATTGTATATTTTATTCTATTTTATTCTACTGTATATAGTATTTTATTTTATTCTATTCTGTACAGTTGTGTACTGTATTTATTCTTATCTTATTTTATTCTAATTTTTCCTTCACAACTTTTGCACTGTCCACTTCCTGCTGTGACAAAACAAATTTCCCACATGCGGGACTAATAAAGGTTATCTTATCTTATCTTATCTTATGTGTATTGTAAGCATGCATGCAATTAACCTTTTATGTTCTCATCTTCCCTCAACATGTATCACCTGGACACTCTCACCAGTGAAGCTTAAAACCCTCTTGGATAGAACATCAACTCTAAACAAGCACAGATATGCAATGTGTATAAAATGAACTAAACCTGTGAATAGAATGAATGTGATGACAAACATTTTCAATGCAATATGAACCCTGTAAACAATATTACTGTTAAAATAATACTCTAAAACATGTTATTAATACATTTATCATAAGGCAGATTACATGGCAGCAATAAAAGAATCTCTAAATCCCAACACTTGCTACAATGAATGCCTCCAATTCGCCCATCGCTCCCCCCCCCTAACTAGCTCCACAAGCGATTGCCAGCGTAAACTGCACAAGATTGCATCATCATCAAACCCACAGAAAAATGAACCCACTTGAAAGAAAGTGGTCTATACATGCACACAAAATATAAAACAAGTTTGTACATACCCACAATGCTACCAAAGGCAAGGATGTATGTGGATGCCACTGGATTTGTCTGGCTAAGGCCACCATGCTGCACATGCCTTCTCCTTAATTCACAGACTTACTTCCTGTTTACTGACGACATCATGTCCTACTACCGACTACAGGTTTTAAGGTGGCACCAGAGAGTTACAATTGCATATTTAAACATTTACCAAATCCAAGAAAACAGTCTAACTTAAAATAACTTTCGATATCAGAACACTGGGATTCCATTCTGCTGTGATGGCCATCAGAGTCTAACCGCCAAATACCTCAAACTCAATTCTGTACATCAATAAATAATGTTCAGTTCTTTCTAATGACCTCCTAGTGGCACTCCAGCATGTGACAATTAAAAGTCACCCTTTAGCTATTAGTCGCTCATGATCAAAGTCACCATTCATTTTACCTGAATCCTTGAATCTCTCCTTTCCTAATTATGTTCCTCCATCTATTTTCTTACCATGTTAATTTCAAGTTACTCTCTTTTCCTCACACTCTTGTTTGGACTGCTGTCCCTCCTCTTGCATTTATCCATGGCTAGTGCTAACAACAGCAGACTCCTGTGACTGCAAGGGCTTGTTACAAGTTGTTGCAGATACTGCTTGTGATAGTGCAGCAGCAGTAGCCCCGACAGCTATCATGTTAGTTAATTTGACACATTTTGCTTCATTTAGTTTTAGTTTTAGCCCTGGTTTCAATACACAGCTGCCTTAACTGAAAAACAGCTTTCCCACATAGCACTGACTGAAGTTTAGCACAACAGTCCCCTCTAGTAGAAGTGCTTGTGGTTACTGTTTAAGAGGTGCCAGATTATACATACAACAAACAAACATGAGCTTTAAAGATTTTCAGTTTCAAACCAAAGCAGCAGTTCACCAAAATTATTTTAAAGTATACTCTCTTATACTCTGTTGTCTTCTATCTTAAAGGAACCTTTTATGGATTTCACTCGTTGTATTTCTCCATGTTCCTTCGTCGCTTGTCTTCATGTTCCGTGTTCCCCGTCTCAGGTTGTAATGTTTCATGTTACAGGTTTCTGGTCCCAGGCTTTTGTTCTTTTGTATCATTTTTAGTTTCTCCCAGTTTATGTTTTGTTTCAGTTTTGCCGCTGCCATGTTCAGCTTTTGTTTAGTTTTCCTCACTGTAAATAAAGTTCACTCGCAATAAGTCCTTCGTCAGTGCCTGCACTTCGGTCCACACTCCTCTCATCTCCACAGATCATGACAGTTGAATTACTTGGATTACTGGGCAACATTTGTTGGACATGTGACAATGTACCAAAAAGGGCCCTAATCAAGTGTTTTGGCTTCAAAATTACCGAGATCTAATAAAACATTTAATGATTATCAAATAATTTAGACAAAATATTTAATTCAAAATGACCTAAAGGCAATGTATATTTGTGTTTTATATTTCAGGGTTGATACATATAATCCTATATTTAGTTAAAAACTTAGAACTTTGAACTTTTTTATTGTCATTGTACAGTTGCTTGCACAGCGAAATTAGGCAGCAAGAACACAAAGGTGCAAAAGTAAAGAAGACAATATACAAAAAAGAAAAACAATATAAGAACACTATATACACTGTATACACAATTTTTCCTGTACAATATACATACGAGTCTAATTTGAAAAATGTAATACACAGAGTTTACTGAGGGGAAGAAGGGCAAAAGCACTGTGTGGTAAAGAAGGTAGCAAAGGTCTGAAACCAAAAGCTTTTGAAGAAGTAGTTTCCTCATTCACTCCATTTAGTTCATAAATGTAAATTTCAGTGTGACACCACCTTCTAACAACTCCCATGTTGTGTTAACAGGACTAGATTGTGGTCAGCTCTGCCGAGGACTGGGGCAATGATATAGTTTATGTGTGAAAGAGAGGCAATGCAGTAAAGTAAAAGCAAGAGATTTTCAAACATACTGACATTTCTCTGGTTCAGCATTTAGTATGTTCTCCCTATTGTCCATAATATTTAATCGGTTAAATAATTTTTAAAAGCCACCTTTTCATTCTAATTTTACACAGCAATAAGTGTAAATTGCATAATACCTCTGTATGGTACCATTCATCCTCTCAAACAACCCATTTGTCTGCAGGTGGTATGGGGCACAGGGACCTCTTTTAATATTAAGAATTTTGCAACTTTTTTTATTGATCTGTATTAAGAAATCGTAATGATACAGCTAAAATAAGATTAAACTGCACTGGTCAATGAGTTCAATTATAGCTGAATAATCTATATTGTAAATTATGGATTTATCTTTTGCATGTTGTAGCTGCTACTTCATTCACAAACACCTTCCCTTGTTCAATAGGAATCCACTTGGGTGCTTTAAGCTGATAGTGTCACGGTGTTTTCTGTTTTGTATGGTGCTTAGAGTAATCTGCTACTTTGGCTCCATTAGACCAAAAGAACTCTATAAATCAGGTGTTAGGGAAAGCTCTTTTTCCCTCTTCTCTAACTCTACAGGCCTGACCGGAGGAAAAAAGATGGTTGCTATGGTGATGTGAGAAGCCACATTTCCTTATAGGGAGATGTGTGAAAGGTGCAGAAGATGAAACGTGAGCTGGACATGGGGTCTAAAGGCTTTCCTCCAACTGCTGACCAAAAGTCTGTACACTCTAGTAGATTAAACATGTATGATCTGTAAATGCTTTTATACCAGAAGTGTTTACTGCTTGGGTGCGGCAGCCTTTTGTCTCTCAGCCAGAGAGACGGAGGTCTATGATGCCATGTAAAACTAATATGACATTCTGTTTGACAGTAAATTGTAAAAAAAATTATAATTTGAGCATATTTTCCTTCTCTCATAAAAAACCCCAACAGCCTTGAACACTCATCTCTCCACTGTTTGCAGTTAGTACAAAATGCCGCAGCATATCTTTTAACAGGTGTTAGAAGGTATGATAACATCACTCCAGTTTTAGCAAATTTATACTGGCTATTCATTTTTGTATTGATTTTAAGATTCTTTTACTTACTAGGTGGTCTTGGTACAGCTGAGATCTCGATTACAGCATAGAGGGGATCATGCCTTCAGGCTTCTAGACTCTGATATTCATACTTCAGAGTTTATACAGTTTTTCAAATCCTGTCTTAAAACTTGTTTACGCTGGCTTTTAATTTGAGTTCAGTTTGAGAATCATCAGGTTTTTTGTTTATGTTAAATATATTGTATTTACTTCATCTCATGTCTTATTTTACTGTTTTTTTTTCTTTCTTTTCTCCTTTTCATTAACTAACTTGTGAAACACTTTAGTCAATTTTGTTGCTTTTAAATGTGATGTAGTAATAAAATTGACATTGACATACGCACAAGGGGTAGCGAGAGAACAGGCCACAGGAAGGAACACAGCTGACACTAATTCAGGCTAAGGAGACAAAGGAAGCAGAACATGATACATGTGAAGCAGGAGCCTACCAAATTAAAACAGGAAGTAACGGACACTGAGACTCAGACGTGTGGAACTGGAGAGAAACACGTGAAGACAAGACAGACTAAACATGTGACATGGAACACAGTGGAGGCATCATAACAGTAATCCAAGACTAGATAACAAAACTAAGACCAGAAAATACAAATACAGTTCATAGCAGAATGACACCTATGAGAACTAAAACCTGGAACATCCTTAACATCATAACAAAAGCCTGAATGACAACAATACAAAACAGAACTATAATATGAGAATAACAAACTAGAAAACTCCTAATCATTCCCAAAACTGGGTCACACACTCAGCACCATTCTTAGTTTTAGACTAGTTGGTTAGAATAATTTTTTTTCCTTGTTTAGTCGACTAAGAACAGGGGTGTCAAACTTAAATGAGCTGTGGGTCACTGCTGGCACTGTCATCTCATTGGAGGGCCACTTTAGTGTTCAAGTAGTATAAAAAACCCCAAAACAAACAAACAAACAAACAAACACCTTCTAATATTTCCAAAAATGTAGTGTTTTCTTTGTTTGTTTTTTAATTTCAAATATTGTATAAAAAGACAAAACTGCAAATGTGGATGCAATTCTTTTTCTCACTCTTAACTAATTCAAGCCTCATTAAACTACTCTCTTTCTGGCCAGACACGTGGCAGCACTTCTGCTATAATTTTGTTTGTATTTAACAAAATCAAAATGCAGACATAAGTGTACACATTAGTTTTTGACTGCTAGTGAAAACTGTTTTCTTTACAAATAACTCTCACTGAACTAACACAGCCAACGTTTATGCTCTCTGCTCATATTGCCTCCATATTAAATATTTTTTTGCTTTTAAAAGAACTTATTTTAACATTGTACAAATGTACAAATGTAAAAATTGTACAGACAAATCTCTCTAACAAAAATAGTAACTTCAAGAACCAAATTGCATTATATTTCTTCACGTCAATAAACAGGCCGCAAGTAGGGGTGACATCCCTAGGTGTTGCTTTATGTGCACAACATAGAGCATAAAGTTAATATTATTAGTTTTGAGTTATATTAGGAGATCAAAGTGTATTTAAGGTTTACAGTAGCTCAGTTTGTTTTTCTATGCCTGCTGTTGTGCTGCTGTGGTGAATTCTCCTTCACCTCCTTCACACCTTTCCTTTTCCACTGAAGTCAAGGAACAGTGATACAACAAAGATGTAGGAGGCATTTTTTTGACTATTAAGAATTAGTCAGGGAGTGTGAACAAACTGATGAGGACTGAGAGGGGAGTGACAAACAGGAGAGAAACGAGACACCTGCAGTAACAACACAGATGAAAGCAATGTTCAAATCAGGGGAAAACAGATGCAGGAATTAAAACTCGTGCAGGTCAGAAACAGACATTTGTTTCAAAGTAAAACAACAAATAAGGAAAAGAATTAATACAGACATGAACACTCAGTTACAAAGAAATAAGCATAAGGGAGGAACTGAGAAACACTGTGATAGGTTTGTAGCTTGAACCTATTCGCTGGAACGTTGAAGGCAATGTAATTACACAGCAAGCAAGACACGAGTAGGCAACATTCTTTATGTTTCACGTGCACGGGAGAGAACTGGACAGGCGCCGTTCCTTCGCTTGACCCCAGTTGCTCTCGTCCGCTCCCCCGTAACACTGCTCTTTTATTGTGGTTACATGAATATGCATAGATTCATTAACATATGACCTCTTATATAGGTATACATGTGGACAAAGAATACCTTGTGTGTGTGTGTGTGTGTGTGTGTGTGTGTGTATATCTGTGTGTGGGGGTCAAACTGTGACCCCAGGAAGACTCCCAAGAGCCGTCCATCTAAACAAAAGGCACTTAGCCTAAAACAGATATAGATACGTTTATCCTACCATAAAACAATAAGACAAGGTACAACCTCTCCCATGCTCCCAGAGTGTGGGTGTGAAAACCAGAACACTCTGGAATGCACAAAATGCCGTTGCAGACTATTAAGGATCAAACCTCCTATCACTACACAATCAATTATATACTTCTAAGCATATATGAGTAAATATTTCTAAGCAAAAATGACAATCACAATACAAATCTAACACACTGCAGGAAGTAAAACTAGACTTGAGTCTTGAAACAAAAATAAGGATTGAAGGAAAAATAAGGAAGAACTGACATTACCACAAGAACAACCATAAAGTCAAAACAGAAACACTCAATAAAAATAATAATAATGATAATAAAAATAATACCACAAGAAAAAAGAACAAAAACAAAAATTCAAACAGAAACCCAAACATATGAACAAAAAAACAAAAACCATACCTTGGCCTTTCAGGATAAAACTGAAATACAGAAGTACAATTATTGTAATCAAAGATAAAACTGCAAAACTTTTATGAATAGATCATCTTTCTGAAATCATTTGTTTTCAAGGAAGTTTTTCACAGATCCAGTGACGAGAAGATGAACATGAACGATCAAACCAAGTGTTTTCTTCACTTCTGACAGAAACACAGTCCTCTTCTCCACCATTATTAGGCTGATCTTTTGCCCAGTACCTACCAGGTCAGCGACAAATACATTATCTTATTATTATTAAGAAGAAATTAAGACGTAAGCTGGTGTGTGTGTGTGTGTGCGTGTGTGTGTGTGTGTCGGTGTGTGTATTTGGTGATCCTGTACATTAGGATCACCAAATTTCAAATAACAATAACATTTTTCTATTCAGGACATGGTGGTTTTTAAACAGGCTTGCATAAAGTGTGCAGATTGCAAAACACACCAGTTCTGAACAGAAGAATTGTTGTTGTTTTGACTGATATAATAACTTCTCTTGTTCCACTTGCCCAAAACAAGTCATTAGCACACATCTTTACGCTATTAGCAGTCAACCACTGACATGTAAGCCTTTGTGTTTATATCTGCATGCATCTGTGGGTTTGACAAATTTCGTATGTAAAGAAATAAACTGAACCAAAGTGAAGACTTACATCAGAGTCGGTGGAGTCCCATCTACCCATTTCCATGTTCCCTCCTGTTCTTTGTCATTCAAACCAATCCAAACTACTTCTGTGGTGACCATAGAGAGGAAGTTCTGTTTAATATGAAGAAATATCTTTTTATTTGACTTTAAAACCACAATTTTAGTCTATGCACTATATTTTATCTAAAAGCCTCTTTTAAAAATCCAAAGCCAGTAATAATTAAAACTTGAATTTTCTTTAATGCTTTGACACATTTTGTGCAACAGTGAAGATGCATTTCCTGACAGCTCACAAAGCAAAACACTCACTCAAATCTCAATAGCAGTCATTCAAATCTGTAATTGATTTGTCATGTTTTTTCAACAATCAGTAAGTCTTTGGCACCAAAATCTCTTCGTATTGTCTAAACAAAATGTTAATATATTTTGTCAGTGGACTCATATTTTTACTAAAACATAATTTTTACTAAAACACATAGAATATCAGAACTAAAAATCATGTGCTGTGGAAACCAAACATAGTGCAATAGTATTCTGTAAGTTACTGGACTGCCTGTCACTCCTGCCCCTTGCCTTATAGCAAATGCTCTTTCCTGCAATGTATGCTGTATCCCCTGTATTTGTTGGCATCATGATGATGAGCCGTTATTTGTCACTACAATGTTATACATACATGTTACCTGCAGTGAAACAGGACTGCAGGCATCTTTCCCATATCCTGATTTCCTTATCCTTGCTACACTGCCACACTCCCTTATTCTTCTTCCGCTTCTTCTGTTGACAGGTTGTTTCCCCCCCATACAATTTTTGTCTAAACAGATTTCTTTGATACACTCTAGAACATTAAACTTGTTTTAAAACGTTCATACACATCATACATCATGATTTTTTTACTTTATTTTGATTGTGTTAAGACTACAAACATGTCTACTTTGAAATAAAAAGCTATTTAAATTAAAAATAGTAGTTTGAATTTAGTACAGCTCAATAACACACACATACATAAACACTATACCTGTTCTTCAGGGCTGTTAATAACCACCAGATCTGCTCCTCTGTCTCTGCAGTCTTTTCTGGCTGCATCCCAGGAAGCAGAACTATTAGAGACGAGATAGCAACTATGGTTGAATCTCCATCCTACAGGACATGTTTTATCTGGAAGAAATTACAAACAAATAACATTTCAGTTTATGAATGATCTTTTATGAACTGTATAACAATGCTTATTTGAGTTCTGTTTAATATATCAAAATCCTCCAGACTTGATCACAAAAATCTAAACAGTCTATTTACTTGAGTATCATTATTTATAATATAGTAAAACTAATAAAAACCTTTTAACAAATACAACAATTTAAACATTAAACACTAGAATAAAAAACAGTCAGAAACCCCAAACTTAACCACTTTCTCAAGTCTCCACTGAGGTAAAAGAGAAAAGAAATGCAAATTTTTAGCCACAACAAAACACATTATAATTATAAAATATAACAGAACAATTAAAATCTAAAATTATATTCATAGATAAAACTGCAAAACATTTATAAATAAATCATCTTAAAGAAACTGTACTGTGGTTTGGTGTATTTTCGCAGATCCATTGATGAGAAGTCGAACACCAATAATCATTCCAAAACCTTCCCTCACCCGTTGTGACATAAACACAGTCCTGTTCTCCACCATTATTAGGTTGGCTTATTCCCCAGTACCTAGCAGGTCAGTGACAACAACATTATTTTATTGTTATTGAGAAAAAAGTGAGCCTTTGGTGTTTGTGTGAGCAGTTTTGTCAGACAAATTTTCCATCAGCAGCTTTGAGTTTTTATAAACACACTGTACATTAAGATTACCGAATTACAGATAACAATGGAAATAATATATATTTTATTTTACTTTTTTTCAGTACATGGTGTTTGTTAGACAGGACTATACAAAGTATACACACAAACACATAAGCCCAGATTACACAGACATCTTGACTGATATAAAAACTGCTGCCTTGGCTCAGTGTGGCAAAAAACAAGTCATTTGCATGCATCTTTAAGCTTTGGGAAGCCGTTTGGCTCAACTGACCATTATGCAAGCTGAACAATTTTCATTCATCTGTGGGTTTAACAAAGTGAAGACTTACGTTAGAGTCAGTGGAGTCCCATCTACCCATTTCCATGTTCCCTCCTGTTCTTTGTCATTTAAACCAATCCAAGTTTCATTTGTGGTGATCGTAGAGAGGAAGGTCTGTTTAACATGAAGAGAAAACAGTTTACTTTTGAACCACAATTTTTTATTTGCATATTTTATATATAAACTATGAAACTATTTATGTCATAGGTCACACACAAGAAAAAACATAATGCGAGCAAATGATTTAATTTCACAGGCACAATTAAATTAATCGCTTCTAAATTTAAAGAAACCCACACGCTTAGAATGTGCATAAAGAAGCCATCGCACACCAAGACTGTCTGCTTTGCAACTTGAAAAACTGTTTGTCAAATAATTATCAACAGTTATTCTTTTCCTGTGTAGCAGTGGAAATAAAGATAAATATCACTGGATTACTTTACTTTGCTGAACAAATCCTTTAAACTGGCCCCTTAATCTGGTGTGCAACATAGCTTTTATGATTTTAAAAAATCACTATAATGAGAAGAATGCATAATTCTTTAAAAAAAAAAGAAAAGGAAAAACTGCATAAACTAATTATTATAAAATGTGAATAAATGTAAACTGTGCCATTATTTCATTTTGGCACTCCTGGCCCTTCATGTCCATAAACACAGTACCTGTTCTTCAGCGCTGTCAATAACCACCAGATCTGCTCCTCTGTCTCTGCAGTCCTTTCTGGCTGCGTCCCAGGAAGCAGAGCTTTCAGAGAGGAGATAGCAGCTACAGCTGAAATTACGCCATCCTGCAAGACATGGTTTACCTGGAAGAAATTACAAACAAGTACTATTTCAGCAAAATTAATGGAAATTATTTTATGAACTCTATAACAATGCTCTTTTGATCTTTTAATTTTTTAATTAATGAAGCAGCTTTAAAAGCTTGATCACACATATTTATATGTAGTGTATTCACTTGCTGACTGTTATATTTGTTTTCCTGTGTATATTCAGTATGGTGACATTTTTCGTACCTAATCTATTTTAGGGATAACAGTTATTGTTTTAATATTGGTTATTCCATCGATTAATCAAGTAATTGGATAAAAGATACCCATTAATATTGTCTTATTAATGGGCAATAATAAATATACAAGAACATAATCATATTTGGTAGTCGCAATAAGGAAAAGAGAGTATATCAGTATTCAGATATTTGCCTTGTGCATTTTGTGCTGCTGAAAAAATTTCTGATATTGTAAATGTTAATTAAGGTAATATTAATTCAGTGTCCAACATAACACCCCAGCTCAGTGGCTCTTTTACTTTTATATGCCAATTAAAAAAAACTTATGGGGTGTAGTAGAAAATATTTATTTCAACTCTTTCCTAACATTGACTTCCAAATTTAGATTAATATAAAATATAAATACATTATATATCAATTCAATTGTATTAATGTTAAAAATATTACAATAAAGCTTTTTTATTTTTTTTATTTCTTTCCTCCTCTCTCTCGATATATATTTTTATTAGTGCTGTCAGTGTTAATCTCGTTAAAATGACATTAACGCCATAACCGCATTAACGCGGCAAATCTACGTTAGCGAGTTAACGCGGATCGCACCATGTGTGGGGCTGCACGGTGTCAACGTGTTAGCTCGGTTAGCTCATTAACGCGTTAGTGCGGTGCAGCCCCACGCACGGGGAGATTTATTATCGATATATTACATTTCTAAAGTTGGGTGGTCAGTGTGTTACAGCAACCAGAACATAAAAAAAAAAACATAACTCAATATAATAAATACAATTTCACAAAATACACATTTTGAAAAGTTAAATGTTATACTATGTCAACATCAATCATTCCAAATCCAAATTCTAATTTTGGTGCAACCATAAACTGAATATAAAGGAGGGACATCTCTGAAAAGTGAGGCCAATCCAAAAGTGCTTTAAATGCCTTTCTGATAATTAGAAGGTGAAATATTGAATCTGATGTGTGCAGAAGAAAACTCTTTTCCATATAAGACAAATATCTTGTAGGAAAAAAGATTATTATTATTGTTGTTGTTGTTGGTGGTGGTGGTAATTATTATCATTATTATTATTATTATTATTATTATTTTATATTTCAGCAGTGTGACCAGGTGTTTATAGGTTTACAGGTGTGGGAGTGCACATTCCTCATCCCATCTATTAGGGCAACAAGTAGCAATATGCTCCACACTGTGGCTCTGAAATAAAAAAAAATTCATATCATTGAATTAAACTTTTTAAAGTTTTGTTTTGTTGAATGGCTGTGAAGAAAGGCTGTTATTATCAGTCTCCTGCAGGTTAACATCTAACTATTTTTGCTGTCTTTCCCACAGTAAAAGTAGAAAATTTAAAGTAACCACAAAACTGAAATCTACCTAATTTTTGTGCAATATGTTTAAAAGTACCAAAAATAAAAGGAAATGCAGCTACAGTAACTGCTCCTAACTTATAATAACTGGGTGAAACTGATAAAAGGTTGTGTTTGGAGACTCAGTTATTTGTGAATCTCTAAACTAACCTGTAGATCAGAAAGTGATTTCTCAGTGAATAGATGCATCACTACTGAATGACCACTAGATAAAAACAACAGGTAAAAAAACAGTTAATAAAAAAAGATTTAAAAGATATTGAGATAAAAATACAACTATGTCAGTCTAAGAGCTATCAGCTTCCTTTTCAACTTCCTTAATGAAAATACATTAAGGGTACTTGTTGTTTATAAGTTACTAAAAAACCATTTAATAAGTTTCACATATGTGTTGATGAAATATAGCCTTTAAATGATTTTAGTACCAGTCAGATTTGTAAATGTAAATTTGTGATAAGCATAAGGTACACTGCTGCACTGCAGCTTTATAGTGACAAGCAGTGATACTGATAATGGTTCATATGATATTTTCCTAATGACTGAAATTTTATTTCTTAAAAATGTGTTAAGTAGGAAGAAAATAATTGCCTAATTTGTTTGGAAAATGAATCACTAAATTTCTGAAGAAAAAAAAAAACCTTTTAGAGACACAACAGCTCACACAAGGACTCACTCTGGTTGTACAAGCACAGCAGCTTTTTAAGCTCTTCAGTCTTTTTAGTCATGGAAGAAACTAGGTTACTGAGTGCAGAGATGTTTTTATTCAGAAGGTCTCTCTTCTCAGCCTCTGCCGACACATGTCCGAAATGAAAGGAAATAATATTGATGCTTTGATCGACTGAGACACAAAAGATCTAAATAAAAAATATGTTAAAATTCTAACTATAATTTATGAAACATATTAATTATGTAAACCAATTTTATGCTTGTACAAGTTATTGTTGCTGTGATCTTGTCGTCTTCAAGATTATTTCAAGAGGATCTTGAAATGGAACAATCGAAAATTCCACATTCCAAATTTAATTAGAAATTAAAGACATTGAATTAAATTTTTTTTAAAAAGCTCCTAATCATTCATATGGTTACTGATAATCAGTTGGAACAACTATCCATGAAAAATCCAACTCACAGAAGAAACTAAGTGTGATAAGTCCAACCAGCAATAAAACAGTGAGCAGGCTCAGGGAGAGAATAACACCCAAATAGAAACTTCTCCTAGAGCTCCTCTGACCTGAAAAGAAGACAAAAAAACAAGGAACCCAAACAAATGTTCAGTAGTAATAAGAAATGTTATAACCTACTTGTTCTATCACTTCCTTTTTACCTGTGTAATTTGTTGAAGGTGTTGGGTTGTCAAGTTTAACGCATTCAACATTGGCATATATTGTCTCCATTGCATACATGGGATTGGATTATTTCAAAGAGCTCAGCTCTGCAGCACAGGATGAATGAAGTGTGAAAGTCTCACTGGTTTCAGTTTATTCTCCTTTTAAATTCAGAGGAAGTCACATAGTGGTTTGTGGTTTGTGCAGCTATGCAACCACTGAAACTTGATATGTTCTTAATTAAGCTGTGTATATATGTGATAGCCATAGGAAAGAATACAGAAGTCAAACTGCTTTTCACGATTTTGTGAAAAAAATACAGTTTTGCTTAAGTGTATATAAAACAATGTATGAATATGTGTGTGATTATCCAAGATGGCGCCAGTGTGCACGGCGAGCCGTCTCTTTGGGTTGTGTCTGCTGGTTGTTACCTTTCTTTTTCTATGTTGCCCTGATGGCTCTGCTTTACTCGTCTATGATCGCCAAACTCTTCTGAACCTTTGCCTATAAAAACCCTGAACGCTTGATTTGGAAAACAAGCCAAAAAATCTTCCTCCACTTTTGGCGGACATACCTGACTGCCTACATCGCTTACCATTTACCCTTCCTAGCAGGAAGCGCTCTAGAAGACGGGGAAAACGAGGTGGCATCCCGGTATACTTCAAGGCTTACCTGAAATCACATGAAGTAAAGAAACCACGTACTCTTACAGATGTGCTACCATCTTTTCGTGTTCTCTGGGACCAGTCCAGTTACAGATTCAGCTGCCATCACTGGATCCGACCTGTTGGACCTCCTGCTCCCTCAGACCTGCCGGCGAAGCCTTCACCTGTCTGGCGATGGGTGTGGTCCTACAGAGGTGGCGTGAATCTCAGTAGCCTTCGTCCGCTGGGACGTGCTCCTGTCAGCAACACTTCGATCACGATTCAGATGAGCCTGCTAAACACCAGGTCACTGTCAAACAAGACTTTCATCCTAAATTACTTTTTTTTAATCTCATCGGGACTGGATTTTATATTCCTGACGGAAACTTGGCTTCGACCCGGTGAGTTTTCTTCTTTCTCGGAACTCCTTCCCCCCAATTGTTCATTTTTTAGCTCTCCCCGGACCAATGGAAGAGGTGGAGGGCTAGCTTCAGTATTTAAAAATGATTTTCACTGTCGGCAACTGCCACCCGTTTCATATGCCAACTTTCAGGTGCAGCTTTTGGAACTGAACTGTGCTCCATCAGCTGTCTGCGCGGTGGTTTATCGTCCACCGAAATGAGTTAAGGATTTTAATCTCGTCTAAGGAGCTTGGAAAGAAAAGCGTCCGGACTTCTTTGAGTTGCTTGAAGACGTTTCTTCAGTTCTAAGGGTCAATTGGTGGGGAGTCCCAGATTTAAACCCAGTGGGAGTTTCCCCCCCAAAGAGGGACAAAGGACCCCCTGATGATCCTCAACCTAATTACATGAGCCAAGGTGTGAAAGCGGGTGGGGGTCCTAATCAGCCAGGGTTTCGGGTGAGCTCATTGTGAAACCTGGCCCCACCCTATCATGTGATTTCCTGAGGTCAGATGGCCCAGGATGTGAGTGGGCGTTAAGGCGTCTGGGAAGGGATCTCAAAACTGGATTATAGATGGCAGACAGTTGGTGTCGTAAACCACCACCTCTGTTCAAAGATGGTTGCTCACAGTGGACATAGATGGCCTCTTTCACTCCTCTTTCAAACCATCTGTCCTCTCTGTCCAAAATGTGAACGCTGGCATCCTCGAAAGAGTGACCTTTGTCCTTTAGATGGAGATGAACTGCTGAGTCTTGTCCTGTGGAGGTGGCTCTTCTATGTTGTGCCATGCGCTTGTGAAGTGGCTGTTTGGTCTCTCCAATGTAGAGGTCTGGGCATTCCTTGCTGCACTGTACCGCATACACCACATTGTTAAGTTTGTGTTTAGGAGTTTTGTCTTTCGGGTGTTTGTATTGGTCTTTCACGTGGAATTCCAATAAAATTGATTCATGTTTGTGGCTGTAATGTGACAAAATGTGGGAAAGTTCAAGGGGGCTGAATACCTTTGCAAGCCATTGTATTTTTAGGAAATACAACACTCCCTGTCATTGTTATGCTGATGACAACCAAATTTACTTCCCCTTGAAACTGGATGTCTCTGTCCCACTGCAGCCTTTGCTTAATTGTTTATGTGATGTTAAAGACTGGTTAACACAGAATTCTCTTACACTAAATGAAAATAAGACTGAAGTTATGGTTTTTGGAACTCATGCCCCTTTGAACAAGTTAACTGATACCCTCGGAGTGTTTTTAGATAGCTCCTTTAAATTAGAGAAGCATGTGTCCACAGTTGTGAAAACAAGTTTTTATTAGTTATGTGAAATTGCCACAGCTAAGCCTTATCTTCCTCCAAGAGACCTAGAAACACTTATTTATGCCTTCATCATCTCTAGACTGGACTACTGCAATTCTCTCTATTTGGGTCTTCAACACTCATTTCTCCATCGCTTGCAGTTAGTTCAAAATGCTGCTGCATGTCTTTTAACAGGTGTTAGAATGTATGAACACATGACTCCAATTTTAGCAAATTTACACTGGCTCCCTGTAAAATATCGTATTGATTTTAAGATTCTTTTACTTACTTTTAAATTTTTAAATAATATGGCCCCTTTTTATTTAAACGAACATGTATGACCCCAAAAGAGCACTGAGATCACCTAGCCAGATGCTCTTAGCACAACCAAGGTCTCGACTGAAGCATAGAGGAGATCGTCATGGCTTTTAGATTATGAAAATTAATTAATTGCTGTTGACCAAAACTGTAAAGGCAAAATAAGAAGTCCCTCACTAGAGCACCAGTGACAGTGTCACGAACGGAATTAGCAAACTCAGGAAATTAATTTTAAAAGAATATAGCAAATAAAGTAAGAGTAGGTTTATTCAACAAGCTCCAAAGACAGACTCGCAAGCTCGTGCGTGCACACACACACACACACACACACACACACACACACACACACACACACACACACACACACACACACAGCACAACCCTTAGTGAAAAAGTTGACAATCAGCTACTTTTACTCTTATAATATGGTTAAAAAGAGAAAGTTACATGATTTAGATTACTTCAAAAGTTTTAATTTAGCAATTGTCAGTATGAATCAACTCAAATGGGTACCCAAACAAACAAACAAACAAACACATTTCTATTGGGCCTATAGAAACCAAGTTAAACATAAAAAATATGGTTATGGTTATATAAAATAATAAATGATTTTGGCCTGCAATGCATTTAGCATTTTGTACCCTGCGTCTTGCCCTATGACAACTGGAATAAGCTCTATCTCCTGAATTGGAAAAGAGGAATACTGAATGGATTTATCCCTAATTACATGAGGTCTGACAAATGGCAGCCAAAAACTGTAGTGTCTTTCTCCACTGCCAACTGAGCTTCTTACACAATAAAGCCAGCACTGACTACCTTGTGCAAAAAAGTTCTGCAATGTAATAGTTCTGCAATGTAAAACTAAAAATTTAGAAGAATAAGGAAGTATTACTGCTGTGGTCTTACCATTATAAAATGGTTCACAAGACTTGTGCAACAATGACCGTGTGAAAAGTAATAGAAGTCAAACTGTATAGTTTTGAAGGAGAACTAAATACTGTCAGTTCTTTATTTCCACAAACTGTATGTCACATTATGGCAAATGCACAAACTCCTTTTCAAAAAGATAACTTTTGATGGCAATATGTTTTTTAACAAAACAACTAGTAAAGATTTTGTAAGCTAATCAAGCAAACTAGGGCTCATTGTTACAAAATGCTGTTTATAGGCCACATTTCACACAGGCCACATCAGCTTATAGAATTTGTAAACGGGATCTCATGATCAACTTTCAGTCTCCTTTTTCTCAACCAAAAAGTGAGATTTATTATAAACTTTAATGGACCTTTCACCCGAAAATCAAATTTACATATTTGTTCTTCTCGCGAGCTGTACTATTCATTAATCCAGATTGTTTTAGTGTGATTTGCCAAATTTTAGACATATTGACTGGAGAAGCCTAACTTTCTCTTGATTCCAATGGAGCTTAATACTTAGTAGTGATGTCTTTATGAAGACTTTATGTAGCTTCATGTAGTTTTTCTATTCAGCAACATTCATATATTTTTTGACTGTGGAGAAGGAAATGTGATGTGAGGGTCATGACAATTTGACTGGATATAAAATTACTGGTGTCCCCAGCAGCTGACTTGTTTTTCATGGGTTCCTTAGCTGTTATACCACAAGGAAAGCACCATCTTGTTTCATTATATTTAACAGAAGGAAAATATCTCTACAGCTAATATCTCACAAAACGGGGCAACTCACACCAAAACAATCTAGGTGAATAAACAGTAGGTCAAAGGAAAATGTGTACAGTTGATTTTGATGTGAGCTGTCCCTTTAATGCTAACTTCAAACCAGGTATCAATAGAAGAAAAAATAAACAATCCTTATGAAATCTAAAGTAACTTACTACTAAACCATCAAATAAACAATAAAATAAAATAGATGACTGCTCACTATATGGCTGAATGCATCAAATGCTTCAATGACAAATAAAAAAAGACAGAATATATTAACTCAAAGATAATTATACATATAACAATTACAGCTGTAACCATTAGTACTCCCATCAAGTTCAAATGATGTCCATGTCAAAGTAATTGCTGGAAAGGACATTGTCGAACTCGGTGCGAAATTCAGGATAAGAACTGTAAGTGCATGGCACTTCAAGGGTAGCTCCACAGATATGAGCAACAGGCCTTCAGTTTCAGCATTAAAGCACACCAGAATTTTGTCAACACACATTACAGAAGACCCAGTGCAGAAGCGTAGGTTTTTTTCAGCTTCAGCATTTTTGACATACCGCTGAAGATGGTTAAAGGTTGTCTGTTCTCTCTGAGACAGCATAAATTTTGTTGTTTCAAATAGCTGCTCTTTTGCCCGTGGCCTTCTTTGTCTCATACAGAGATAACACACTTTCCTTATCTGACAGTTTCAGCTGCAGACATGCCATTAGTGTGGAGAAGCAATCCATTACATAATTTGGCTCTTGGAGAATGGCCTTGTGAGCCATTGTTTCAATAGCAGGCTGCATGTTGTTCTTAGGTGGTAGGAAGTGGTAAAACAGTCAAGCAGGTCCTCTTCTCGTGGACCGGTCAAGATGGCACCTGTGTGTTTGGCACGCCGTCTACCGCTCTCTCTTCTCTGTCTCATTTTATTGTTTTTATTGTTTTTAGCAAATGTTGGGCAACATGTCAGTTCAACACTGTCTTATGATCACCAGACATTATTGAAAATAGGTTCACCCACCAAAGTTTTAGTTTGGCTTGGTGAAGGTAGCCAGGGTTCTCTGCCTACGTATCTGGAAGCAATACCGTCGCGCCGGCATCCCATACCACCACCACCAGATATACAGAAGCGACGCAAGAGAAGGGGTACCCGTGGAGGTAGCCTCGCTAAGCTGAGAATCTGGATTTCTTACCGTCCCCACGATCTTTGCTCCATTTGTCAATCTTTTCCACTACTCTTGGTGCCATCGCGTGCTCTGGACCCTGTAGACTCCTGGTTGGTTCCTGCTGTCGGCTCTATCGAGAGGAGCTCTCTTAAATTCTTCCCTCTTCGACATCTGCGTTGGGTTGTTGCTCCCACGGAAGTCTCCGACCCAGTTCCCCTCAGGTTGGGTTTAATAAATGCCAGATCGGTGGCAAATAAGACCTTCATCTTGAAGGATTTCTTTTCTGCCCATGCTTTGGATTTCCTCTGTTTGACTAAAACTTGGGCTTCATCTGGTGAGTTAAGTGCTTTTCCTGAACTACTGCCCGCTGGCTATGCTTATTTTAGTGCTCCGACTGCTTCTGGTAGTGGCGGGGGGTTAGCTGTTGTTTTTAAAGCACACCTTGACTTTAAGCACCTATCAACACCGACACGCTACACCAGCTTTGAACTTTGTTTGTGTGAACTGGGCCACTCGCCTTCCCTGCTGTGTGCAATAGTCTACGGGCCTCCTAGATATAATAAGGATTTTTTATCTGAATTTTCAGACTTTCTTGCTGACTGTGCATTACGGTATGACCAGATGCTGCTGCTTGGTGATTTTAATATTCAGTCTGTTACCCAGGGAAGCCCCTGCCCAAGGACTTTATGGACTTAGTGAACTCTTTTGATCTTGTTCAGTCTGTTAAAGGTGCCACTCAAGAACGTGGTCACACATTGGACTTATGCCCATTTTATTTGACATTGTTCCTCTTAGTCCTGTTGTTAAACGGGCTGCACCTGTCCGATGCTGTCGAGCATTTTTCAACAATGTGTCCAGTCCCTCTGTGTCGTCCATGTTGTTGCTCCTCTAAGACTCAGACAATGTAAACCCAAGGGTAATCTTCACATAACCCTCTTGTTTTGTATAACACCATAAATTCTGTGTTAAATGCAGAAGATGATGTTCCTTTGCAGTCTTCTGAGGTTATGTGTAATAGGTTTCTTACCTTCTTTGTGGATAAGGTTTCCAGTTTGAGACCTTCTACATTATCTCCTGTTGATCCAGTTTTGCACGTTTCCTGTTCAAGTTTGCTAATTTTCTTCCAACCAATTGCTCTACCTGAACAAGAGAAGCTTGTGTTAAATGCTAAACCGTGTGGTTCTCCGAATGATATTATTTCTCCCCATTTTCTCAAAAAGGTGTTTCCTACTGTTGGACCAAATATTCTGAACATAATCAATACCAGCCTCTTGTCAGGTCAATTACCAAGTGAGTTTAAACATGCAGTTATACATCCCTTAGTTAAGAAACCAGGCTCAGACATTTCGATTATGACAAACTTCAGACCCATTTCTAACCTTCCTTTTCTGAGTAAGATCCTGGAAAAGATTGTTCACACTCAGCTGATGGACTATCTAAATGATTTGCACATTTCAGAAGGTCTTCAGTTCAGCTTTAAGCCATTTCACAGCATGGAGACAGCTCTCATAACGGTCATGAACGACAATGTGGTAGCGACGGACTGTGGTAAACATGTAGTGCTTGTTCTATTGGATATGAATGCTGCATTTGACACAGTGGATTATGACCTGCTGATCTCTTGACTACAGCATTGTGTAGGAATTTCCGGCTTGGCGCTTTCGTGGATAAAATCTCTCTAATATCTCTCTAACACAGAGCTTCCCAAAGTGTGGGGCCCGCCCCCTGGGGGGGGGGGGCACGGTATGAAAAGGGAAAAAACAAACAAACGCTTGGACACTGCTAGCATGGGGCGCCCACACAAACGCAAAGCTGTTTGCGTTTGATGACATAGCTGAATATGTTTCCAAACCAACTTCATTCTAAGCCAAAGACTAGAAAATATGGTGAAGCATATCTTCCCTTTTGGTTTCACCTGCACGAGTGCCAAGGTAGGTCTCCCCTGCATAATTGGTTTTCCCTTCGTCAGGAGCATGCGTTGGGCTCTTCAAATCAAACAGTGTCCCACATTCTTGATTTTTAGTTCACAAACACTTGTTGTAATAAATAACTACTCCTGACATTTTGGACATGTTAGCTCTTTATACAGTAAAGTTACAGTGGGATACAAATAATATCAGGCTGATCCTGCCACAATTTGTTCCCCCTGTCTAAATCACGGACTAACAGTCTCCCACAGTTTATGTTTTTAAACCCATTTTGCACAGAGAGGCATTTTTTGAAAAATGTATTGATAGCAATGTTGAATATTATTACACAGGGAAAAAAAACAACTACACGTAAAATAATTACACCGTGACGCCTCTGCCTTTCTAAATGGAGGGACAGTAACTGCGTGTGTATATGTAAGCGTGTAAAACCTGAAGATAGTCAGATTACCAGTAACAGTATTTTGTCTCTATCTGCCATTCTGCAATTCATCTCATGTAAACAATAACGTGGCTGTTAGAGTGAATTGTTGAATGTTTGTCATTTTTTATGCTTACCATCCATTTCTACATTGTTTAACTGTGGGATGAAAGGAATTCCACAGACCCCTCCCCAGATTCTCGGGGTTCTGGATGAGGGGCTGTAATGTTTATTGCAGATACATCCTATCTGGAAGATCTACTTCCTTTGATGTAAGCTTCCTGCGTTTACGACCCTTTTGGTCAGCAGGAGGTCTCTCACACACACACACACACACACACACACACACACACACACATTCCTACTTACATATAGAAATTCACACATATACATACAAAGCCTTGTTTTAGAACTATGTGGGCGTTACTTCTTGTGTGAACTGTCTCTCAATAAAAGGCAGCAGGAGGAGGTCATCGTTGGGGTCATTTTCGTGTGAGACACAGACGATACCTCCCTTGCAAGTGAAAACGATCGACCGCTGTTGCCTTGTTTTTCTTTCACGGGAATAAGTCTCTAGAATTAGCGGGCTCTGAGTTTAGACCCAACAGTGGCGCACAGCGTGACGTGAAAAAAGGCACATACCTTTGTCGTTGCGTGACGAACTCTGTATTCCTTGTCCACACGTAAACGAAAAAAAGGAGTTTTAAATAATCTCAGTTTTCAGTGATTCGAAACACTGTTTACGTGTGGACGAAAGACCCAAACTCACAGAAACAGCTGCGTTTTTAAAAATACCTGTGGACGTAGTGTAAAAGAGTTAGTAGTTTATTTTATTACTACCTGTAATTTATTGCAGATTACTTGTATTTGCTTAATTGTTTACTAAATGTTTGAGGTGTGAAATAAACCGCAATGGAGCAAAATATAGGTGTGTGTGGTTGGAGGATGTGATTGTGCATGGGGGGGGGTGCAAACATTTTTCTTGTAAAACAAAGGGGGGCCTAGCAAAAAAAGTTTGGGAACCACTGATCTAACAGGAGCTTTTGTGTTAAGTTATGCTCGACTTCATCCTTCATTCTTGGGCCATTACTGTTTTCATTGTATCTCCTGCCACTGGGTGCGATCTTCAGAAAACACAAAATTTCATTTCATCTATATACTGATGATTGCTGATGACCTTGTCTTTATTTACCTTTTAGTCACTCTGATAGCTCTCCGATTGGATTCCTGCTTGATTGTCTTAGCGATGTTAAGTCATGGATGGCTCTACATTTCTTACATTTTAATGAACGTAAAACGGAAGCAATTTTATTTGGTCTCAGTCGTTGCTCTGGTACCCCAGATGTTGACCTTGCTGCTCTGCCTTAAGAGCTCGGTTACTAATCTTGGGGTAAAAATCGACTCAGCACTTAGTTTTGATGGCCAAGTAAATAGGAGGGTGAAATCGTCATTCTGTCACCTCAGACCTCTGTCGAAGGTCAAGCCTTTTCTTTCCAGGCATAATTTGGAAACTATCATCCATGCTCTTATAATTTCACACCTGGATTACTGCAACTCCATTTTAATAGGGGCTGCCCAGGGCACTCTGTCACGCTTGCAACAGGTGCAGAATGCTGCGGCATGGTTTTTAAGTGGTAAAAGGAAATTTGAGCATATTACTCCGGTTCTGGCCTCCCTTCACTGGCTTCCAATTGTTTTTAGGATCCATTTAAAAATTCTTTTATTGAAGCCCCCCCTCGTTCACTCCGGTCAGCTGAGCAGCTGTTGCTCTCAGTCCATAAAACACGTTTGAAACTTAGAGGAGACGGAGCGTTCTCTGTTGTGGCTCCGAAGCTTTGGAATGGTCAGTGGCAGGTTAGCCTTCTTAGACTGGTGCTGGGACATCTAAAAGCTGATGTGTACCATAAACCTACACATACTGATCAGTATTTAAGGTTTGACTCTCATCATGGGCTGGAGAATAAACTGGGTGTCATCAGGACGCTAAACACAGAGCGAACACCATCCCCACAGACACAGCGGCCAAGGAGGCAGAGGAACATCACATCAAGAAGGCCATGAGTAAACGTGGTTATCCCAGCTGGACATTTGTCAAAGCTGGGAAGGCGCCTAAAGAAAGCTGCAGCCGAGCCAGGAGAAAAGGACAACCGCTGAGTAAGCGAAAACCTGTAGTGATCCTGTACGTATCAGGAGTATCGGAACAGTTGAGACGCATTTTTTCTAAACACCGCGTCTCTGTGGCTTTTAAACCCCAAAACATGCTGCAGCAAAAATTGGTCCACCCCAAGGTTCGGGTCTGCTGAGACAAAATAAGTAAAATAGTGTACGCTGTTAAGTGCCAGGAGGATTGCCATGACTTATACATCGGGGAAACCAAACAACCTCTGGCGAAGAGGATGGCACAGCACAGAAGAGCTAACTCGTCAGGTCAGGACTCTGCAGTCTATTTACACCTACAGTGGACACTCTTTCAATGACGAGGATGTACACATTCTGGACAGGGAGGAACGCTGGTTTGAGTGGGGAGTCAGGGGGTCATTTACGTGTAAAGGGAAAGACCATCTCTGAATCAAGGAGGGGGCTTAATGATACATCTCTCCCCATCTTACAATGCTGTGATTGCAGCCATTCCCCAGCTCTCTGTGAATGGTACTCATTGCCATTGGTCAGTCATCTTTGACCAGTGGTCTTTGATCAATGGTCTTTGTCAATGGACTTTGATCAGTATTCTTGATCAATGGTCATGAGAATTTGTATATTAATGATCAAGGAACTGACCTTCTAGCCCATTGTTCCTTCTGTGGTCCAGCCTACCTGTCTCACTTACAAGTGTATAAGGACATATTACACTGGAATTCCACAGGTTTTTATCAGCTCTTGATTTACTTCATGCTATTTAAAATGTGTTATTATTGCTGCAACAAAATCAAGCTTTAAACAAACAAGAGATTGTGGATAAATATATTGGGTTTGCATGATAAAAAAAAAAGAGAGGCCTCTGTTTGAAGAAATGCAGCAGAAAAATCAAGTATGAATAGTTTTAGTAGGGGGAAAAGATCATGTGAAACTGTGCATCATGTGTGTAACTGTGGGGGTAGATAATGCAGGAGAGGAGATGCCAGTGATGTGTCTATATGTATCCACAGGGTGACCTTCTGACCTGGCCTTAGCAGGAAGGAAGCAGGGAAAAGAAGTAGGGCAATTGGACATCTTCATTTCTCAGAATAGCAGGAGTAGGGTGCCATGGCGGGTAAGAGAAAAGACAGTTACACACATACATGGTCATGGGATGGAGCGTATGGATTCAATGATCACAGTCACATGTGGGGGGTCAAGTCAAAGTGTGTAAATGTATTGTGTGACATAGGTTATAAATGTAACAGACTGAAGGAGCTGCAGGAGGCTTCGTGCTGTGCACATCTACCCATGCGCATGGGTAAATAAAGGAACATTAGAAGTGGAGAAGGATTCTGTCTCGAGTCGTGTGTTTTCTACCAGGTCAGAATCAAAAGAATCAGGAGCGACAGGAAGTCGCAACAAGATGAATTGTGATTACTGTAAATACAGCAAATGTTTCACAGTACTGTAGGTTATTTCATTTAAGATCCCAATAAATGATAATACTGAAAATTTCAGACGTGGTTAAATTTTGTCAAAGAAGAAATGCATGATTGACTTTTTTAAATTCAAAAAATCCAAAACTATGCAAGTTATTGAATTTGAGTATAAATAAATTTCCATATATTTTTTAACACTTATATAAGTATCTAAACCACCTCACCCACAACTGTCCATGGACTTACCTGTGTGAGATCTTTATTGATGACTAACACAGGGTTATCACGACTGTGTCATCACCATCTGCTCTGACAAGCTCCTCTTCAAGATTCCAAAAAACCGTATCTGCTTCGTCTCTGTCTGGAACAAATTCAGAAGCTTCTGGACAGGTGTGCTGGGACTCTAATAGGGAGGATTCCCTAGGAACTCTACTGGTCAGAATAATAACTTCAGAGCAGTGGTCATGACTTTTTTTTTAATGTCTGTTGGGGTTGAATGCATGTGATGTGATTTACCTGGACTTTGTGTTGTCACTGTTTCAAACAGTGATTTCTTTTTTTGGTTTTGGTTCCATCTGGAAATTGTGAATCTGCAAACCTGAAAACAAAGCCAAAAAACAAACAAAAACAAACAGAATTTAATTATTTTTTTCAGCATTCAATCATTTAGTATATGTTAATGAATACAACGCTGTAAGTCATTTACAGATGTACTAAACGTACCTTACCAACAATGTTCCCTCTAAGCTGCGCGCGTGCGCAAGTGCACACTGCTGGCACGGTCTCTGCGCACAGAAAATCTGCGTTGCGCACAAAAAAAAAATCTAACCTGAATTGAACTTAAAATTAAAACTTTAACACTGCAAAACAGAATTGTTAGTCAGTTAGTGACTGGCTGCTCCCGTATGGGATTAGAACGATGCCACCTTATCCCATAGTCCAGCCAATGATGCGATTCACATTCGTATATACGCAGCTAATCAACGTGGTTGACAGGCTATGACAGCGTCCTTATGTGCCTACACCGGTGTTTTAGCTAGCAAAGCGGGGTGGCTGATGTGGAGTGAAGCCACGTTAATGACAACGTGTACAACCATTGGAGATGTGAGCAGGACAGACGGAACAATTGACGGAAAAAGTGTGGACTTTATACCAGTTTTTAAATTGTGTTGATAGGCCACGTAAAACCAGAGTTATGAAAAAAATATATGTAATGTTTGGTTTTCTTCCTGAATACTCTCATTGTTTATATTTACTGTGGGAAGAAATGGTAAAAACTGCGTTTTATAAGAAAAACGCTCAAAAGCACTCTCTGCCTGTGAGCAAAAACAAAACCAAAAAAAACCCCACCCTTTCCTATTGGTCAAAAAATGTACCATGTCGACCAATCAAAAAATGATATGGCAACATGGCATTTAGTTGTTTAGGAAGGGGGAAGTTTTAGGAGTGATGGCAGTGTTTTGACATGTGAGAGATTTGTGAAGTTTAGCGCAAATCTTGTGTAGTTAGTGTGTAGTGTAGTCAATAGTTTTGTTGTGTGCGTCAGAACAATGAGGCGACTGCTGAATGTTACAGGTGTTACAGGAGTGATAGATCTCCTGTTGTCAGGCCTGCAGGTATCAGGCTGTTGTTCTCCTTTATCTCATAGGGGACAGAATTATTTTTTGGAGTGGCACAAATAATTTGTGTGGCATCAAATTTAATGCAGAACAGCTGATTGTTCTGTAAATAGTTTGAAATGTTTATTTAAAACAACGCCTTGGCTGCATTTTTAGGTAAACAGTTGCAACAAACTTTGTTGTTTGCATAACTCAGTTACTTTTTTGAAGAAGTAACTATATAATTAATTGCCCAACATTGGTCATTATTTACTGTATTTTGCAGACAGAGAGTTACAGGACTCTCTTCCACACCACAGACTCATACTCATAATACAAGTGTCCCGATTCGCAATTTGCGATGTGAGACAAACGACCACTGGTCCAAGTGAGTCAAAACAATGATTTTATTAAACACACACGTGGGAAGATACACAGTACTACATTGTCAGCATAGATCTCCACTAGAAAGCACACTTCAAATGGTTTTTAAATGTCAGGGTTTACACCCCTTCTTGGGTCAAGCAGATAAATAACATGCATAAGTTACAGTTAATGACAGTTGCTACATCTCCTTTGTTGACAACCTTTAACACATTTTAAGAAGCCATCTTCAACCGTCTCCGCTCCAGGTGTTTCCTGTCGTTGTCCTTTTTCACTCTTATCTCTGGAACATCATCAGCACATCCTGTACAAAACTGTTGCTTCTGCAGGTACAAAATGCAGTTAAAAGCAAAACATATCTCACCTCTACCCTAGAAATGAATCTACGTGATGTCTGTGTCTGTAAGGGTGTTGGCGTTGACCTTTTGCACTCTAAGTGACCTCTCACCATGTATCATCTGGACAGTCCCGCCAGATGAAGCTTATGACCCTCAAAGGACTGAGTGCGTAACTCTTTCATGAGCACATTTGCAATATGTGTCATAACATGATTAAAACTACATGTTTAATAAATGTTTTCAAAAAATGCCACTACTCAAAGCTGAATAAAAATGACATAGAAGAATAATGATATGATATAATTCCCACACAAGTCAGAGCTTTATTTAAAAAAAAAGAAAGAAAGTTTTGTTTTCAAAATTGGAGTTCAAGTTATTTTTACTTCCAATAGTGTTAACATACTACACAGGTCATGAAAAAGATTTTTTTTTAATTTTCATTGTAAGTGGGCTAAAGCAGTTAATTAAAAGTAGTCTAACATAAATGTAAATGCTGTAATTTGATTATTTTAATAAACCATGTAACTTGGATGGATTCGATGCTGGCGTGACCACAGTGCACACGTCTGCCGTTGCTCACTGTGGTCTAAGGGACCGCTCAGGGAGTTTGTGTGTTCGCTCAGACACATGAAAAATTAGAGGGAACATTGTTTACCACACAAGTCAACAACAAAATCTTGGAATAATTTCATCATACAGAAGTGCAAGTATTTGTAGATGTACAGAAAACACTTGGATAAGAAAAGTCTTTGTTGTCATTGCACAGTTATAACTAGTACAATAGTACAACGAAATTGGAAACTGTCCCATGTCGCCACCAAGCACAGCACAACGCAACACAACACAACACAACACAACACAACACAACACAACACATTAACCTTAAAGTGACCATTATTTATAATAATATTATCTTTCTTATTGCTAAAAACCTGTTTGCCAGTGTCACTGTCAGATGAATCCCCATGGTCAGCTAGATCTGTGACAAAATCATCTGTCTCACTGTGAGATCCAGGTTTGTGAATCTTCTTCAGTTATGCTAACAGAAAAATCCTCAGATAAGAAATCTTCCCTGTATTCATCCAATTCAGATGAGGACTGAACTGCTGACGGTGTTTCATCTTTCGTGCAAATGTAAAATCCAGGAGCTTCAATTTGGTTTGTTCATAATATTTACCAACAGTGTCGTCTAAAGGAGGGGTGTCGAACTCAAGGCCTCGGGGCCCGGTGTCCTGCAGGTTTTAGATATCACCCTGGGTCAACACACCTGAATCAAATGATTAGTTCATTACCAGGCCTCTGGAGAGCTTCAAGACATGTTGAGGAGGTCATTTTGCCATTTCAATCAGCTGTGTTGGATCAAGGACACATCTAAAACCTGCAGGACACTGGCCCTGGAGGCTTGGAGTTCAACACCAGTGATCTAAAGGAATCGGATTTCTTTTAAAATCGCAGACATCAATGATGAAATCTTCAAATCTCCCTTTTGTCGAGTTCCTACCTGGAAAAAAACAGGTCCTTTCCCATTTCCAAAATCTTAGCAAAAGTTGCAGCTTTTTCCACTGTTGCATGTCTTGTTCCTCCACCATTTCTGGTTCTCACTTGATGGTATTAATTACTGCTTAAATGAAGCCATTCATTCAATTTTTCTGCAGGTCTTCACTCCTGCAGTATTTCTCTGTCTCGCCATACCTTCACCTTGCTTTTGAAACACACCTGATGTACGACACAGCGGTCGTTTGGTCTTTGATCTCATTTTCCATGCTCCAATTTTATCTATATTTATTTATAGGTTTTGCAGAACAGTCTCTTTATCCGTGCTACACTTAGTTTGTTGACAGAAGGACCGGACAGCTACTCGGTTACCATATGAAGTTATGTATTTTGCCATTTGTTCATCAGTCATGATGGATAGCACTGCTTTATCCACCTGCAGACATAAAATATTAGAGAAATGCTATTAATGAAATTGAGCTTCTAGTTTTATTCTGGGAAGCCACACTAGCGCACATTTATATATATATTATTTATATGTACTCTGCAGCAGGAAGGTATTCATGCTGATGCTTCAGCAAAAGATAGGGTTCTTGTCAGTGATCTGTTGGTGGATTCAAAGCATCTTAAGTTATTTTGGTTATAGATTTAGTATTTAGCCCTTGCCAACAATTGGTAATTAAACAGTTTGCAAATGGAGTACTAACTGTATTAGAAGTAGAGTTCTTGACCACTGTTCACTTACTTTACAAAACTATTTTGTAAAGTAAGATATAAGTGAGATAAAGTAAGGTATAAGTTCCACCAAGTATTGCGTGCAATGGCGTCTACGTTGCCATGGTAACGGCACAGACAGATAACAATATGAAATGTCAAAACATATGTACAGTGGTCCCTCGTTTATCGCGGTAGTTACGTTCTAAAAATAGCACGCGATAGGTGAAATCTGCAATGTAGCAAACTTTATTTTTTTTACAATTATTATAGATGTTTTATGGTTGTAAAACCCCTCTCTACACACTTTATACACTTTTCTCTGGCAGGCATGAACATTTTCACACTTTTCTCTCTTGTTTAAACACTCTAAAAGTTCAAACCTTCGTAGAAAAATAAGTCCAGTATTATAGAATGAAACCAAAGGCACCCGCGGTTGCCGTTGACAGTGCAAAACGTTTCATCGACATCTTTGTGTTTGTTGTAGAAAACCTAAAAACATACAGTACAGCACAAAAAAAAGGCATGCAAAATTGCACAAAAACATCTGTGAAACAGCGAGACCGCGAAAGGTGAACCGCGTTATAGCAAGGGACCACTGTACACTTAACGAGTTATCTTTAATGAACCTGAACATAATTGCAATAGTTAACATTAAATGCTTGCGAATATTACTTCTGTTTTTCACCAAGTTTGTTGCCCTCTCAACCCCAGTGTTTTATGCTGTCTTGTTCTTTCTCTTACTGAATTTTATAAGTACCTTGTCTTGTTGCATGTGCATGATGTCCTCTTGTGAGACCTCTCTTGACCACAGGAAATGTTCTAAATCCTCCTCCATGTCTACTTCGTGGGCCCTTCTGATTCCTGAATGGACAGAAACAGAACCACTATCAAAATGTAGTGGGATCTTGCAAAAGTAACTCGGGATCTCGCAAATGTACATCTTCATTTTTTTTTCTCCAGTGTCCCTCCGTACAAAGACAGTTATCTGGATCAGAAGTTTTTGGGCTTCCTGAATAAATCCTCCCTCTCTCCAGTTGCTACTACTACTTCCTTCATTCCTTTGAACATTTAACCACTGAGGTACATTTCCCTAATTTTAATTACCAGGCCTTCTCTCCATGCTATACATTTTTTTTGACCAGAAAAAAAAAGATTGCCACTAAAGTTTCTTTGTTTGCTCTTGCCTTTCTTTCATGTTCATCATACTTCTCACCATCCTGAAACCACTTTGATATTTAGACATATCCTTTATTTGCAATATAGTGTGTTAAGCTTTCATTTATCATTCACTACATTATTTTACAGATGTTGGACAGCAATGCTGGTCTGTAATCTCCTGGTTCTGTATCATCCTTCTCTGGTTTATTTATCAGTACATTGACTGCTTCATTCTAGCTTTGTACCAGTTTCCCACCCTCCCAAACTCTGTTATAGAACTAATAAAATGTCTATAGATGAATAAGATGGCTTACCATTATATAGAAACTGATCTTTTCTTGGTGCTGAGAGTTTGGATTTCCTAAGTGATCGATTCAACTCTGTCTTTGTAAACATTATATTCAAAAAATCACTTGTGTCCTCTGCTTGCTGGAAAATCCCGATTTTCTAACTGTCACGGTTCTGGGTCCGTTGGACCCAGTATTTTGAGTTGTCATGGTTTGGTTTAATTTTGAAGGATGGATTATTCTTTATGTTTCTCTGGTACTTTGTGTTTCAGTTATCAAAGTCAAAGTCAAAGTCAGTTTTATTTGTCAATTTGTTCAAATTTACTTGCCATGCAAAGGAATTGAAATTACGTTTCACACTGTCCCATGCGTAAACATTGACAACAATAAAGTGCAGATGCACAACAAAAACAGTCCTAACAATAAGGTAATATAAAATAAAAAAAAGTGCAGGTAGACTTAAGGCATTATATTTAGGTAACATACAGGATATAACAAGACAAGACCTAACATGTGATAAAGTGTTCCAACAGTGTGCACTGGAAAGTAGTATACTAGTCTACTTGAGGTAGTCCCAGGTTGTGGTTGGTAAGGGTTTTTGTTTTAGTGCAGCATAAGACTGTAGCAGCAGTAGTAGTAATATAAATAATATAAATAGTGCTAAAAAATACTAAAAATATATAGCAGCAGGTGTGTGCAATTGCAATGCAGAGGTAGTTGTTTCCAGTCAGGAGTGTTTTTCAGTTCTTGGTTCAGAGAGTGTTTCCTTGTTGGGGAGTGTGTGTGGGTGGGTGGGGGGGTAGAGTCCAGTCTGTCTTCCTATACTCCTGCCAGTCTGGTGGTTCTGCTGGCTGGGAGCCGGGAGGGGAGAGAGTTCAGCAGTCTCACAGCCTGGTGGATGAAGCTGTTGGTGAGTCTGGTAGTGCGGGAGCGGAGACTTCTGTATCTCTTTCCAGAGGGCAGCAGGCTGAACAGACAGTTGCATCGTTGTCAATTGTGATGGCTTTGGGGGTGAGGCGGGTGGTGTAGATGTCTTGCAGGGAGGGGAGTGGTACACCAACTATCCTCTCAGCTGTTCTCGCAATGCGTTGTAGAGCTTTCCTGTTATAGTCAGTGCAGCTACCGCCCCACACAGTGATGCAGCTGGAAAGGATGCTTTCAATGGTTCCTCTGTAGAATGTGGTCAGGATGGGTGGTGGAGCACTTGCCCGCTTGAGTTTGCGCAGGAAATAGAGGCGCTGTTGTGCTTTCTTGGCCAGTGATGCTGTGTTGGTGGTCCAGGAGAGGTCCTCACTGATGTGCACCCCAGGAACTTGGTGCTGCTCACCCTCTCCACCGCTGTGCCGTCGATGGTCAATGGGGGGTGACAGGTGTGGCCTCTCTGGAAGTTGACAATAACCTCCTTGGTCTTGCTAACATTTAGCAGGAGGTTGTTGTCTTTGCACCACGTGGTCAGGAGCTCAACCTTTTTCCTGTAGTGGGTCTCATCGCCCTTGGTGATGAGCCCCACCAGCGTTGTATCGTCCGCAAACTTCACAAGGTGGTTGGAGCTGTAGGTTGGTGTGCAGTCATGTGTCAGCAGGGTGAAGAGCAGAGGACTGAGCACACAGCCTTGTGGAGCCCCCAGTTATCTTGGTGTTTTGGATTGTTTTCTCATTCTCTTGTTGTGATTATGATGATGAGGATGATTATTATTATTATTAGAGTTTCATGTTTCTGTTTATCCGTGCTTAAGGGTTTGTGGTTTCATGTATTGTTTGAGTTTCATGTGTTGTTTTCTGTCTCTCAGTGTCAAGTCTGCGTGCTTGTTTAGTAATTCACGTTTCCTGTTTTATTGTGAAAGTCTTTGTCTTATGTTAGTGTGTGCAGCTTGGTTCCCCCGTCTCGTTATCCCTGGTCTCTCCCAGCTGTGTCTTCCTTCTGTTGCCCATTCCCTCATTACTACCCTGTGTATTTAAGCCCTGTGTTTTCCTCAACCCAGTGTCGCGTCGTACCATCAGATCATGCCTGTGTGTTCCCGGTTCTCCATGTTCAGTGTTCACTTCATGTTTTGTTTTCGTACCAGCAATAAAGCTGAGGTTTTGAGTTGTATTCAGTGTCCGAGTCTCGCATTTGGATCCTCCTCTCCATCCGCCTGCACACAGAGCCCTGACACTAACAAGAAACAACTAAGAGGGAGGCAAAAGCTATGTATACACACATAAGGCAATTAGGGAAACACCACAACAACACAGCTGAAACTAATCACAAAGGATGAGACAAGGGGAGCAAAACTACATACAGTGCACACAAGACAAGAGAATATCACAATACTAGAGAAAATAACCAAACACAGGAACATCTAAAACAGAAACACTGACTTGATTGTTTTTGTATTGCCGCCCTCTGCAATCACTGGAATTCCCTTCATCTTAAGCTTGCAAGGTCATTCAACAACATCAACAAAGATATTCAACAAAGACTTTAAGTTACAGGTTTGCCGAATGCCAGAGAAACTGGACCCAGTCTACAGGACTTCCTGAACAGCTACCGTGAGTTTATTTACAGTGAAAAAACAAGGTGCCAACCAGTGTTGGGTAAGTTACTTTAAATTAGTAACTTAGTTACATTACTAGTTACTTCTCTAAAAAAGTAACTCAGTTACTTCAAGTTACTCGTTACTTTCAGAGTAACTAGTTACTAGGGAAAGTAACTTTGGTTTTACTCAGAATTCTCTTGTTAATGTGTTGCTTCCGTAACTGGATACCCAGCAAGACTGCCAGTCTTCTAGCTTGCTTACTTGCCACAAGTGCACTGTGCCACCTACCAATAGAAAGGAAAAATAATGTGCACATTTCCACGAGAGAAATCCCACGCCTGGACCGTCGTTGACCGCCGCCATGATTCTAGCCTGCTTTTTACATCCAACACAAAACTGCAGTCGTGGTGCTTTTGATTGTACTCAGAACTCAGAAATTCTGCCTTCTGAATAGGAAGATGTAGGTAACACCAGACTGCAGATGAGCTGCATACAGAGCTGGACTGGGACAAAAAAAAATCATCCCGGGCATTTTGACTAGAGACCGGCCCACCATTATAGGAAAAATCATAAAGCCTTTGAATGAAAATAAACACTGTTGTGACAGTGATGTACACTGTTCTGATATTATATATGTATCAATCTATCAATTGTTTGTTGTAAGACTCAGATAATTATTTTTTTAAAAGCTAGACATTTTAAATGAGAATAATAAAGAAAAGTATTTCCTTGTCCCCCCCCTTTCCCTGTTAATGCCCTGCCTGGCCCCCTGGCAAAAATTTACTAGACCCGCCCCTGCACAGTTACCAGCTGTCAGCTACTTAGAAAAGGATCCTGGTGTTATTTGTCTCTCAGAAACAGCTCATAACTTCCCTTCAACTCATTCATGTCACCTAAAAGGTAAACCTGTTTCTCCATCACCTGTTCAGCTCTGATGATTCAGTAAGGACATCTCCTGGTTTCATCTGCATGTTTCCCTCTCACCAGATAACCAAACCGATATCATGACCAGCAGCTTTACAGCTGTGGCTCCAACAAACATCAGCTGATACTAGAAATTAATATTAAATAAATTCTAACAACAGCTGATCAAGCTTAAACGTGCTGCTGTTGTTTAGCGCGACATCCGCTGGTTTCCTCTTTCTGGCGCAAAGTGGGCGATAAACAAACAAGAGAGAAAAGCCGATCAGCTGATCATTGATCAGTTTCGTGATTTCGTGAAACAGGAGAGAGAGGGGAGAGAATGAGAGAAGCAGAGGCAGCTGTGCAGCTTCAGCTTTGTGTCTTTTTCATTGTAGCTGAAGTCCGGGACAAACTGTGTTCCTTTTCACCTCAGTACGAAACGCGTAATATTTTCTCTGAATACGAGACGATTCTGTTTTTTAGGGGACGGTTGGCAACTCTAATAATTAACCGTATGAACAAAATAAAGTTCAACATCAGTAACATAGCACCCACCCAGCTGTATAGAAACTCCGTCATGCTAGCTAGCACGCAGTACGAAAATGTCAGCATACCGAAAATAAACTCCACCTAAACTTGGTTTATATCTGACCCAGATAGACTGCAGGTCATAACTTCTTACCTGAAGTTCAGTTCACCTGACACGCGGACCGGCGGCGCTTCGGTCTCTCCTCTTGCCTCCCTTTTCCTTCATCCACCTGCTGGCTTCCACCACTTGCTAATGTTATTGAATCTGTGGAAGCTCCACGATATCCACCACACGGTAACGAGTAACGAGCCTATCTAAATCCCAGTAACGAGTAACGCGTTCCTGGTTTTGGCATAATAACTAGTTACCGTGCTCGTTACCACAATAATAACGTAGTTACTGTAACGCGTTACTTAATAACGCGTTAGTCCCAACACTGGTGCCAACCATGGCACCTTGTATTTTCACCAAGGGCCATGGCCTCAGATTTGGAGGTGCTGATTTTTATTCCCACCACTTCACATTCGGCTGCAAACCGTTCCAAAGTGAGCTGAAACAGAGATTAGATTCTGAGACCACCCAAGTGAAAGCTTTCCGCCACTTGGCTAGGCCTAGAAATTCTGTCCATAAAAGTTACAAACAGAATCGGTGACAAAGGGCAGTCCTGGCGGAGCTCATGACCCACCAGGAACCAGTCCTACTTCTTGCCGGCTATGCGGACCAAGCTCTTGCAACGGTTGTATAAGGATTGAATGGCCGGTAGCAATGGGCCAGACACCCCATACTTCCAGAGCATCCCCCACAGAACACCTCTAGGGACACGATCGAATGCCTTCTAAAAGTCCACAAAACACATGTAGACTGGTTGGGCAAACACCCCTAAGTATCCTTGAGAAGATAAAGACCTGATCCAGTGTTCCACGACCAGGACGAAAACTGCATTGCTCCTCCTGTATCCGAGGTTCAACTAATGGATGGATTCTCTTTTCCAGCACCCTGGCATAGACCTTCCCAGAGGAGCTGAGGAGTGTGATTCCTCTATAGTTGGAACACACCCTCCGGTCCCCTGTCTTAAAGATGGGAACCACCACCCCGGTGTGCCAATCCAGGGGTATTACCCCTGACCGCCACGCAACATTGTAGAGGCGTGTCAACCAAGACAGCCCTACAACATCCAGAGCCATCAGGAACCCTGGGCGGACCACATCCACCCCAGGGGCTCTGCCACTAAGGAGTTGTTTAACTGACCTCGCCCCCGGAGATTGGTGGGTCATCCCTTTTGTCCCCAGACTCTGCTTCCTCCACGAAAGATGTGCCAGTGGGATTAAGGAGGTCCTTGAATGATTCCTTCCACCGCCCATCAATTTCCTCCGTTGCAGTCTGCAGTGCTCCACTCGCACTACAGACAGTGCAGGTAGAACACGACTTTCCCCTCCTGAGTCGCCTGACAGTTTGCCAGAATCTCTTCAAGGCAGTCCTTGAAGTTACCACCATGACAGGCACCAATCACCTTGCAGCTGCAGCTCAGTGCAGCGGCTTTGGCAATGGAGATGCCCCTCTCGTTGCCCGAATGTCCAGAACATATGCCCTTAGGTCTGGTGATATGATTACAAAACTGATCATCGACCTGTGGTCCAGAGCGTCCTAGTGCCATGTGCACTTATGGCACAAACCCCCTTCACACAAAATGTCTCAGGTTGTAACCCCCAGTTTGGGTGTGTTAAATGTTCAGGTGACCACATCAAGTGTTCCTGCTGTATTTCATTGTTGTGTCCTAAGAAAGGTGCATCCAACAAAATGCATAAATGTACATGTATTTATACATTTATTGATGTTACAATCAATAAAGAATGTTTATCCTCAAAAAATTTCAAATGCTCAGCCTGCAGGCAAAATGAGCCATTTCAGGCAGGTCATGCATTTCTCTGCAGACACACTGGGGGGTGACAATTCTCCACCGGCAGTGCTGCAGGTCAGCTGGCTGCTCACGTCCCTCAGTGGCACGCTTGTGCCCCTCTCCGTGGGTGTTGCGAACCATTACTATGGGTTACCAGTTGCAGTTCCAGGTCAAGCCGCCTTGTTTCCGCAGAGTTGTAAACACTATTGTTTGCAACGAGGCAGCAGTGATACTGAGGGAGGAAATAAATGTGCTATTGCAGAAAAAAGCTATTGATCTTTTCTGCAGCTGTTATTTTGTTGCTCCGAAAAAAGGGAGCGGGCTTCGTCCTATCCTCAACCTGTGAGTCTTGAACAAATATCTACGAAAGATAGATAAAGTTCAAGGTGCTTCAAAAGCTTTTGAATGCAGCTCAGTTTTGCTCAGTTTCAGCTAGGATGCAGATTGTGTTTCCAAATGATATTACGATATTTGTAAGGCATGAGTGCCACTTGGACTGTTAAAGATGAGTGTAAAGATGAGTCTCAGCAAATCTGAAAGTCTATGTATGGCCAACAGCAGACAACATAATGCCCATATCATGGCCTAAACCAATTATTAGGGTGCTGCTTAGAGTAGCTGAACACGCTGCTGAAGCACCGTAGTACCGACTCCATGCTGCTGCTGTTCGATCAATTTGTGTGTCATGCGTGTGTCTCTGCGAAGACGCGCAGAAAGGGAAATGAAGTAGGGAATTCCCACAATAATCCAATAGTGGACGGCAACACCTGCACTTTCCACCAATGTGCCAATGTTCAAAAAAAAAAGAAAGAAAAGACCTAGTTCCACCATTTGGTTCGGGGGTTGGTCGCACCGGTGCAACCAGCCGTTCAAGTAAAAAAGAAAGTCTCCACACAAATCTGAAAATCTCTTTGTGGTCAACAACAGACGCACATTATGCCTATATCGTGGTCTAAACCAATCAGAGATAGTCAAGGGCGGAACCTCTCAGATGCCCATGCCCAAGGTAAGATGTTAAGATATTGAGATGTTCAGTTCTAAGCCTTTGAAGCACTTTTAATTTTGACTTTATTTTTATTTTTTATATCTTGAGATATTTTAAGTTTAAATTTCAGCTCAGTGAAGCACTTTAAGCACAAGAACTTTTTCAGACTATTAGGTGCTCTTAAAATGCTTTAATTTCTTAAAAAATGCGCCTTATGTATGAATTCTGGTTGTGCTTACTGACCGCGAAATGATTTTATGTGGCACACAGTGCTCAAAAATCTGTAAAATTGTTTTAGTACAACTTTGGTAAGCTACGAAGCCGTACCGCTTGATGGATTGTTGGAATATTACGGCTACCATAGTCAGGAGCCTCGCAGAGTAATGCGTACCGTGCTTCAATATAATATTACCATACCATGTGTGTATAAGGACCCCAAAATGGCACCTGTTAAGAGACATGCTTACGATTTCAAACTCTATCAGTTATGCAGTAGAACATCGGAATAGAGCAGCTGCAGGGGAATTCAACATTATTGAATCAATGGTACGGAAGAAGAGGAAGCAAGAAGAATTAGTTAAGTAAAGTTTGACTTATCTGATTATTTGGTTTCGCTTAATGCACCTTATAATCTGGTCCGCCTTATGGTCCAAAAAATATGGTAACTTATCTTTCTTGTAGAAATGTGCTCCAAATAAAGAACTTTGTGTTGACAAGATTATCAGTTAATAATTTTAAAATCAATATTATCTGTATGGACAGCAATTTTTTAAAAAAAGTGAACGTGAAAAGCTGCGGTGTTAAGTGATGCGGTTGAAAAATTTGGGTGCACCTAACTTTTGTGCTGGTGCACGTAAGAAAAAAACTTAGGCGCACCAGTGCAACCGTGGCAAAAAGTTAGTCTAGAGCCCTGGTTTCAATGCTGGACTATCTTACCACCTGTGTGCGTCGCGTCACCTCTGGAGGAGACTGGCGGTTACTGCATCTTGCAACCTAGCTCTTCATCCCTGGAGGGAGCCCGGGCTGCTGCATCAGGGGTCTTGGATTGGGAGGGTGTTGTTTTGTAAGGTGGTGTCCACAGATACTTCCCTAAGGTGGTGGGGAGCGCTGTTTGAGGGCACATCAATAAGAGGGATCTGGACTGCACTTAGAGCTGCTAGCAGTGTTCTTAGCCTCCAAACTTTTCCCTCCAGTCCTGAAGGGCCAGCATGTCCTAGTAAGGACGGACAAGTCAACAGTGGTCTCTTACATAAGCAGGCAGGGAAGGACAGGCTCTCTTCCCCACTCTCTGCTGTTATGGTGCAGTGTTCGTTTTCCGTCTCCAAGAGTCACCCATTTTCCGGGCCACCTGAACCTAGGGCCAGACCTTGTCTCGGGTGGGGGTTCCTTGACAGCTTCTCTCTGCAGGGACCTTGTCTCTCAGGCGGGAGGAGAAGTGGTTCATCTGCACCCAGATCTGTAGTGCCTTCATGCTTAACTGTTGAGAGGTCAAACTTGATTGCTTAAGGTCTGCCCTCTACTGTGGTAGCGAAAATTCAGAGTGCTAGGGCCTCATCCACTAGAGCAGGGGTAGGCAACCTTTTTGATGACGAGTGCCATCTAAAATTTCCTCAGAAGTCAGTGTGCCATATAATTGGGTTAGCAATAAATGTAATAACGCTCTATATTAACAGTTGCTGCACTGAGCGAGCAGCTCCTGAAGCATTTGAAGTGTCAGAATGTGGAAATTTCAACATCACTTGAAAAAACTGACAGCTAGCAACGTCCCTCTCACCAGTAGGCTAAGTGATTTTTAGCTAATTACAAGTTGAATCTGGTGGTTGGTGTTGTTAGCTAAGATACCGTCATTAAGAAGCGGTACAACTAATATGTCTATGCGAGCTAATTTGCGATGTGCACCACTGGCCCGGCCAGTTTTTTTTTAATGCACCTGCTCAGATTAATTCACTGCGTGTCGTGCCCAGGGCTGGACTGGGACAAAAAATCGGCCCAGGCATTTTGACTAGAGACCAGCCCACCAGGTATTATAGGAAAAGCCATAAAGCCTTTGAATGAAAACAAGCACTGTTGTGACAGTGATGTAATTCATGTCTTGTTGGTATATGTATGATTTCTATACGTTGTACATCAGATAAAAACTTTGGTTGCAAGATTCAGATAATTATTTAATAAAAGCTAGACATTTTAAATGAGAATAAGAAAGAAAAGTATTTCTTTGCGCCCCCCTTTCCCTGTTAATGCCCTACCTATAAAGCGCCTTGAGGCGACTTTTGTTGTGATTTGGCGCTATATAAATAAAATTGAATTGAATTGAATTGAATTGATTTGGCCCCCTGGCAAAACTTTGCTAGACCCGCCCCTGCACAGTTACCAGCTGTCAGCCACTTAGAAAAGGATCCTGGTGTTATTTGTCTCTCAGAAACAGTTTATAACTTCCCTTTAACTCATTCATGTCACCTAAAAGGTAAACCTGTTTTTCCATCATCATTTTTCCATCACCATGTTCAGCTCTGATGATTCAGTAAGGACATCTCCTGGTTTCATCTTTATGTTTCCCTCTCACCAGATAACCAAACCGATATCATGACCAGCAGCTTACGGCTGTGGCTCCAGCAAACATCAGCTGATACTAGAAATTAATATTAAATAAATTCTAACAACAGTTGATCAAGCTTAAATGCGCTGCTGTTGTTTAGTGCGACATCCGCTGGTTTCCTCTTTCTGGTGCAAAGGGGGCGATAAACAAGCAAGAGACGGGACTTGTGTCAGAAATACCGATCAGCTGATCATTGATCAGTTTCATGATTGAATGAGAGAAGAAGAGGCAGCTGACAGCATAAAGACGCAGAGTAACTCCAGCTTTGTGTCTTTTTCCATTCTAGCTGAAGTACGGGACAAACTGTGTTCCTTTTCACCTCAATATGAAACGCGTAATATTTTCTCTGAATACGGGACGATTCCGTATTTTAAGGGGCGGTTGGCAACTCTACTAACTAACGTTATGAATAAAGGTTAGTTAGTAGAGAAATAAATAAAATAAAGTTCACTATCAGGAACATCATAGCACCCACCCAGCTGTATAGAAACTCCGTCATGCTAGTACGAGTTATTGTAACTGACTGTAAAAAGTCAGCACAACAAAAATAAACTACACCTAAACTTGGTTTATATCTGACCCAGATAGACTGCAGGTCATAACTTCTTACCTGAAGTTCAGCGATACATCAGTGATATCCCATACTTTGTGTTGTACCTCATTCCTCTCCTTCAGGGAACAGAAGTTAGATATAACTGTTCATTTTATGACATCTGCAAATCACGGCATTCTGTTTTTTATCAAATATACCGACATGTACATTTTTCATCACATAATCTATACAGCTCCTTTCATGTGACTGCTAAAGATGTTAAAAATGAAACTAGGCAGTCAATGCAGATATCAATAATACAGATTTGATGGAAAATCAAAGATAATGCAAAAGCTTGCCATCCATGCATTTCTATGCACTGGCCATTACCACCTTGGTTTAAATGGTATATGGTTAAATATTTGTGTGAGTTAGGGGTAGTGAAGGATTGCCTGAGATGCTGACTGACTGTGTCCACCCATCTATTTGGCCCTCTGGTGCTTTGTGTTGGCTTCATTGTTGCACAGCTCAGTGACTGCAGACTTGCAAACATATGACTACAGCCTTTGTTCTCCAGAACATAAGGCTCTAGGTTTTGTCTTTATCTGCGCTCTGAGAAACACTGTCTCTCAACAATACTCCAATAAATACCTGGCATTTTCTAGTGACATGAATATAATTTCAGATTTAAAAAAGGTTTCACATTTTTAGTTACAGTAAAAATGTAGGCAGAAAAGTTAGAATGGGATAAAAATCAAATGTTGGACAGAATAACAATCATAGCTTTAAAAGTAAATACGTTTTATGCAGTGGTCAATAAATTGAAGAGGTGATATTGGATAGTGCTGCTGTATTTCTTTTTTGCAGATCCACTTTAGAGAGGTTGAACATGAAGAATCATTCAAGGAGTTATCAGTTTGTAAATGAACGCAGTCGTCTTCAAATGCAAATGTCTGTGTTAACAGTTATAACCTTCTTCTGAACATGAATGGAACACTGAAGAACATGAACTGTTCTTCTGAACATGGCTTCTCTTACCTACTCCTTGCTGCTAGAGACCTGGCAGCGCTTCCTCTTGCATAGCCGAGCCAGATTTGGCCTGAGGAAGGAAGCAGTTGAGACCCTCAGTATGTCTTGAAGATGATCATCAGTAAGTCTGGACCTGTACTTGGACTTATTGAAGTTCAAGTTGGAGAAGAGCTTTTCGCACAAGTATGTGCTACCAAAAAGGTACATGGTCCACTTGAACATTCGGGAAAGCTGAGGGAAACTACGGCTCAATTCTCTCAAAAATTGCCCAAACTTGTCTGCTTTTCCACTCACCTCCCTGAACTTCGCTTTGAGTTCAGAGTTGCACTGCAGCTCAATGAGCTCCATTTGAAGCACATAAGGGGCATCTTGCACATCAAAGAAAAAGGGGTCCGCAAAAATTTGAAAGGTGGCTCTGTGTGCCTTGAAGTCAGCAAATCTGTGATCAAATTTCTCCTGTAGCCTCAAAATGACATCAACATACTTTTCACTATTGAATGGTGTGCCTGCATCCACGAGCACCTTGCATGCTGGGAAATGGCAAAGGTCTGAGAGAGCTGGGCTTTCCATAACGCAAGTTTTCTGGAGAATGCTCTCACGTTGTCATAGGCAGCACTGACAAGTTTCCCCTGGCCTTGTAACTTCTTGTTCAGTGCATTAAGCTCATGTGTTATATCAACAAGAAAAGCTAAGTACATGAGCCATTTGGGATCACTTAGCAGAGGAACACCTCCATCCTTCTCCATGAAGGCTTTCACTTCTGCTCTCAACTCAAAAAATCTCTTCAATACGTTTCCCCTTCTGAGCCAATGTACCTCGGTGAAGTAGAGCACATCCCCATATTCTGACTCCATTTCTTCTAAAAAAGCACGGAACCTTCGGTGCTTTAAGTCCCTGGATCTGATTTGTTTGATGCATTTCACAACAATAGACATCACATTGTCAAACTTAAGGCATTTGTTGCAAAGGACCTGCTGATGGATAATGCAGTGCAGAGCAATGGCCTCCTCCACGCCTTCCTCCTCCAGTTTTTTTTTAACAAGTGCCAAGTGTCCATCTTTCCTCCCTGTCATTGATGGCGCTCCATCTGTTGTTATTCCAACAAACCTCTTCCATGGCAAACCAACATTCTCAATGACATCGCACAGCTTGTGAAATATGTCCTGAGCGGTGGTCTGGCCATCCATTGGAATTACTGTGAGCAACTCCTCCATCACTTCAAAACTGTCATTAACACCACGGACATACATTCCAAGCTGGGCAGTGTCAGTGATGTCTGTGGTTTCATCAAGAGCAACTGAGTATACACTCAAACATTTGGCTTTCTCACACAGTTGGTCATAAATGTCACTGGACAGGTCAGAAATGCGATCTGCTATGGTGTTGGCAGAAAGGCTGATGTTGCTCAACTGACCTTTCTTTTCCGGACAGACTATATTTGCAGTCTGCAATATGCACTTTTTGAGAAATTCCCCTCCTGTGAATGGCTTTCCTGCTTTAGCAATCATCTCACTACCAATGTAGCTAGCTTCAACTGCTGCATTATTCTCTTTGGTTGCTTTCTTGAAGAAATCTTGCTGCCTCAGTAGATATGTTTTAAGATTGGCAACCCGGTTGGCTCTCTCATCTCCCTGTTATTTTGCATACACCTCAGCATGTCTAGTAATGACGTTTTAAATTGTATTCCTTGTGCACTGCAACTTTCTCTGTCCAAATAAGACATGTCGGGGTGCCCCTGTGCTCAACAAAGAAATACAGTGGAACCCCGACTTACGAAATTAATTCGTTCCCAAGGGTCTTTCGTAAGTCGAAAATTTTCGTAAGTCGAAGCACCCATCACGCCTTTTGAGTGAACGATAGGCTATAGGCTAATTGCTAACTGCAACAACAATACGTCGTTCAAGTGGAACAGCGAAGTGCAAGTACGAAAGCCAAGGGGGTTGTCACATGATTCGGAAGGCATTGTGGGCATTGTAGGCATTCTGGGCTCAGCCAGTCAGAGCCAGCGGATTTCGTTACTCGGGCATTTTGCCATAACACGGGCAGAAATATTGCCGTTAAGTGCCTTCGTAACTTGAATTTTTCGTTAAATTGGGTATTCGTAAGTCGGGGTTCCACTGTATTGCATTTCCCACTTTTCCTGAAATTGCCGGTGTTCATCACCAACCTTCCTCTTCACTGCAGGCTTTGAAAAAGACATGTTTGGGGCTATGTAAAATATAATTCTACTTGCTGTCACTGTCACATTGACGTTTCAATCAAGCATTTAGCCGACGGACGGGCAACATCTCAACGCAAAGACAACGTCATTTCCCTTTCTTTTTCTTGTAACCGTAGCACGGTGATCGGTGGATAAAAAGCCAATAGCAGTCTCCTTTGTTTTTACGCTTGATGTTCATGTCTTTCATGATCACATGATCACCGTGGCATTTGTAGATGGGATAGCGAGCGGAAAAAAGGTGACTGCTCATGGACTGTTATCCGCCTGGTTGTTGTTACAGGAAAAAAAAGCGGAAATGACACCATGACATATAACAAATAACATCACCTGTTTTTGATGTTATTTGTTTTGACTTCTTTTAAATTATATTGAAATATGTGTAATGTTCATGTGTGCGGCAATGCAAACAGAGTGATGCAAGTAAAAAACATCAACCCACAAATTACAGTGCAACCCTATAATTAGTCCGGGTTACCGGGGACTATTATTTGCCGATGAACAGGTGTCGCTATGTGACTGCAGACTAAATTGGGCTGCATTGAGTTCCTTACTTTTCTTTTATCCCGCCGCGTACGCATCACTTTGAGAGTTAATATGAGGTCTCTCTCTGTGACAAAATAAATCAAAGTCCTACTGACGTGTGTGTATAAATCTATATATGTATAATTTCCTGCTGGGCAGCAACTTAAAAAAAAACTTTTTTTGAAGTGTTGTGAATGCAGCGCGCTGGGGCGAATGTCCGCGTTTGCCCAATAGAAAGGAGACAGCCATCCAGACACAGAAAAAAAAGAAAACACTCCAGGGCAACGCTGCTGTAACTTTTACTCATTGAGAAATGTTTCCCTGCTTGCATCAAGCCCGGCGGATGTCCCCCGAGATCCATATCCCACTGTGATTGGTGGGTTAGTTCAGCTCCGCACACAACGCTGTAAAGCGTCATACATTACCAAACTTGTGGGCCGCACTAACATTAAATTTTTATATAAAGGCGGGAGCCAAAAACTATCGTTCTGCGGGCCGCGAGTTTGAGACCCCTGACCTATAGGGTCGTGAATGCACCATCACACCTGGGTGTGTTTCAAAATGATGCTCTATGGGATTGGAGCTGGGTAAGGTGGAGAACACATCCTTAAAGCGCTATTGCAGTGCAAACACATATACTATGTGGGCCTGTATGAGATGGTTATCACAACAGAGGTAGGTGGGAATGGTGACTTTTAGTACCTCTGGCCTCAACTTGTCTCTTTCCTTAACCAGGCTCATGAGAGAAGCTATTTCAGCCTCTCTTCAAGTTTTTAGGAAATTAAGGTGATATACCTGTGCGGCTCCTTCCCTATACAACCGTACCATTTCATAGTTGATGTCTTCCAGTGGCTATGCAACTGCAAACAGCCCTTGCCACTTGGCAAGTAACTTTGAGCTAAAAGAAGGGAGTAATACAAGCACTTTACCTCCTGTTGAAAATTGCCCGAGTCTACCCCCTCTGCTGTACAGTCGCTGCTGACGTTCCTGGGCCTGGAGCAAATTTTCTCATGATGACCTCTCAGTTTTCTTTAATTAGGTCCAACACGTCCCGCAGCTTCCTGCAGAACAGTAATTCAAAGGAAGAAAATCCCGTGGAGGCCTAGGGAACCTCCCTGACTCCAAACAACAGAGGGTCTAACCAGCGATCCCAGTTGCACTCATCCTCGTGAATGAAGTAATGAATCATGGACTTTAAAATCTTATTCAGCCTCTCCACCAACCTGTCAGTGTGAGGGTGGTAGATACTGGTCTGAACAGACTTAATACCCAGTAATTCTCACAGTTCTTTTAGTGTCCAAGACACACTAAAAGAACTGTGTGCCTTAGTCAGTCAGTATCTCTTTCGGGATGCCAAACTGTGAGATGACCTGAAAACGTACCTGTGCTACAATGTTTGCAGATATAATGTGCCACAGCACAGTTTCAGGATATTGTGTTGCATAATCCACCAGAACTCATACAAAGTGATATTCACGTGCACTCTTGTTTCAATGTCCTGATGAGGCCCATACCAATGCACCCAAAGGGACCTCCATTAACAGTAATGGTGCTTTTGGAAAGGCCGGCTGGTTAACCAGCTGACACTCTGGGCAGGATGCGCACCATTGGCGCACATCTGCCCAGATGCTCGGCCAATAAATTCTGGCCATTATTCGCTCCAGAGTTTTGTCATATTCAAATGCTCTACCATGGGGTTATAACAAGCCGCCTGTAAAATAATTTCCCGGTGACTTTTAGTCACCAAAAACTGGATGTGTTCCTCTTCTGTGAGAGTGTCACGACTCACTCAATAAAGCCTATCTTTAATCTGTACTAAAAGCTGGTCGTTCAGTGCTGTGTCAGTGCACACCATTTGACCATAAATTTTCATCACTTGGTCAAAGACTGAGCATAGAGTTTCATCAAGAGACTGCTCAAATGGGAAATCTCCCATGGAGTGAATCACTGGAGGCCCTGCCATCTCCTCCTCTTCAGAGTTAGCGTCGAATGACCTTGCATCACTGCTGAGTGCAGTGCAGACAGTACATGCCACTAAAGGTCATGGACGCATCCCCACACACTGACCCAAAAAGTTATTAAACCCTGGCCAATCTGTCCCCAGAATTAAGGGATGTGTCCGGCACGAGCTAACAGCAGCACTATGCATTTTCCCCTTATATTTTATTTGCAGTGGCATTATGGGATATTTGTGTATGTCCCCATGTACACACCATGTACGCACCTAATCTCCACTCTGCCTCCAACAATGTCCCTGACCGAACCAGGGTTTCGTGGACCAGGGACTGTGTACAGCCGAAGTCCACCATGGCATGGCATATACCCCTATGACATCTTACCGGAAAACTATACGTCTCTTCCTGAACAGGCGGAAGGTGTTGGAGCCCCAGCAACGTGGAACACCTGACCCAACTCCATTAGTGGGCACTCTCAGAGGAGGTGTCCCGGTCACCCACGTCTCCAACACTCCTGAGTTAGTCATCCTGTCCAGGACCACCGCATGGCAATGAGAAAGAGACAATGGCAGAGAAGAAGTACCAGACAGAGTGTCCAGGTTTTCTAACTCTTGCATCTGCTGGTTGGCCTGGTCCTGCAGCGCCTCTAGGTGCTTCTGCTGCGTCACCACCTGCTCCAGGCGCATGGCTGCCAGCTCCGGCACCATCTGAGCCAGGCTGTGTACTGACTGCACGAGCTCTGCATAAGATATCTTGTTCATCATTTAACACCACTGTGAACAGGAAGGCTGTGAAAACTCTTATAATTATTGTTTCAAAAACTGTCATGTGCTTGCAGCAGCTTTGGAGCCATTGCCACCTGCACAGTTCTCACAGTTTAATCATTTTTTATAATTAAAAATGGCCTAATGGCAACCTTACATTTAGTTGAAAAGCCTCCTTTACAATATACAGAAGACTTTAATCATAATTTGAAGCTTGTAATACAGAGTTTACTGAGAGGAAGAAGGGCAAAAGCACTGTGTGGTTAAAAAGGCAGCAGATGGCTGGGAACCAAAAACTGTTGAAGAAACTGTTTTGCTTATTCACTGTATTTGGTTCATAAATGTACATTTCAATGTGACTCAGCAACCTCACCTTCTAACAACTCTCATGTTGTGCTAGCAGGACTAGACTGTGGTCAGCTCTGCCGAGGAGTGGGGCAGTGATAGAGAGGCAATGCAGTACGCTAAAAACATGAGACTTTCAAAAATTACTAACATTTCTCAGGTTCAGCATTTAGTATATTGTCCTTGTAATACTTAACTGGTTAAATACTTTTTAAAAGCCACCTTTGCATTCTAATTTTAAACAGCATTGTAAAGTGCTATGTAAAATTAAGCCACTTCATAAGGTACTTCATTAGGTACACCTCTTCAGTTACTTCTTAATGCAAATATCTAATTAGACAATCACATGGCTCCTGTGTGCCATGTGATTGTGTGGATAAACTGTAAGGCTGTATGTGGATAAAACCACATGTATCCATGCAGGCCCAAGAGGGTGTGCTCACACAAATAAACAGATAAGCTGTCTGTAAACCTGCCTGATTTCCAGTCATATGTCAGCACAAATTAAGGTTTTCTGAGGAATAGCTATCAACTAAAAGAGTAGAAAGTTATTTTTTGGAAGACAGTGAACTAAATAGTATGCTGGCAAACAAAACCAAATACACATATTCGGACTGTCACTGCTGGAGCATAACAGTGTCTCTGATATGAGTCCCTAATGGCGATATATGAGATATGAGAACACTTAACAGCTTTTAAAACAAATTGCTAACATGTTAGCATTTTCTACTTTAAACTTGTGGTATAAACTAGAAAATGAGAACTCTAAAACTTTCATAGATCTTTATCAACGAGGCTTAGCTGAGAAACAGTTTTGTAAGAATGTTGTAGATAAAAATGTAATATCTCTCTGTTGTGTTTTTAACAGAGCTTAAACATTTTGTTTCTCAGGCCTGAAAAAATGTATTTTAATTTAGGAGTTTTGTCTCTGTTGGTTCCTCTGGCTTCTTCTTTTGTGTATATAAAAACATATTAAGTACATTTTTGGGAGGAAAAACTATGAATGCACACACAAGTACATGGAAGGAGTCCAAAGTCTTTGCAACTCAGAGTCTGAAGTACATCAAGGCAAACATTTCTGAAATTTAAACAACAAAAATGGAAGGTATTCAAGAGACGAAAACAGGGCGTTGTTGGAATGCTACTACGCAAGTAACCCTGACGGAAGGGGCTACATGATTAGGATGAGGGACCTATGGCACTTCATTATATATATATAAAAAAACACCCAGCACGCCCCTGCGGGCGGTTTATCCTTCAAGCTCGGGTCCTCTACCAGAGGCCTGGGAGCTTGAGGGTCCTCTTGCAGTATCTTAGCTGTTCCCAGGACTGCGCTCTTCTGGACAGAGATCTCCGATGTTGTTCCCGGGATCTGCTGGAGCCACTCGCCTAGCTTGGGAGTCACCGCACCTAGTGCTCCGATTACCACGGGGACCACCGTTACCTTCACCCTCCACATCCTCTCGAGCTCTTCTCTGAGCCCTTGGTATTTCTCCAGCTTCTCGTGTTCCTTCTTCCTGATATTGCTGTCATTCGAACCGCTACATCGATCACTACAGCCGTCTTCTTCTGTTTGTCTACCACCACTATGTCCGGTTGGTTAGCCACCACCATTTTGTCCGTCTGCATCTGGAAGTCCCACAGGATCTTAGCTCGGTCATTCTCCATCACCCTTGGGGGCATCTCCCATTTTGACCTCGGGACTTCCAGGTTATACTCGGCACAGATGTTCCTGTACACTATGCCGGCCACTTGGTTATGGCGTTCCATGTATGCCTTGCCTGCTAGCATCCTGCACCCTGCTGTTATGTGCTGGATTGTCTCTGGGGCATCTTTACACAGCCTGCACCTGGGGTCTTGCCTGGTGTGATAGACCCCAGCCTCTATGGATCTTGTACTCAGAGCTTGTTCTTGTGCTGCCATGATTAGTGCCTCTGTGCTGTCTTTCAGTCCAGCTTTGTCCAGCCACTGGTAGGATTTCTGGATATCAGCCACCTCCTCTATCTGCCGGTGGTACATACCGTGCAGGGGCCTGTCCTTCCATGATGGTTCCTCGCCTTCCTCCTCTTTCTTGGGTTTCTGCTGCCTGAGGTATTCACTGAGCACGCTGTCAGTTGGGGCCATCTTTGTGATGTATTCGTGGATGTTTCTTGTCTCATCCTGGACTGTGGTGCTGACACTCACCAGTCCCCGGCCCCCTTCCTTCCGCTTAGCATACAGCCTCAGGATGCTGGACTTGGGGTGAAACCCTCCATGCATGGTAAGGAGCTTTCTTGTCTTGATGTCAGTGGCTTCTATCTCCTCCTTTGTCCAGCCTATTACCCCAGCAGGGAACCTGATCACGGGCAGGGCGTAGGTGTTGATGGCCCGGATCTTGTTCTTACCGTTCAGCTGACTCCTCAGGACTTGCCTGACCCTCTGCAGGTACTTGGTGGTTGCAGCTTTCCTAGCGGCCTCTTCATGGTTCCCATTCGCTTGCGGGATCCCCAGGTACTTGTAACTGTCCTCTATATCTGCAATGTTGCCTTCTGGTAGTTCAATCCCCTCAGTTCTGACTACCTTCCCTCTCTTTGTTACCATCCGACTACACTTCTCCAGTCCGAATGACATTCCAATGTCATTGCTGTATATCCTGGTAGTGTGTATCAGTGAATCGATGTCTCGTTCACTCTTGGCATACAACTTGATGTCATCCATGTACAGGAGGTGGCTGACAACCGCTCCGTTTCGTAGTCGGTATCCGTAGCCAGTCTTGTTAATGATCTCACTGAGGGGTTCAGGCCTATGCAGAACAGCAGTGGGGACAGAGCATCTCCTTGGTAGATCCTGCACTTGATGGTGACTTGTGCTATGGGCTTGGGTTGGCCTCTAGTGTTGTACGCCACATCCCATTGAGTTCTTGATGAAGGCTCTCAGGGTCCTGTCGATCTTGTACAATTCTAGGCATTCCAGTATCCAGCTGTGGGGCATTGAGTCATAGGCCTTCTTGTAATCAATCCAGGCAGTGCACAGGTTGGTCAGTCTGGTCTTGCAGTCTCGGCTGACTGTTCTGTCTACCAGTAGCTGGTGTTTTGCGCCTCTGGTATTCTTGCCAATCCCTTTCTGTGCCCCACTCATGTACTGACCCATGTGCCTGTTCATCTTAGCCGATATGATGCCTGTAGTACTGAGGCAGGTAATTGGTCGGTAGTTGGAGGGGACCGGTCCCTTCTGGGGGTCCTTGGGGATCAGGACCGTCCGACCTTCGGTTAGCCATTCCGGGTGTCTCTCGTTAACTAGCAGCTGGTTCATTTGTGCTGCCAGACGCTCGTGGAGTGCAGTCAGCTTCTTCAGCCAGTAGGCGTGAACCATGTTGGGCCCTGGTGCTGTCCAACTCTTCATACTGGATCTTGGATATCTGCCACTGTGATGGTCACTGGACCCTGTTCAGGGAGGTCGCTATGGTCTGCCCTCAGATCCACTAGCCACTGAGCATTGCCGTTATGGGTTGCGTCCTTCTCCCATATGCTCTTCCAGTATTGCTCCGTCTCCAGCCTTGGTGGTTCTGTTCTGTTATTGTTCCCTTGCCACTGAGAGTACACCTTTGCTGGTTCTGTGGAGAACAGCTGGTTTATTCTCCTGCCTTCTATCTCTCTGGTGTACCTCCTTAAGCGGGTGGCCAAGGCTGTGAGTCTTTGCTTGGCAGTTTCCAAGGTCTCAGGTATGGACAGCTTGCTGTATTTCTTTGTCGCACCTTTCTGCAACTCCGTTAGTTGGCTAACCTCCCTCCGTGCTACTTTGATCTTGCCCTCTAGCCTCCTTCTCCATGGAGGGTACTGCCCCTTGTGGCTATTCAACTTGTAGCCAAGCATCTCACTGATCACTGCTGCCGTATTGTAGATCAGCTTGTTAGTGTCGGTAATTGTGGTTGTAGGTATCGTCCGTAGTGCTGCATTAACATCATCTAGCAGACCTTCTGAGGGTACTTCAGGGTACTTCGTAATCTTGGTAACCGGCTACGGGGGATCCAGGTTTCAAGCTTGGCCATGATCCTATTTTTCAGGTCAGTTCCTCTCGCACTCAACGATCCTTCTCCTATCGCACTTGGGGCTGTGTACCCAATCTCAGGTGGGGGTGATGATATCTCCCCCCTGACCTGGTGTCCTGACTCCTCCTTGCCGTAGCATTTATGTTGTACCTCGTCAATCTCTAGCTGTGATAGCAGTCCCTTCTTTTGAATGTTGGAACACTGAGCTACTAGTTGTTTCGCCGTCATTGTGGATGTTGGGTTTCGAAGAATCCATAGGTCCCTCATCCTATTCATGTAACCCCTTCCGCCAGGGTTACTTGCGTAGTAGCATTCCAACAACGCCCTGTTTTCGTCTCTTGCCCACCGATGCCTTCTTGTTCCAGTAGCCCACTTGTCGTCAGGGTGCCCTGGTTCCTCAACACCTGGCCGCGACCTTCTTGATCCGGCGACGTCCGAGCCGGCATGCCGTCATATTTATCTGTCTCGCTCATGTCTGCGGTAGGCTCACTTTAGCATAGGGGGTCTAGCCTTAGGACCCTTACTGGATACAGACGCCCCAGGCAGGAATCGAACTTGCGATCTTCTGCTCCAAAGGCGTGTAGTTTATATATATATATATATATAGAGAGAGAGAGAGAGAGAGAGCATGTATATATATATATATATATATATATATATATATATATATATCGATATCGATATCGATATCGATTCCTGCCTGGGGCGTCTGTATCCAGTAAGGGTCCTAAGGCTAGACCCCCATGCTAAGCGAGCCTACCGCAGACATGAGCGAGACAGATAAATATGACGGCATGCCGCTCGGACGCCGCCCGGATCAACAAGGTCCGCGTCAGGTGTTGAGGAACCAGGGCACCCTGACGACAAGTGGGCTACTGGAACAAGAAGGCATCGGTGGGCAAGAGATGAAAACAGGGCGTTGTTGGAATGCTACTACGCAAGTAACCCTGGCGGAAGGCGTTACATGAATAGGATGAGGGGCCTATGGATTCTTCGATACCCAACATCCACAATGACGGCGAAACAACTAGTAGCTCAGTGTTCCAACATTCGAAAGAAGGGACTGCTATCACAGCTAGAGATTGACGAGGTACAACATAAATGCTACGGCAAGGAGGAGTCAGGACGCCAGGTCAGGGGGAGATATAATCACCCCACCCGAGATTGGGTACATAGCCCCAAGTGCGATAGGAGAAGGATCGTTGAGTGCGAGAGGAACTGACCTGAAAGATAGGATCATGGCCAAGCTTGAAACCTGGATCCCCGTAGTCGGTTACCAAGATTACGTGAAGTACCCTCAGAAGGTCTGCTAGATGATGTTAATGCAGCACTACGGATGATACCTACAACCACGATTACCGACACTAACAAGCTGATCTACAATACGGCAGCAGTGATCAGTGAGATGCTTGGCTACAAGTTGAACAGCCACAAGCGGCAGTACCCTCCATGGAGAAGGAGGCTAGAGGGCAAGATCAAAGTAGCACGAAGGGAGGTTAGCCAACTAACGGAGTTGCAGAAAGGCACGACAAAGAAGGTGCATAAGAAATACAGCAAGCTGTCCGTACCTGAGGCCTTGGAAACTGCCAAGCAAAGACTCACATCCTTGGCCAGCCGCTTGAGGAGGTACACCAGAGAGATAGAAGGCAGGAGAATAAACCAGCTGTTCTCCACAGAACCAGCAAAGGTGTACTCTCAGTGGCAAGGGAACAATAAGAGAACAGCACCACCAAGGCTGGAGACGGAGCAATACTGGAAGAGCATATGGGAGAAGGACGCAACCCATAACGGCAATGCTCAGTGGCTAGTGGATCTGAGGGCAGACCACAGCAACCTCCCTGAACAGGGTCCAGTAACCATCACAGTGGCAGATATCCAAGAAAGGGTCTCCAGTATGAAGAGTTGGACAGCACCAGGGCCCGACATGGTTCATGCCTACTGGCTGAAGAAGCTGACTGCACTCCACGAGCGCCTGGTAGCACAAATGAACCAGCTGCTAGTTAACGAGAGACACCCGGAATGGCTAACCAAGGTCGGACGGTCCTGATCCCCAAGGACCCCAAGAAGGAACCGTCCCATCCAACTACCGACCAATAACCTGCCTCAGTACTACATGGAAGCTCCTGTCAGGCATCATATCGGCTAAGATGAACAGGCACATGGGTCAATACATGAGTGGGGCACAGAAAGGGATTGGCAAGAATACCAGAGGCGCAAAACACCAGCTACTGGTAGACAGAACAGTCAGCCGAGACTGCAAGACCAGACTGACCAACCTGTGCACAGCCTGGATTGATTACAAGAAGGCCTATGACTCAATGCCCCACAGCTGGATACTGGAATGCCTAGAACTATATAAGATCAACAGAACCCTAAGAGCCTTCATCAGGAACTCAATGGGGATGTGGCGTACAACACTAGAGGCCAACTCCAAGCCCATAGCACAAGTCACCATCAAGTGCGGGATCTACCAAGGAGATGCTCTGTCCCCACTGCTGTTCTGCATAGGCCTTAACCCCCTCAGTGAGATCATTAACAAGACTGGCTACGGATACCGACTACGAAACGGAGCGGTTGTCAGCCACCTCCTGTACATGGATGACATCAAGTTGTATGCCAAGAGTGAACGAGACATCGATTCACTGATCCACACTACCAGGCTATACAGCAATGACATTGGAATGTCGCTCGACTGGAGAAGTGTAGTCGGATGGTAACAAAGAGAGGGAAGGTAGTCAGAACTGAGGGAATTGAACTACCAGAAGGCAACATTGCAGACATAGAGGACAGTTACAAGTACCTGGGGATCCCGCAAGTTTAATGGGAACCATGAAGAGGTCGCTAGGAAAGCTGCAACCACCAAGTACCTGCAGAGGGTCAGGCAAGTCCTGAGGAGTCAGCTGAACGGTAAGAACAAGATCCGGGCCATCAACACCCACGCCCTGCCCGTGATCAGGTACCCTGCTGGGGTAATAGGCTGGCCAAAGGAGGAGATAGAAGCCACTGACATAAAGACAAGAAAGCTCCTTACCATGCATGGAGGGTTTCACCCCAAGTCCAGCACCCTGAGGCTGTACGCTAAGCGGAAGGAAGGGGGGCCGGGACTGGTGAGTGTCAGCACCACAGTCCAGGATGAGACAAGAAACATCCATGAATACATCACGAAGATGGCCCCAACTGACAGCGTGCTCAGTGAATACCTCAGGCAGCAGAAACCCAAGAAAGAGGAGGAAGGCGAGGAACCATCATGGAAGGACAGGCCCCTGCACGGTATGTACCACCGGCAGATAGAGGAGGTGGCTGATATCCAGAAATCCTACCAGTGGCTGGACAAAGCTGGACTGAAAGACAGCACAGAGGCACTAATCATGGCAGCACAAGAACAAGCTCTGAGTACAAGATCCATAGAGGCTGGGGTCTATCACACCAGGCAAGACCCCAGGTGCAGGCTGTGTAAAGATGCCCCAGAGACAATCCAGCACATAACAGCAGGGTGCAAGATGCTAGCAGGCAAGGCATACATGGAGCGCCATAACCAAGTGGCCGGCATAGTGTGCAGGAACATCTGTGCCGAGTATAACCTGGAAGTCCCGAGGTCAAAATGGGAGATGCCCCAAGGGTGATGGAGAATGACCGAGCTAAGATCCTGTGGGACTTCCAGATGCAGACGGACAAAATGGTGGTGGCTAACCAACCGGACATAGTGGTGGTAGACAAACAGAAGAAGACGGTCGAGTGATCGATGTAGCAGTTCGAATGACAGCAATATCAGGAAGAAGGAACACGAGAAGCTGGAGAAATACCAAGGGCTCAGAGAAGAGCTCGAGAGGATGTGGAGGGTGAAGGTAACGGTGGTCCCCGTGGTAATCGGAGCACTAGGTGCGGTGACTCCCAAGCTAGGCGAGTGGCTCCAGCAGATCCCGGAACAACATCGGACATCTCTGTCCAGAAGAGCGCAGTCCTGGGAACAGCTAAGATACTGGCAGAGGACCCTCAAGCTCCCAGGCCTCTGGTAGAGGACCCGAGCTTGAAGGATAAACCGCCCGTAGGGGTGTGCTGGGTGTTTTTTTGTTTTTTTTACTGTATATATATATATATATATATATATATACATGCACCCATATACATATATATACATACACATACATATACATACAGATACACATATACATATACACAAAAAGCTGAAGTTGATAAAAGTTTACAAATCTAGTTTAGCCCAATCTGGCTTTTGCAAAGTATTCCAAAAAGGGGTTCCAGACATTCAAAAGAGAATCTTTTGAGTGTTTACTGAACCTTTCCATTTGTATTATGGACATCATGTCTGTTACCCACAACTGAAAGGAAGGATGGGTGGGGGACTTCCATTCCCTCAGTATTAGTCTCTTGGCAACAATCAAACCTAGTTCCAGTGGCCACTGCAGTTTAACCGGGAGTAGTTCTGACGTCGGAGAACATCCAAAAATTACAAGTTCAGGTTCAGGCTGTAAAGGTTTCATATATGCCTTGGAGTACCAGTCAAATATTTTAAACCAAAAGCCTCTTAATGAGGGACAAGACCAAAAGGCATGAAACAACGTACCTTCTGCCCGTCTGCACCTGTCACACATTGGGGAGATAGAAGGATAAATCTTGTGTAGTCTGACCTTAGAATAGTGTAACCGGTGGAGGATTTTAAATTGAATTAATTGATGTCTACTATTTATAGAGCAGGAATGGATTTTGGACAGACACTTACTCCACACTGATTCGGGCACCCTCATCCCCGATTCTTTCTCCCAAGCCTGCCTAATATGCACTACAATAGAGTCGCCAAGTAATTGTACAATTTTTGTGATAAGATGTCTGGAATCAGGTTGGCTCTTGAGTATTTCATAGATCCCGTGCTCCGAATGTAAAGTTGCAAAGTCTTTAAACTTAGTTTGAATGTAATGCCTGACCTGCAAATATCTATAAAAGTGTGAATGTGGCAGATTATATTTCTCTTTTAGTTGACCAAATGAAGAGAATTTATTATCAATATACATATCCTTGATAGACACTAAACCCTTTTCTCTCCAGTCATGATAAGTCTTGTCTTGCCAAGGAGGCATAAAATCATGATTAAAACATATTGGCGTCTGTACAGATGTGTCTGGCAATGCCAAAAATCTTCTAATCTGATTCAAGATTCTAATGGTTTGTTTTAATACAAAACCCAGACATTTATAAGAGTCCAATTTTTCAAACTTGGTAAATAACATAGCCGACAGAGAGGAGTTGTTCACTGATTCAGCTTCCAGTCTAACCCACAATGGGAGCATTGATACCTGGTCATCCGGGGAGTCCTGCTGCCAGAACACTAATGCTCTGATATTAGCAGCCCAGTAGTAATGTTTAAAAACTGGCAGACCCAGCCCTCCTTCTCTCTTGGTTTTCTGCAGATGCACTTTAGAGTGCATCTAGCCCTTTTACCATTACAAATATAGGACTGAATGACTGAGTCCAAATGTTTGAAAAAGTCTGCTGTAAGATAAATGGGGAGATTTTGACATAAATATAAAAATTTGGGAAGAGAAATCATCTTAATTGAATTAATCATTGACAGAGGTAGTGTTTTCCAGTATTCAGTGCTTTGCTTTAGACCTGACAGATACTCAGTGAAATTCAATTCTTCTTTATTATTATTATTAATATTATTATTATTATTATTATTGTCATTATTTATTACTTCTTTTTTATTATTTAAGATTTCTCCAACTTTAAGTGAGCTGAAATGTAAAGACATTAAAATTAAAATAAGATTTGGGATAAGAATTTCTTAAACTGCATCTAAATATAACAGAAGGATATCTAAAACCGAATCACACCTTTATAAAAGAGAGGCAGCACAAGCAACATGAACCCTTTTTTTATCCTCTTACATTAGTTGAGAATTTCACAGGAAATTGTGGCTAGCAAGAAACTGAATTACAAAAACAGTTTATATTTAGGAATTACAAAAAAATAGCATAAAATAGCATTTTACTGTAGATGCTGTTTTGTCTTTCATCAATAACTAATGAAAGACAACTTTTAAGCATAAAACATGGACATATAAGCAGAGAAGTGTATGTTATACATTTCACAACTGATGCTAAAGATTTTTGTTATGGGAAATAGTATTTGCTATAGTATTTTGGAAATGCAGTTGAAACCCCAACACCAGAACTAAAGCATTTTTCTATACCAGGGGTGGGGAACTCCAGACCTCAAGGGCCGGTGTTCTGCAGGTTTTAGATATCACCCTGGGTCAACTCACCTGAATCAAATGATTAATTCATTACCAGGTCTCTGGAGAACTTCAAGACATATTGAGGAGGTCATTTAGCCATTGGAATCAACTGTGTTGGATCAAGGACAGATCTAAAACCTGCAGGACACCAGCCCTTGAGACCTGGAGTTCCCCCAACCCTGATCTATACAATTATCTGAAATCATGAATGAGGCGGCCTAGGGGCTCTTTACGATGGACTTCTACAAGTCATTCATTCCATTCAGTCACTGCAAGGTGGTCCACCAGTAATTCCTCTGCGTGGCTCCTCCTGAGCCGCCAGACATTCCAGGCCCTGTTTAAATGTTTGGTATGAGCTCCTATTTGAGCATCAACAAGTGCTGGTTAACAGTGTAATGCCTGTAACCTCGCAGGGATAAGCCTGCCACTCATCGCTGATGATTGTGGATCCTCTTTTGATGTGATGAGCTATAAGTGGAATCAGTTCTCTTTTTGTCCTGTTTTCAAGAAATCAGAGAACCTGATGTCACTCCTCGGTAGAAAGCCCCCAGAATATCGAGTTTAACCAAAATACCAGACATTTGCTGTGTTATCAGATGCAGTAATCAGAATTTATTTAAGCAAAAATGGCATAGAGTATGGCATCCACATGTGAACACACCCCTCCTAACCATGCTTTACAAGCCAGATTGCTCCAATCTCTGCTTCTCCACAGCAACCCCTGCTGTTAGTGGTAGCTTTTTTAAACTATAGAAATGATTTACCTGACATCAGAAAAATACACAATCAGCTTTACTGTTATGACACAACATTAATGTGACAAATTAATGTCTGTTGATGCAGAAGTGGTGGTGGATGGCCCAGCTGTGCATGTGGTGGTGTTGGATGGTTCAGAGGCAGTCATCATGTTAGTAATGGATGGTCCAGAGGAAGAATCAGAAGCCAATCCAGTAATGGAACACTTGAGTGGAACTCTGTTGTTGTGGCTGTTCCTCTGTAAACACTATCGAGTGATCTATGTAAACGTTGGGTGTTGTCACACCTTGGCTGTCAAAAAGATCCCCGCTTTTTCCTGTGATAACAGCAATGTTGTAGGGGCCAAGGTAGTTAGCAACTAACTTGCCTCCTTTCCTCTGCTGGCTCCTCACGTTCAGCATCCACACTCAATCAAAACAATATAAAAAAACCCCAAAAGAAAACCTTATCTCAATCTTCATGCCCACATGAAAATTGAGGATAGGTTTGACTTTATTTTTTTTAGATTGTTTTGATTGAGGTGTTTTGCTATTTGACATAGCAGTCTGAAACATGCTGTCGAGCTTCAGAATTTCATCTGTATTCTACTCAGCAGACAAAATGTCCTCCACACTGCTGTCCACCTATAAAATGATCATTATGTGATTATTATACAAAGACATTAAAATAATTTCTGCAAAGTTACAAAAATTAAAAAGGTATTTATTTTTAACAAACAAAGGTTTTAAAAGTATTCAGCAGGAATTTGAGTGTGGTATCTCGCCTCTACCAAACATTAAATACAAGGCAAATACTCTGTAGTCACATGGTGCTTTGTTCTCAGGCCAAAATGACGGCATGACAGCAATGAAATGACAGCATCCAACTGTCCCATTCATGTGGTCTGTCGTTAACCAACTTAGACAGTGGTCTGCAAAATAAAATAGCAAAGAATTCATTACAATATGAAAGAAAATTTAGTTACAAATATAAATACGTGTAAATTACATGATCACTCTATATGGTACCATTCTTCCTCTCAAACAACCGATTTGTCTGCGGGTGGTATGGGGCACAGAGACCTCTTTCAATATTAAGAATTTTGCTAACTTTCTTTTTGATCTGTAATAAGAAAATGTAATGATACAGGTAAAATAAGATTAAACTGCACTGGTCAATGAGTTCAATTATATATATATATATAAATATATATATATTTTTTTTTCTTTTTTACCTGTCCCGTTTGGTTCTTTTGCCATCAGAATTATTGTCTAAAGGCGAAGAAAGATGCCCAATGGATTTACTTTACCAAATGGACCATCCCAGCCTTGCCGTAATGGTCCATTTGATTCACCTTTATTGTTTATTTTATTTTCACTTGCTGAATACGGGACAGACTTGACTGGGGAAGGAAAGGGAGAAAGAAAGAGGAAAAGAAAAACAGCGGGAAGAGGGACGGGGAAAAAGGGCAAAAACCAAAACCAACAGAATAAGCAGACAAAAATACATATATCGATCACCTGGATCACCTGTTGAGAAAGAAAGAAGAAAGCAAGCAGGAGAAAACGAGAGTAATAAACAACATCACAATGATCTATGGGAATATAACAATAAATACTAAATATTAAACATTATTGTGCAGTACGTAAGATCGACAGCGCACAGTGTGCTTTGAGGTAAGAGCCAAAAAGGGTGTAGTTTGTGTGTGATCACCTGTGTGTACACCTGTGAGCATGGATGCGCTTTTTTTTTTTAAAAGGTTCCTTCATGTAATGATCTGCTAGAGGGTGGGGGGGCCACTGCCCGTCCCTCCAGGGCATGAAGCAGGTATGGAGGAGATCAGAACTCCAGACGTCCAGAGGCCCTCAGAACACAAGAGACCAAGGAAGACCAACAGAGGGGCAGCTGCGTCACTATCCCAGAAAGAGCTGAGGAGAGTCCCAGATGAGGGGTCACTCAGCAGCCGCGAGCAGAAGCCAGGGGGTTGCAGTGACGTGCCCGTGAGCTCCGCCGGCAGCCAGCTGTGCCTGAGTGACCGAGCCCCGGGCCGAGAGGCCGAGGCACCCCACCTCCGGTGTGGCCCGAGCGAGCCCCAGGCTCCAGGCCCTGATAAGCAGCCGCCAAGGAGTGAGCCGTGTGTACCTGGGCGCCCACCCCGGACACAGAGAACCACCAATGCACCGATGTCTGAGGGCGTCCACCACTGGCAGGGGAAGTGGTGGGGGAGATAGGCCTCAAACCTTGAGGGCCTGAGATGTCCCCAGAGAGGTGGCGTCTGATACCCAACCTGACATATAGACACAGACATACAGGCACACACAGATACAAACATCCAATCCCACCCTCATGCTCTCATAAGCAATTATTCCACACTCAACCAACGTGGAGACAGACATAAAGAGACGCTGTACACACAATCACTCTCCCCAAGCGTACTCTAAGAACCGGGTCTGGGTACCCTTGCCCTGGAGGGGGAAACTGCACCCAGACCCAGGTGGTGTTACCTTTTTCCCTGCGGTGGGGGAGAAGCAGACCGCCCTGACTCCGCAGCAGCAGGGAGGCCCCACATTCCAGACCCCAGTCGGACGGCCAACTCCTCCTCCTAGCCCCCCGCTCCAGCAGGCCGCAGAGAACGGGGGTGTGTGAAGACTCCAAACCTCCCTCCACCCGCTCATATGTAGTGTTGATGTATGTGTGTTCTAAGGTGCATTTAAAACCCAGGAGGGCATGGAGCTACCTGCCAGAGCAGCAGGTAAGCGCATAGCCCCTCCTGCTAGCCCTCAATGTCTACATGTATTTAAAATTGAGAGGTGGGCAACGACGCCAGGGGTGAGGTGTACACCCTGATGGTAATTTGGATTCTGTGTGGCGTGCCCACCCCCAAGATCCTATATGTATGTGTAATGAGAGTGTGAGTAATGTGAATGTCTAAGTTGTGGGATAAAATTGAGGCAGAGGCAGCCAGAAGGGGACAGAGGGGGGGGATGCCTCCTCTGCACCCTGGTGACACACCCCTACCCCAAGGCCCTGCATGTGTGGGTGATTGTGGTGGAGCGGGAAGAGGGAGGCAGCTGGAGATGGGGAGGGAAGGAAGGGAGGGGCAAGTGACCCCTCCCTGGGGCCAGCTCCCCCGCTGATGAGTTCAATTATAGCTGAATAATCTATACTGTAAATTATGGTTTTATCTTTTGCATGTTGTAGCTGCTACTTCATTCACAAACGCCTTCCCTTGCTCAATAAGAGTCTGCTTGGGTGCTTTAAACTGATAGAATAACTTAAGAATACACTGGGTTACTTCATAACCCAGTGTATTCTTACGTTTAAAGGATATGCTTGGGACCATTTAGTTAAATAGTCATTCAGTACACATGTGTCCTGGATTCCATTCAAAGTGATTTTGAGTTTTCCAGTCAAATGCATGCCGATCAACCCAAATGGCTGTGTTACCTTTTAAAGACAGAAAACATTAATGATTACATTTGAGCAGTTTAGTCTTATATATTTCAGTTATTTTCAATAACTGTTTTTGTTGACATGTAAAAAAAGTAAAAGTAAAATAACAATACACCTAAAATGTTTACCGTTATTATGTGTGCCTATGCCAAGAGGCACACATATTACTATTCCTCGGATTTATTATTATTATTATTATTATTATGTGTGCCTATGCCAAGAGGCACACATATTACTATTCGTCGGATTTATTATTCTTATTGTGTGGATGCCCTAAAGGGCTTCCACACTATTGTTTTCCTGTTTCTCTTTATTATGTGTGCCTATGCCAAGAGGCACACATATTACTATTCGTCGGATTTATTATTCTTATTATTATTATTATTATTCTCCATCTTCCGCCTAAATTTCGCACGTATCACGCCCGCAGTTTTGAGACAAGCTTCATATATGTTACCTCATTTTGTGCGGCCGGATCTGGAATGGTGTGCTATGACTTTTGGTGTTTATGAATTTTATAGTTTTTAAATATTAATATTTTAGTGAAAATTTTCCCGCTCTCCTCTGCCAAACAGTTTTGACATTAGGATTACATATGTTAGATCATTTTGTGCGGCTGGAGCTGGACTATTATGTTGTGACTTTTGGTGTTTATGACTTTTATAGTTTTTTAAATATTAATATTTTAGTACAAATTTAGGCCAATTCATCTTTTGGCGCCAAATAAACAGACTTCATTTGTGGTGTCTTGGCTCTCTCTAGTGGTATACCGGGAGTAGTACAGCCGACAACATTTATCCTTGTGTTGAAAACTCCATATCCCACAATTCATAGCACGCCTCTACAGAGTGAACAATGGCGCCACCACTTCGTTTTATATGTCTTTTATTCGTGTTTCTAGGTCACAAAATAAACTTTTAAGATATTTTCAGGCGAGAATGTAGGTGTGTAAACTTCAAATATCTGCTTGTTTTATCAAGACATCCCATATTTAGCGACAGTGCTCTGACGACGCCGGTCCTGCCTGACAGCTAGCCGGGCTACCTAGCTAGCTGCCGCACTTGGCTGCAAATGGATAGCGAGGGACTCTATCTGTCGCTTTCACCTCCCGGTCTCTCGCAAATGCTCGCACAGAATCGGAGTTACAGCTGGATGTGGAAAAATAACTGAGTTGTTTGGTGGTGCTATAACGCGGAGCTACAACAGTGGGCAGCTATCCACCGTGTATGACAGAAAGGACATGCCACGACCGCCGATCGACCGGTGTTTGCTAACGCGGAGGTCAATCGTGGATCAGGGAAAGCGAAGGCAGGAGCGTGAGGTGAACTGAATTTCAGGTAAGAAGTTATGACCTGCACTCTATTTGGGTCAGATATAAACCGAGTTTAGGTGTAGTTTATTTAGCAGCAGTTCTCTTATGTGTTGCTGATAGTCGGCTAGCTAGCTAGTGCCGCTAGCATAGTTAGCTAGCACCGCTAGCGACCCTTCGTGAAAAAGCACCCAGGCTTGGCTTATATTGAGGCGGGTGAAACTCGTGTCAGCACCCGGTCGCTTCGCCGACAGTATGTGTTTTAGCTGGACTTATTTTTCCTTTATATGGACCGATGATTTATTTATTTATTCATTTTAGTAACGGGTATAAACAGTGAAAGGTGGTGGATTGGCCAGATGTAAACTTCAAATATCTGCTCGTGTTATCAAGACATCCCATATTAGCTCTGATGTTTTCGGTGCCTGCAAAGAGCTAGACAGGTAGCTAGCTAACCCGAGCTGGCTGTCTTTTGACTCAGGGTCATAGCTGGACTTATTTTTCGCTTTTATGAGCCGATGAGGGTTTTTTTAGTAACGGTACAAACAGTGAAAGGCGGTGGATTGTCCAGATGCTGGTCGATGTGGAAAAAATAACTGAGTTGTTTGGTAGTCGCTGACGCGGAGCTACAACCGAGGGCAGCTATCCACCGGTGTGTCAGAAAGAACATGCGGGAACGAGGCGGCGAGGCGACCGCCGATCGACCGGTGGTAGATCGTGGATCAGGGAAACCGAAGGCAGGAGAAGCAGGCGGCTGCCGGTCGGAGCGTGAGGTGAACTGAATTTCAGGTAAGAAGTTATGACCTGCACTCTATTTGGGTCAGATATAAACCGAGTTTAGGTGTAGTTTATTTTTGTTGTGCTGACTTTTTACAATCAGTTATAATAACTCGTACTGCGTGGTAGCTAGCACGATGGAGTTTATGACAGCCTCCCCTGTCATTCTCTCGCCTGTTCAAACTTCAGTCATGAAACTGATCAATGATCGGCTTTTCTCTCTTGTTTGTTTATCGCGCTAAACAACAGCAGCACGCTTAAGCTTGATCAGCTGTTGTTAGAATTCATTTGATTTTAATTTCTAGTATCAGCTGATGTTTGCTGGAGCCACAGCTGTAGAAGCGGCTGGTCGAAACCAGGAGATGACCTTACTGAATCATCAGAGCTGAACAGGTGATGGAGAAACAGGTTTACCTTTTTTAGGTGACATGAATGAGTTGAAGGGAAGTTATGAACTGTTTCTGAGAGAAATAAACACCAAGCTCCTTTTTTTATTTAGCTGACAGCTGGTAACTGTGCAGGGGCGGATCTAGCAAAGCTTTTGCCAGGGGCCAGGTAGGGCATTAACAGAGAAAGGTGGACACAAAGATATACTTTTCTTTCTTACTCTCATACAGGGAGTGCAGAATTATTAGGCAAGTTGTATTTTTGAGGAATAATTTTATTATTGAACAACAACCATGTTCTCAATGAACCCAAAAACACATTAATATCAAAGCTGAATGTTTTCGGAAGTAGTTTTTAGTTTGTGTTTAGTTTTAGCTATTTTAGGGGATATCTGTGTGTGCAGGTGACTATTACTGTGCATAATTATTAGGCAACTTAACAAAAACAAATATATACCCATTTCAATTATTTATTTTACCAGTGAAACCAATATAACATCTCCACATTCACAAATATACATTTCTGACATTCAAAAACAAAACAAAAACAAATCAGCGACCAATATAGCCACCTTTCTTTGCAAGGACACTCAAAAGCCTGCCATCCATGGATTCTGTCAGTGTTTTGATCTGTTCACCATCAACATTGCGTGCAGCAGCAACCACAGCCTCCCAGACACTGTTCAGAGAGGTGTACTGTTTTCCCTCCTTGTAAATCTCACATTTGATGATGGACCACAGGTTCTCAATGGGGTTCAGATCAGGTGAACAAGGAGGCCATGTCATTAGTTTTTTCTTCTTTAAACCCTTTCTTGCCAGCCACGCTGTGGAGTACTTGGACGCGTGTGATGGAGCATTGTCCTGCATGAAAATCATGTTTTTCTTGAAGGATGCAGACTTCTTCCTGTACCACTGCTTGAAGAAGGTGTCTTCCAGAAACTTGCAGTAGGACTGGGAGTTGAGCTTGACGCCATCCTCAACCCAAAAAGGCCCCACAAGCTCACCTTTGATGATACCAGCCCAAACCAGTACTCCACCTCCACCTTGCTGGCGCCTGAGTGGGACTGGAGCTCTCTGCCCTTTACCAATCCAGCCACGGGCCCATCCATCTGGCCCATCAAGACTCACTCTCATTTCATCAGTCCATAAAACCTTAGAAAAATCAGTCTTGAGATATTTCTTGGCCCAGTCTTGACGTTTCAGCTTGTGTGTCTTGTTCAGTGGTGGTCGTCTTTCAGCTTTTCTTACCTTGGCCATGTCTCTGAGTATTGCACACCTTGTGCTTTTGGGCACTCCAGTGATGTTGCAGCTCTGAAATATGGCCAAACTGGTGGCAAGTGGCATCTTGGCAGCTGCACGCTTGACTTTTCTCAGTTCATGGGCAGTTATTTTGCGCCTTGGTTTTTCCACACGCTTCTTGCGACCCTGTTGACTATTTTGAATGAAATGCTTGATTGTTCGATGATCACGCTTCAGAAGCTTTGCAATTTTAAGACTGCTGCATGCCTCTGCAAGATATCTCACTATTTTTGACTTTTCTGAGCCTGTCAAGTCCTTCTTTTGACCCATTTTGCCAAAGGAAAGGAAGTTGCCTAATAATTATGCACACCTGATATAGGGTGTTGATGTCATTAGACCATACCCTTCTCATTACAGAGATGCACATCACCTAATATGCTTAATTGGTAGTAGGCTTTCGAGCCTATACAGCTTGGAGTAAGACAACATGCATGAAGAGGATGATGTGGACAAAATACTCATTTGCCTAATAATTCTGCACTCCCTGTATAAAATATTTAGCTTTTATTAAATAGTTATCTGAATCTTACAACCAAAGTTTGTATAATAATACACAAGATTGGCTGTAGACCATTGTTCATCATTCAGAACACTATGTAAAAATAACAAAAACAAAAAGTGAATGCGAAAGTGCATACATATTTATTTTATGTGTTTGATGTGTGTCGGGCGTGGTCTGCAGTGCCGCTGCAGGGGAGGGACCCCACGGTGTAAAGTCTGTGCTCTCTTGGCTGTTTTTGGGTGTGTGTTGGGCTATGAGTTGAAAAGCTACGGCTGCCTGTGTGGGTACACCAACCATGTGTGAAAAGTGGTCCATAATGTAATGCTTCAAAGCATGTTCATGCAAACATTGTCGGGTCTGCCGTGATACAATGGGACTTCTGCTCATGAACCTCTGTGCACAGCGCCTGCAAATCGGGGCTGTACTGAAGTCACCTCATCTTTACCCAAAACTGTAAGCTGTCATCTGTGAGGCGCGAGCGGTGTTTGTTTTATCATAATTCATGGTGGAGAATGGCTGCTCTGCTGAGTTTTGCTCTCTGTAGCCGTATGAATGGCAAACTACACTGATTAGCAGCGGCATAGGCACACATAAAATTTCTTCTGAAATTTTCGCTTTCTAGTTCTTTATTATTATTCTTCTAGTTGCTTCCGTACACTTTTTGGCACTTATCTACTCCCTCAGTTTTTGTGCTATTTTCACCGCTCAAATCTTAAAAATTCTGCTCTTTCTGCTCTTTCCGGCAATGACTTTTGGTGCTCATAACTTCTATACTTTTCGAGATATTGAATTTTTTTGCAATATTTTTTGCCCATTTCTGCCATATTATCAGTGGCCTCACTGATTTTCCTTGCCGGGTTGACCTGTGTTTTAGCTCAGTGAGATGAGCGTCCGCTCTCAGACTGGGAGGCCCGGTTCAAATCCCGCTTATGGCAACATTTCTTTCAGTTAACAGTTAAACTTTTTTACTCTTTTCAACACAAATTTCAGCTTTATAACCCGTTTTCAGCAGAATCTTCAGTTTTTCACCACTTTTCAGCACAAATCCCAGCTTTTTCAGCTATTTTCAGCAAAACCTCTTTTCAGCAGAATTCTGAAAAGTTCTGCAGAACTCTTTTCAGCAGAAATTCTGCTGATTGAACTCTTTTCAGCAGAATTTTCACCTCTTTTCAGCCGAAATTCTGCTTATTCACCTCTTCTGCAAAATTTTCAGCCTTTTCACCTCTTATTAGCACAGATCTCAGCTGTTTTCAGAAAAAACTCTTTTGAGCAGAAATTCTGCTGATTCATCTCTTTTCAGCGCAATTTTCTGCTTTTTCACCTCTTTTCAGCAGAAATTCTGCTGATTTACCTCTTTTCTGCAAAATTTTCAGCCTTTTCACCTCTTATCAGCACAATTCTCAGCAGCTTCTGCTAATTACAGCAAAATTGTCCGTCTCTCCATCTTTTCTTTGTGAGAATGACTTTGGCTCAGTGAGATGAGTAGCTGCCTTGAGCCGAGGAGGGCCAGGTTCGAATCCTGCACAGGGCAACATTTTTTTTTTCACCACCATACAACTTTTTGCAACTTTTCATCTTTTTCAGCTTTTCAGCAGACAGCTTCAGCGTTAAGGCATCCACACAGCATTTTCGCAGGAAATGCAAATTTTCTAGTTATTATTATTCTCCATCTTCCGCCTAAATTTCGCACGTATCACGCCCGCAGTTTTGAGACAAGCTTCATATATGTTACCTCATTTTGTGCGGCCGGATCTGGAATGGTGTGCTATGACTTTTGGTGTTTATGAATTTTATAGTTTTTAAATATTAATATTTTAGTGAAAATTTTCCAGCTCCTCTGCCAAACAGTTTTGACATTAGGATTACATATGTTAGATCATTTTGTGCGGCTGGAGCTGGACTATTATGTTGTGACTTTTGGTGTTTATGACTTTTATAGTTTTTAAATATTAATATTTTAGTACAAATTTAGGCCAATTCATCTTTTGGCGCCAAATAAACAGACTTCATTTGTGGTGTCTTGGCTCTCTCTAGTGGTATACCGGGAGTAGTACAGCCGAAAAGATTTATCCTTGTGTTGAAAACTCCATATCCCACAATTCATAGCACGCCTCTACAGAGTGAACAATGGCGGCCACCACTTCGCTTTTATATGTCTTTTATTCGTGTTTCTAGGTCACAAAATAAACTTTTAAGATATTTTCAGGCGAGAATGTAGGTGTGTAAACTTCAAATATCTGCTTGTTTTATCAAGACATCCCATATTTAGCGACAGTGCTCTGACGACGCCGGTCCTGCCTGACAGCTAGCCGGCTACCTAGCTAGCTGCCGCACTTGGCTGCAAATGGATAGCGAGGGACTCTCTCTGTCGCTTTCACCTCCGGTCTCTCGCAAATGCTCGCACAGAATCGGAGTTACAGCTGGATGTGGAAAAATAACTGAGTTGTTTGGTGGTGCTATAACGCGGAGCTACAACAGTGGGCAGCTATCCACCGTGTATGACAGAAAGGACATGTCGCGACCGCCGATCGACCGGTGTTTGCTAACGCGGAGGTCAATCGTGGATCAGGGAAAGCGAAGGCAGGAGCGTGAGGTGAACTGAATTTCAGGTAAGAAGTTATGACCTGCACTCTATTTGGGTCAGATATAAACCGAGTTTAGGTGTAGTTTATTTAGCAGCAGTTCTCTTATGTGTTGCTGATAGTCGGCTTAGCTAGCTAGCGCCGCCGCTAGCATAGTTAGCTAGCACCGCTAGCGACCCTTCGTCGTGAAAAAGCACCCAGGCTTGGCTTATATTGAGGCGGGTGAAACTCGTGTCAGCACCCGGTCGCTCGCCGACAGTATGTGTTTTAGCTGGACTTATTTTTCGCTTATATGGACCGATGATTTATTTATTTATTCATTTTAGTAACGGTATAAACAGTGAAAGGTGGTGGATTGGCCAGATGTAAACTTCAAATATCTGCTCGTGTTACCAAGACATCCCATATTAGCTCTGATGTTTTCGGTGCCTGCAAAGAGCTAGACAGGTAGCTAGCTAACCCGAGCTGGCTGTCTTTTTGACTCAGGGTCATAGCTGGACTTATTTTTCGTTTTTATGAGCCGATGAGGGTTTTTTTTTAGTAACGGTACAAACAGTGAAAGGCGGTGGATTGTCCAGATGCTGGTCGATGTGGAAAAAATAACTGAGTTGTTTGGTAGTCGCTGACGCGAGCTACAACCGAGGGCAGCTATCCACCGTGTGTGTCAGAAAGAACATGCGGGGAACGAGGCGGCGAGGCGACCGCCGATCGACCGGTGGTAGATCGTGGATCAGGGAAACCGAAGGCAGGAGAAGCAGGCTGCCGGTCGGAGCGTGAGGTGAACTGAATTTCAGGTAAGAAGTTATGACCTGCACTCTATTTGGGTCAGATATAAACCGAGTTTAGGTGTAGTTTATTTTCGTTGTGCTGACTTTTTACAATCAGTTATAATAACTCGTACTGCGTGGTAGCTAGCACGATGGAGTTTCTATACAGCTGTGTGCGTGCTAAGTTACTGATGTTGAACTTTATGACAGCCTCCCCTGTCATTCTCTCGCCTGTTCAAACTTCAGTCATGAAACTGATCAATGATCGGCTTTTCTCTCTTTGTTTGTCGCGCTAAACAACAGCAGCACGTTTAAGCTTGATCAGCTGTTGTTAGAATTCATTTGATTTTAATTTCTAGTATCAGCTGATGTTTGCTGGAGCCACAGCTGTAGAAGCGGCTGGTCGAAACCAGGAGATGACCTTACTGAATCATCAGAGCTGAACTGGTGATGGAGAAACAGGTTTACCTTTTTTTAGGTGACATGAATGAGTTGAAGGAAGTTATGAACTGTTTCTGAGAGAAATAAACACCAAGCTCCTTTTTTTATTTAGCTGACAGCTGGTAACTGTGCAGGGGCGGATCTAGCAAAGCTTTTGCCAGGGGCCAGGTAGGGCATTAACAGAGAAAGGTGGACACAAAGATATACTTTTCTTTCTTACTCTCATACAGGAGTGCAGAATTATTAGGCAAGTTGTATTTTTGAGGAATAATTTTATTATTGAACAACAACCATGTTCTCAATGAACCCAAAAACACATTAATATCAAAGCTGAATGTTTTCGGAAGTAGTTTTTAGTTTGTGTTTAGTTTTAGCTATTTTAGGGGATATCTGTGTGTGCAGGTGACTATTACTGTGCATAATTATTAGGCAACTTAACAAAAAACAAATATATACCCATTTCAATTATTTATTTTACCAGTGAAACCAATATAACATCTCCACATTCACAAATATACATTTCTGACATTCAAAACAAAACAAAAACAAATCAGCGACCAATATAGCCACCTTTCTTTGCAAGGACACTCAAAAGCCTGCCATCCATGGATTCTGTCAGTGTTTTGATCTGTTCACCATCAACATTGCGTGCAGCAGCAACCACAGCCTCCCAGACACTGTTCAGAGAGGTGTACTGTTTTCCTCCTTGTAAATCTCACATTTGATGATGGACCACAGGTTCTCAATGGGGTTCAGATCAGGTGAACAAGGAGGCCATGTCATTAGTTTTTCTTCTTTATACCCTTTCTTGCCAGCCACGCTGTGGAGTACTTGGACGCGTGTGATGGAGCATTGTCCTGCATGAAAATCATGTTTTTCTTGAAGGATGCAGACTTCTTCCTGTACCACTGCTTGAAGAAGGTGTCTTCCAGAAACTTGCAGTAGGACTGGGAGTTGAGCTTGACGCCATCCTCAACCCGAAAAGGCCCCACAAGCTCACCTTTGATGATACCAGCCCAAACCAGTACTCCACCTCCACCTTGCTGGCGCCTGAGTGGGACTGGAGCTCTCTGCCCTTTACCAATCCAGCCACGGGCCCATCCATCTGGCCCATCAAGACTCACTCTCATTTCATCAGTCCATAAAACCTTAGAAAAATCAGTCTTGAGATATTTCTTGGCCCAGTCTTGACGTTTCAGCTTGTGTGTCTTGTTCAGTGGTGGTCGTCTTTCAGCCTTTCTTACCTTGGCCATGTCTCTGAGTATTGCACACCTTGTGCTTTTGGGCACTCCAGTGATGTTGCAGCTCTGAAATATGGCCAAACTGGTGGCAAGTGGCATCTTGGCAGCTGCACGCTTGACTTTTCTCAGTTCATGGGCAGTTATTTTGCGCCTTGGTTTTTCCACACGCTTCTTGCGACCCTGTTGACTATTTTGAATGAAACGCTTGATTGTTCGATGATCACGCTTCAGAAGCTTTGCAATTTTAAGACTGCTGCATGCCTCTGCAAGATATCTCACTATTTTTGACTTTTCTGAGCCTGTCAAGTCCTTCTTTTGACCCATTTTGCCAAAGGAAAGGAAGTTGCCTAATAATTATGCACACCTGATATAGGGTGTTGATGTCATTAGACCATACCCCTTCTCATTACAGAGATGCACATCACCTAATATGCTTAATTGGTAGTAGGCTTTCGAGCCTATACAGCTTGGAGTAAGACAACATGCATGAAGGGGATGATGTGGACAAAATACTCATTTGCCTAATAATTCTGCACTCCCTGTATAAAATATTTAGCTTTTATTAAATAGTTATCTGAATCTTACAACCAAAGTTTGTATAATAATACACAAGATTGGCTGTAGACCATTGTTCATCATTCAGAACACTGTGTAAAAATAACAAAAACAAAAAGTGAATGCAAAAGTGCATAAATATTTATTTTACGTGTTTGATATGTGTGGCGGGCGTGGTCTGCAGTGCCGCTGCAGGGAGGTGGACCCACCTGAGGGGCATCTGCAATCACACCTCTCGGGCGTAGTCTGTGCTCTCTCGGCTGTTTTTGGGTGTGTGTCGGGCTGTGAGTTGAAAAGCTACAGCTGGCTGGGAGGGTACACCAACCATGTGTGAAAAGTGGTCCATAACGTATTGGTTCAAAGTGTGTTCGTGCAAACATTGTCGGGTCTGCCGTGGTACAGAGGGACTTCTGCTTATGAACCTGTGTGCACAGCGCCTGCAAATCGGGGCTGTACAAAGTGACCTCATCTTTACCCAAAACTGTAAGCTGTCATCTGTGAGGCGCGAGCGGTGTTTGTTTTACCATAATTCATGGTGGAGAATGGCTGCTCTTCTGAGTTTTGCTGTCTGTAGCCGTATGAATGGAAAACTACACAGATTAGCAGCGGCATAGGCACACATAAAATTTCTTCTGAAATTTTCGCTTTCTAGTTATTATGTGTGCCTATGACAAGAGGCACACATATTACTATTCGTCGGATTTATTATTATTATTATTATTCTTCAGTTTCCGCCTGAAATTTTGCAGCGAAACTCGCCCAAGCAGTTTTGAGACAAGCTTCATATATGTTACCTCATTTTGTGCGGCTGGATCAGGAATGGTGTGCTATGACTTTTGGTGTTTATAACTATTATAGTTTTTTAAATATTAATATTTTAGTGAAAATTTTCCCGCTTTCTCTGCCAAACAGTTTTGAAAATAGGGTTACATATGTTAGATCATTTTGTGCGGCTGGAGCTGGACTAGTATGGTATACACTTTTGGTGTTTATGACTTTTATAGTTTTTGAAATATTTAGATTTTAGTGCAAATTTAGGCCAATTTCCATAGAAACAGACTTTATTTGTGGTGGGTTGGCTCTCTCTAGTGGTATACCGGGAGTAGTACGGCTGAAAATCTGTATGCTTGTTACAAAACTCCATATCCCATAATTCATAGCACCCTCTGCCGAAGTTAAACAATGGCGGACACCACTTCGCTTTTATATGTCTTTTATTCGTGTTTCTAGGTCACAAAATACACTTTTAAGATATTTTCAGGCGAGAATGTAGGTGTGTAAACTTCAAATATCTGCTCGCTTTTATCAAGACATCCCATATTAGCGACAATTCTCTTAAGTGTTGCTGATAGTCGGTTAGCTAGCTAGCGCCGCTAGCTTAGCTAGCTAGCGCCTTCGTGAAAAACCACCCAGGCTTGGCTGATAGTGAGGTGGCTAAAATTTGTTTAGGGTCTGTGTCTTAGCTGGACTTATTTTTCGCTTATATGGGCCGATGATGCTGGTCGATGTGGAAAAATAACTGAGTTGTTTGGTGGTGGAGCTACAACAGAGGGCAGCTATCCACCGTGTGTGACAGAAAGGACATGCCGCGAACGAGACATACAAGGCGGTGAGGCTACCGCCGATCGTCCGCAAGTTTGCTAACGCGGAGGTCAATCGTGGATCAGGGAAAGCGAAGGCAGGAGCGTGAGGTGAACTGAATTTCAGGTAAGAAGTTATGACCTGCACTCTATTTGGGTCAGATATAAACCGAGTTTAGGTGTAGTTTATTTAGCAACAGTTCTCTTACGTGTTGCTGATAGCCGGTTGGCTAGCTAGCTAGCGCCGCTAGCTTAGCTAGCTAGCGCGACTAGCGACCTTCGTGAAAAACCACCCAGGCTTGGCTGATAGTGAGATGGCTAAAATTTGTTTAATCGCCCGATCGCCGGCAAGGGTCTGTGTCTTAGCTGGACTTATTTTTCGCTTATATGGGCCGATGATGCTGGTCGATGTGGAAAAAATAACTGAGTTGTTTGGTGGTGGAGCTACAACAGAGGGCAGCTATCCACCGGTGTGTGACAGAAAGGACATGCCGCCAACGAGACATATGAGGCCGGGTGCGATTGCTAACGCGGTGGTCAATCATGGATCAGGGAAAGCGAAGGCAGGAGCGTGAGGTGAACTGAATTTCAGGTAAGAAGTTATGAACTGCACTCTATTTGGGTCAGATATAAACAGAGTTTAGGTGTAGTTTATTTTCGTTGTGCTGACTTTTTTACAATCGTACTGCGTGCTAGCTAGCGCGACGGGAGTTTATATACAGCTGTGTGCGCGCTAAGTTACTGACGTTGGACTTTATTTTATTCATAATGGTTAGTTCGTAGAGTTGCCGTATAAAACGGAATCGTGCCACATTCAGAGAAAATATTACGATTTATTCTGTCGCTTCGAAGCCTCCCCTGTCATTCTCTCGCCTGTTGAAACTTCAGTCATGAAACTGATCAATGATCGGCTTTTCTCTCGCTTGTTTATCGCGCTAAACAACAGCAGCACGTTTAAGCTTGATCAGCTGTTGTTAGAATTCATTTGCTTTTAATTTCTAGTATCAGCTGATGTTTGCTGCAGCCACAGCTGTAAAACGGCTGTTCCAAACCAGATATCCTTACTGAATCATCAGAGCTGAACAGGTGATGGAGAAACAGGTTTACCCTTAGGTGACATGAATGAGTTGAAGGGAAGTTATGAACTGTTTCTGAGACAAACACCAAGCTCATTTTTTTGTGTAGCTGACAGCTGGTAACTGTGCAGGGGCGGATCTAGCAAAGCTTTTGCCAGGGGGGCCAGGTAGGGCATTAACAGAGAAAGGTGGACACAAAGATATACTTTTCTTTCTTACTCTCATACAGGAGTGCAGAATTATTAGGCAAGTTGTATTTTTGAGGAATAATTTTATTATTGAACAACAACCATGTTCTCAATGAACCCAAAAACTCATTAATATCAAAGCTGAAAGTTTTTGGAAGTAGTTTTTAGTTTTAGCTATTTTAGGGGATATCTGTGTGTGCAGGTGACTATTACTGTGCATAATTATTAGGCAACTTAACAAAAACAAATATATACCCATTTCAATTATTTATTTTACCAGTGAAACCAATATAACATCTCCACATTCACAAATATACATTTCTGACATTCAAAAACAAAACAAAACAAATCAGCGACCAATATAGCCACCTTTCTTTGCAAGGACACTCAAAAGCCTGCCATCCATGGATCCTGTCAGTGTTTTGATCTGTTCACCATCAACATTGCGTGCAGCAGCAACCACAGCCTCCCAGACACTGTTCAGAGAGGTGTACTGTTTTCCTCCTTGTAAATCTCACATTTGATGATGGACCACAGGTTCTCAATGGGGTTCAGATCAGGTGAACAAGGAGGCCATGTCATTAGTTTTTCTTCTTTTATACCCTTTCTTGCCAGCCACGCTGTGGAGTACTTGGACGTGTGTGATGGAGCATTGTCCTGCATGAAAATCATGTTTTTCTTGAAGGATGCAGACTTCTTCCTGTACCACTGCTTGAAGAAGGTGTCTTCCAGAAACTGGCAGTAGGACTGGGAGTTGAGCTTGACTCCATCCTCAACCCGAAAAGGCCCCACAAGCTCATCTTTGATGATACCAGCCCAAACCAGTACTCCACCTCCACCTTGCTGGCGCCTGAGTGGGACTGGAGCTCTCTGCCCTTTACCAATCCAGCCACGGGCCCATCCATCTGGCCCATCAAGACTCACTCTCATTTCATCAGTCCATAAAACCTTAGAAAAATCAGTCTTGAGATATTTCTTGGCCCAGTCTTGACGTTTCAGCTTGTGTGTCTTGTTCAGTGGTGATCGCCTTTCAGCCTTTCTTACCTTGGCCATGTCTCTGAGTATTGCACACCTTGTGCTTTTGGGCACTCCAGTGATGTTGCAGCTCTGAAATATGGCCAAACTGGTGGCAAGTGGCATCTTGGCAGCTGCACGCTTGACTTTTCTCAGTTCATGGGCAGTTATTTTGCGCCTTGGTTTTTCCACACGCTTCTTGCGACCCTGTTGACTATTTTGAATGAAACGCTTGATTGTTCGATGATCACGCTTCAGAAGCTTTGCAATTTTAAGACTGCTGCATCCCTCTGCAAGATATCTCACTATTTTTGACTTTTCTGAGCCTGTCAAGTCCTTCTTTTGACCCATTTTGCCAAAGGAAAGGAAGTTGCCTAATAATTATGCACACCTGATATAGGGTGTTGATGTCATTAGACCACACCCTTCTCATTACAGAGATGCACATCACCTAATATGCTTAATTGGTAGTAGGCTTTCGAGCCTATACAGCTTGGAGTAAGACAACATGCATGAAGAGGATGATGTGGACAAAATACTCATTTGCCTAATAATTCTGCACTCCCTGTAAACAGCAAGCTCCTTTTTGTGTAGCTGACAGCTGGTAACTGTGCAGGGCCGGATCTAGCAAAGCTTTTGCCAGGGGGCCAGGTAGGGCATTAACAGAGAAAGGTGGACACAAAGATATACTTTTCTTTCTTACTCTCATATAAAATATTTAGCTTTTATTAAATAGTTATCTGAATCTTACAACCAAAGTTTGTATAATAATACACAAGATTGGCTGTAGACCATTGCTCATCATTCAGAACACTGTGTAAAAATAACAAAAGACAAAAAGTGAATGCGAAAGTGCATAAATATTTATTTTACGTGTTTGATGTGTGTGGCGGGGCTTTGAGTCTGCAGTGCCGCTGCAGGGGAGGTGGACCCACCTGAGCGGCATCTGCAATCACGCCTCTCGGCGTTGTCTGTGCTCTCTCGGCTGTTTTTGGGGTGTGTGTGTTGAAAAGCTACAGCCGGTTGTGTGGGTACACCAACCATGTGTGAAAAGTGGTCCATAACGTAATGCTTCAAAGCGTGTTCATGCAAACATTGTCGGGTCTGCCGTGCTACAATGGGGACTTCTGCTCATGAACCTGTGTGCACAGCGACTGCAAATCGGGGCTGTACAAAGCAACTTCATCTTTACACAAAACTGTAAGCTGTCATCTGTGAAGTGTGAGCGGTGTTTGTTTTTACCATAGTTCATGGTGGAGAATGGCTGCTCTTCTGAGTTTTGCCCTAAGCAGCCGTAAGAATGGCAAACTACACAGATTAGCAGCGGCATAGGCACACATAAAATTTCTTCAGAAATTTTCGCTTTCTAGTTATTATTATTATTCTCCAGTTTCCGCCTGAAATTTTGCAGCGAATCTCGCCCCGCAGTTTTGAGACAAGCTTCATATATGTTACCTCATTTTGTGCGGCCGGATCTGGAATGGTGTGCTATGACTTTTGGTCTTTATGAATTTTATAGTTTTTAAATATTAATATTTTAGTGAAAATTTTCCCGCTCCCTCTGCCGAACAGTTTTGACATTAGGGTTACATATGTTAGATCATTTTGTGCGGCTGGAGCTGGACTATTATGTCATGACTTTTGGTGTTCATAACTTTTATAATTTTTAAATATTAATATTTTGGTGCAAATTTAGGCCAATTCATCTTTTGGCGCCAAATAAACAGACTTCATTTGTGGTGTGTTGGCGCCATCTTTTGGTCCCATTGAAACAAATTTCAAACTTCATTTGTGGTGTGTTGGTTCTCTCTAGTGGTATGCCGGGAGTGGTACAGCCTGTCTACCCTTATTTGGATACCGTAATGATGACAATATCAATGGCGCGCACAGCCTCGCTGCTTTCAGGAACCATTGGAGATTTTAAGGTTGCGCGAACCATTGAATAGTTACGGAAAACACAATGGCTTCTATGCTTGGTGGAAAACTCCATATCCCACAATTCATAGCATGCCTCTACCGAGTCAAACAATGGCGGACACCACTTCGTTTTATATGTCTTTTATTCGTGTTTCTAGGTCACAAAATACACTTTTAAGATATTTTCAGGCGAGAATGTAGGTGTGTAAACTTCAAATATCTGCTCGTTTTATCAAGACATCCCATATTAGCGACAATTCTCTTAAGTTTTGTTGATAGCCGGCTAGCTAGCTAGCTAGCTAGCGCCCTTCGTGAAAAACCACCCAGGCTTGGCTGATAGTGAGGTGGCTAAAATTTGTTTAATCGCCCGATCGCCGGCAAGGGTCTGTGTCTTAGCTGGACTTATTTTTCGCTTTATATGGGCTGATGATGCTGGTCGATGTGGAAAAAACTAACTGAGTTGTTTGGTGGTGGAGCTACAACAGAGGGCAGCTATCCACCGTGTGTGACAGAAAGGACATGCCGCGAACGAGACATATAAGGCGGTGAGGCTACCGCCGATCGATCGGTGTTTGCTAACGCAGAGGTCAATCGTGGATCAGGGAAACCAAGGCAGGAGCGTGAGGTGAACTGAATTTCAGGTAAGAAGTTATGACCTGCACTCTATTTGGGTCAGATATAAACCGAGTTTAGGTGTAGTTTATTTAGCAACAGTTCTCTTACGTGTTGCTGATAGCCGGTTGGCTAGCTAGCTAGCGCCGCTAGCTTAGCTAGCTAGCGCCGCTAGCGACCCTTCGTGAAAAACCACCCAGGCTTGGCTGATAGTGAGGTGGCTAAAATTTGTTTAATCGCCCGATCGCCGGCAAGGGTCTGTGTCTTAGCTGGACTTATTTTTCGCTTATATGGGCCGATGATGCTGGTCGATGTGGAAAAAATAACTGAGTTGTTTGGTGGTGGAGCTACAACAGAGGGCAGCTATCCACCGTGTGTGACAGAAAGGACATGCCGCGAACGAGACATACAAGGCGGTGAGGCTACCGCCGATCGACCGGTGTTTGCTAACGCGGAGGTCAATCGTGGATCAGGGAAAGCGAAGGCAGGAGCGTGAGGTGAACTGAATTTCAGGTAAGAAGTTATGACCTGCACTCTATTTGGGTCAGATATAAACCGAGTTTAGGTGTAGTTTATTTTCGTTGTGCTGACTTTTTCAATCACTTACAATAACTCGTACTGCGTGCTAGCTAGCACAACGGAGTTTGTATACAGCTGTGTGCGCGCTAAGTTACCGATGTTACCGATGTTGAACTTTATGACAGCCTCCCTGTCATTCTCTCGCCTGTTGAAACTTCAGTCATGAAACTGATCAATGATCGGCTTTACTCTCTTGTTTGTTTATCGCGCTAAACAACAGCAGCACGCTTAAGCTTGATCAGCTGTTGTTAGAATTCTTTTGATTTTAATTTCTAGTATCAGCTGATGTTTGCTGGAGCATGAAGATGAAATCAGGAGATGTCCTTACTGAATCATCAGAGCTGAACTGGTGATGGAGAAACAGGTTTACCCTTAGGTGACATGAATGAGTTGAAGGAAGTTATGAACTGTTTCTGACAGACAAATATACACCAAGCTCCTTTTTTGTGTAGCTGACAGCTGGTAACTGTGCAGGGGCGGATCTAGCAAAGCTTTTGCCAGGGGGGGGCAGGTAGGGCATTAACAGAGAAAGGTGGACACAAAGATATACTTTTCTTTCTTACTCTCATATAAAATATTTAGCTTTTATTAAATAGTTATCTGAATCTTACAACCAAAGTTTGTATAATAATACACAAGATTGGCTGTAGACCATTGTTCATCATTCAGAACACTGTGTAAAAATAACAAAAACAAAAAGTGAATGCAAAAGTGCATAAATATTTATTTTACGTGTTTGATGTGTGTGGCGGGCGTGGTCTGCAGTGCCGCTGCAGGGAGGTGGACCCACCTGAGCGGCACCTGCAATCACGCCTCGGGCGTAGTCTGTGCTCTCGGCTGTTTTGGGTGTGTGTCGGGCTGTGAGTTGAAAAGCTACAGCCGGCTGTTTGGGTACACCAACCATGTGTGAAAAGTGGTCCATAACGTAATGCTTCAAAGCGTGTTCATGCAAACATTGTCGGATCTGCCGTGGTACAATGGGACTTCTGCTCATGAACCTGTGTGCACAGCGCCTGCAAATCGGCGCTGTACGGCAACTTCATCTTTACACAAAACTGTAAGCTGTTATCTGTGAAGCATGAGCGGTGTTTGTTTTTACCATAGTTCATGGTGGAGAATGGGTGCTCTTCTGAGTTTTGCTCTCTGTAGCTGTATGAATGGCAAACTACACTGAATAGCAGCGGCATAGGCACACATAAAATTTCTTCTGAAATTTTCGCTTTCTAGTTGGTATATACTCCACCTCCTTTTTAATTATGACCCCGCTGGCCCGGCATGCTACACACTGACTCACCTGAAAGTGCCAGGGGGCAGCATTTTTGAGTTTATTTTCTACTTTTTTGATTTCTTATGATATATGGGTAATATTGTTAAATTCTTGTGTCACATTTGTGTGTATTAGTCTGGCTTTAGTTGGGTTAATAGTCTGTTTGTCTCGCCACATGTCCTTTGAGTCTCGTCTCTTCAGGTCTCAGGTTTTCCTCATGCTCCTGTCCAGGTCATGTTCATGTCATAGTTTTCATGTTTAGTTTTAGTTTATCCCAGTTTCGGTTTTAGTTTAACTTTCCCCCACTTCGCCTTGCCTTGTTTTTTTGTTTTTGCTATCAGCCTTAATAAACGGCTCACTTTTTGTTATACTTAGTTTTCTCTCCTGTGTCTGCCTTTGGATCCACACCACAACACCCCAGCTGCTCAGCTGTGACAGGAAGGAAAGCAAAAAAAAAAAAAACCCCCAAAAAACTAAAACTAAAAAACAAGTTTGCTTAATTATTTTTAGTCATGTAAAGCTCATACACATTTCTTTTAAAAAAACAAAAATGAAATGTGTAAGACATCAACAACACCTTTCATCTTTGCACCGTATTGGAGCCAAACAGTACTCTTATTATCATAAAATTTTACACAAGAAGTAACTTTTTGTGAGATCCACAATGTGAATGGAAAGTTCAAGTGTATACAGACCCATAAATTCATGTCCTCAGTCATTCCTGGACAGAGTCAACCTCTCAAGTCTTTGAGAGGTTGACTCTTGGGTTTTCTTCTGACCACAATGTGATCTTGTACTGCTGGCATGAAAATCGATGAACACTTTATTTGCCTCTTTGGGCCCACACAGCACTTTGCACCGTATAGAGTACAAATGGCCATCTGTAATAAGTCAAAGGAATATGTGCTTAATTTAAACCGTAATAATGTAGCCGTAAACATGATATTAATGTCTGTTGTACTGCAACATACTCAATAGTCAGTAACATACATTCTATGTTAAAATGTAAACTTATTCAGTAGTAATTTATTCTACAGTAAAACATTTTAGGACATTTTGACGTACACTGTATAGTTATGAGCCATTGCTCACAGAGCAATGATTTTGGACCTACAGTTAAACAAAACAAATAAAACAGCCTTTCATTATTTACTTGCAGGAGAACACTTTATCACAGGAGCAGTGGTTCATAATGTTGCTGACTTTTGTATTTGTAGGACAGCTCAATAGCCAACACCCCTAAACATGAAGTAATCTTTAAAATTGCGTTTTGTTGTTTGTTGCAAAATTATTTTCTTTCTAAAAAATAAATAAATAAATAAGTACATCTAAAAGAAGCTAGAAAAATGTGCATTTCCTGCGAAAATGCTGGGTAAATGCCGTGTAGCAGAAATCGTCTTCCGAAAACAGCTGAAAAAGCGGAACTATCTGCTGAAAAGCGGTGAAAAAGCTGAACGGTCATGGGTAGGAGTCGAACTGGCGCCGCCTGCTGTCAGGGTGCCGCTCATCTTGCATGAGCTAAACCGGCGCTCATCCCAGCTAGTTAAACCGACGTGCAGAAGAAGCTGAACTATCTGCTTAGGACAGGTGAAGAAGAAAAATTGTGGTAATAGTTAAAAAGCAAAGAATGAAGAAACAGTAACTCAGTAGGTTGAATGCCTATGACATTCACCCAATTACAACTCACGTCATCTCCGGTAATGGTGGTGACAATGGTCACTTGGGAATGATAAAAGACACTCTACGTGTTTTAGGACAAATGTGATACACAAGAGATGTAATTATGGTACACTACTTTTGCTCCTGAAGTGCGCAACATTTAATAAAGTCCAATTAAAACTTTGTGTCAAATAAAGACTAGTGCAAGCATAACAGTTACAGGGTAAAAAGTACTCATTGTTAAAAACTCATCAAAACTCAAAGCTCCTGGCCTTTAAACACAAATTTTATTTTTTTGAAAAATCTGTAGGAAAGGTTCAGGTGGTTTTGTATGACAAAATATGCACATACAGAGTGAGATCCATTACTGTTTAATTCTCAATTTACACAGCTAATCGAAAGATCTCTGTGGCTTCAAAAAGCGAAAAAAGAGGATGCTACAGAAAATGACATCAGCAAACAAAAAACCCAAACCACAAAACAATTGCCAAGCTATTGGCAAGGGAAGGGATTATTAAGGTATTCTGATTCTGATACTAAAGCTGTCAATAATTATAATACTGTGTTGCCTATATTGTCATTTGAGAATGTGCTATATACTGCCAGCAACCCTTTAAATTCCATAAATATATACTTCACTCTTTATTATAACAGGGACACTAATTTGTGGTTATTTGCATGTTGTGGCTGCTATAGCTGCGCATACTCCCACAGACAGCAGTTCGTTTCTGACAGGCAATCACCTTTTGGCACAAAATCAGGAATCCCATAAGCAGCATGTCTGCAGGAACAATAAGCTGATTTGTGCAATGGCAAAAACAACAACAACAACAACAACAACAACAACAACAACAACAAAAAAAAACAAAAAAAAAAACAGAAAAAGGATGTCTCCCAGTTGCAGATCTTTTTTTCCTTAAGTATTCTTACTCACTGGGTTACTTCATATTAGAAGTGAGAAAAAACGAAGACTAAATGTAAGTGAAGGAGACTGTAACATGGAGATATCTTTTCCGCTGTGGACATGCTGATGGGTGATAGGCTTTCCAATTGTGTTCAGTGAAAAGCACAGTTATGTTTGTGGTGTGATGTGCTTGTAGTAGACTGGTGTTGCGATGATGTTACATTCCTTTAGCATAAATGACAGGTAGTTACGTGACTCCCCGCTCAAACCAGCGTTCCTCCCTGTACAGGATGCGTACATCCTCATCATTTAAAGAGTGACCACCAGCCTGTAGGTGTGAATAGACTGCAGAGTGCTGGCATGAGGAGTTAGCTCTTCTGTCATGGAAAAAAACATATTCACCTCTAAATTGGACTACTGAAATTCATTCTATTTTGGTCTTGTTAGAATTTATTTTATCTCTAAGGTTATATACCTCATAATTTAATCACACATTTCTTTTATGTTTTTCTTCACACAGTTATTTATCATAGAATAGAGCTTTGAAAAGAGAATACCACACATTCCACAACCAGAAAGTATCACAGTGGTGCTTAGAGTAGACTGGTACATTGGCTCCATTAGACCAAAACAACACTATAAATCAGTTGTTGGGAAAAGCTCTTTTTTCCTCTTCTCGAACTCCACAAGAAAAGAGATGGCTGCCATGGTGATGTCAGACGCAACATTTCCTTATAGGGAGATGTCCAAAGAGATGTAGAGGTGCAGAAGATGAAACGTGAGCCGGACATGGGGCCTAAAGTCTTTCCTCCAACTGTTGGTCTTGTTAACATTCTGTTTTTACCACATGCAATAAAACTGTTTACTTCTTGTGTGTGGCAGCCCTTTGTTTCTCAGCCAGAGAGATGGAGGTCCGTGGCACTATGTAAAACAAATCTGAAATTCTAACCATTGAAAACCGTTGTGAAAACGTAGAATTTGAGCATATTTGTCTTCTCTCATAAAAACCCAACAGCCTTGAACACTCATCTTTCCATTGTTTGCAGTGCAAAATGACACATATCTTTTAACAGGTGTTAGAAGTTATGATCACATCACTCCAGTTTTAGCAAATTTATACTGGCTGTCCGTTTTTATATTGATTTTAAGATTTTTTGACTTACTTTCAAAATTTTAAATGGTATGGGGCTAGCTATTTAAGCAAATTCCTCAACATATACAGTATAACCACAAAAAACCACTGAGATTATCTAACCAGATGCTCTTAGTACAGCTGAGATCTAAATTACAGCATAGAGCATAATTTGAGTTCAGTTTGAGAAAGAATATTGTATTTACTTCATCTCATGTCTTATTTTACTGTTACTATTTTCTAATGTTTTCTCTTGTTCATTAACTAACTTGTAAAGAATTTTGGTCAACTTTGTTGATTTAAATGTGATATAGAAATAAAATTGACATTGACATACACACAAGCGGTTTAGAGGAAACGGTCCACAGGTGGGAACACAGCTGACACTAATTCAGGCTAAAGAGGCAAAGGAAGCAGAACTGAACATGACACACATGAAGCAGGAGTCACCAAATTAAAACAGGAAGTAACCCACACTGGGACTCAAACATGTCAGCTTGACACGGGAACCAGGGAGAAACACACAGGAAAACAAGACAAACTAAACATGTGACGTGGAACATAGTGGAGGCATGATAACAGTAACCCAAGACTGGACAACAAAACTAAGACCAGAAAATACAAATACAGATCATAGAAGAATGCAGGGTTCGTACAGGTGCTTGAAATCCTTGAAAATGCTTGGATTTTAATATTGTCCTTTCAAGGTTTGAAAAGAGCACGAATTTCGGATGTGGTGCCCAAAACTCCTTGAAACTGTAACTATATTTCAGTCACCACAAATAACTATCTGATTAAATAGTTTTCTTATTAGATAGAGAAAAAGAAATCAGTCGCAAAGTCTAAAAGCAAAATTTCTCTGCCTGGGCTGCCTTGCTCCTTTGCATGTCAGACTGTTTCAATGTGTGGCACCCCCCCAACGGAGTTTGATGTTTTAATGAGTGTTTGCTGGAAAATGACAAATACAAATCATGGACAAGACAAGGACTAAGTCCACCTGAAAAGGCTGCAAGAAGGATTTGCACCTTTTCACAATGGGGGAGTTTGTGTAAGTCCTAGTAAATAATTTTTGAGTATGTGCTAGCTAGCAAACTTGCAGGATAAATGATTGAAATGCACTGAGTGCGATTCAATAAGGCAGCACTATTATAGCAGTTACTTATGGCATGGTAATTTATGGAATGTGCTGTGAACTTAGCTAACATTACGTAGCAGTAATGTGAGTTACCTGACATAAGTGAAAGCTTTAAACATTAGCCTGATATATAACTAGCCAACTTAAGGCTTTCTGATTAAAGGGTAAAAGCAAAGTTGTCACAAAGAAAATAGAATATTGTTTATATTTTTGTGCACTGCTGCAGCTTTTTCAAGTATTAACTTGGTGCCTTTGGTAACACCTTAGAGGGAAATAATGGTAATGTGAGGGACTGATCCATTTGGGCACGAAGAATAGCCACTTTTTTTGTGCTACCGAAGTTCCCCGGCTTTCATTCAAAATCTGTTTATCATGAGCACCTACACATTAAACAAGTTAAAAATCATAAATGGCTTCAAGCTGGCATTGAGGCCTGTGGGGCACTATCAGCCACTGAGACAATAGACAAATTTATTTGTTTTGGTATATGAATATTTCATAATTTAAGGCTGCCTCTTTATTTAAGGGGGATGAACAATACCTTATAATTGTACATAATAATATCACAGATGATAGATTAAATAAATAGATTTTAGATAGATACATGCATTCTTAAAGTGTTATATGTTGAATTTAACTGCGTATGTCACCTGTCAAAGCCTCTCCCAGTCAGTGCTATTCTCCATGCCTGTCTTACTGTACATGATGTTATTAGCACAAACACTTTAAAGGTGATAATTTAGGACTCCAACAATAATACAGACAGCAATGTAGTTAAACATCTTACAGTTAGTTTTATTGGGAATGAACTTTAAAAAAAATCTGTCTCCTATTTTTTGTGTCATATAGGAAAGAAGTATCAATATCTGATGACAAGACTTGTTAATTTGGCCTTACTTTGTATTTTTGGGGCTGTTTGCTGCAATTTTCCTGTTTTGTGTGTGTGTGTGTGTGTGTGTGTGTGTGTGTGTGTGTGTGTGTGTGTGTGTGTGTGTGTTTGAAAATGGACCTTGAAAGTGCTTAAAAAGTCCTTGAATTTGACCCAGAACGAAGTGTATGAACCCTGAGAACCCTAAGAACCAAAACCTGGAACACAAACTTAACCTTAACATTATAACGATGCCTGAATGACAACAATACAAAATACAGAACTATAATATAAGAATAACAAACTAGAAAACTCCTAAACATTCCAAAAACTCAAAACTCCGGGTCACACGCCCAGCACCATGACATTCTTAGTTTTAGACTAGTTGGTTGGTCTAATTTTTTTTCCCTTGTTTAGTCGACTAAGAAATTATTTGGCAGGAACATCCAAGTTTATATCATTAATGGTAATTATGAGATGATAGTCTAACAAATAGTGTAACAAATTGCTTTCTCCTAGGAGGAATTAAGTAACGTACTACATTACTTTTAAACAAATAAATTACCATTACTATGTGTTGCCTCATGTGGAGAACATACAGTCTGATAAGCTCTCAAAGTCAATATTATGAGCTATATTAAGAGATCAAAGTGTATTTAAGGTTTACAGTAGCTCAGTTTGCATTACTATGTCTGCTGTTGTGCTGCCATCCTTTAGGATTATCACAAATTAATTGTTACTTCTAGTTTTTTTGGTTGACGATGACTGGAGGGGATTTTATTTTGGTCATTGAAATCCTAAATAACTCGTCAGCCTTTTCTCTGGTGCTCCATAAGAAGAAGTTGGTTTGAGTAAGACTGGCATTGTGTAGTCTGTCTTCTGGAAATTGGAGTTTCAGTATGGCAGACATGACACGGTTAAAGGCTCTGACCTCCACACTTCTCTTTTCCTTAGTGTTGGGTCTGAACTTAGACCCCGCTGACCCCAAGACTTATTCCCGTGAAAGAAAAACAAGGCAACAGCGATCAATCGTTTACTTTCAAGGGAGGCCTCGTCGGTATCTCAGCTCATTACGAATGACCCCGACGATGGCCTCCTCTCGCTGCCTTTTATTGGGAAACCAGTTCATCACAGCAAGGCAACGCCCACATGGTTCTAAGACAAGGCATTGTACGTATATGTGTGAACTTCTGTATGTATGTAAGAATGTGTGTGTGTGTGTGTGTGTGTGTGTGTGTGTGTGGCCTCCTGCTGGGCAGGAAGCTTACATCAAACAGACTTTCACAAGGCTGTGTCTCTAATAAAAAACTACAGCCCCCCACCCAGAACCTCGAGAATCTGGGGAAAGGAAAGGAAAGGAAGAAAAGGAAATTCCTTTCATCACAGAGTTAAACAATGTAGAGATGGTAAGCATAAAAATGACAACATTTAACAATTCACTATAACACTTAGTGTTTTTATTAAATTGTCCTTCACACTAGGGGTGGGTTTTGATTATCGATTTATCGATTAAAATCGATTCTAGCTTGAATAACGTAATATCGATTCATTAAAATCGTGAATTGATTTTTAAATATAAATTTATTTTGCCTGAAACGTGGCGAGTCCGCACTTTGTATTTACGTCCTTTTTGCGCTAGACTATTGACTGAACCAGCAGCAAAAGAAGATCAAAACTACGCTTCACATTTGGCTTCACATAAACATCTTCATGAATTCCCTGTTACTTTTGCTGTTTCGCTTTCACCACGATAAAATCCCACTTCATGCACTAGAAAGAGAGAGCATATTTCTCCAGTATTGGCTTCCCTTCATTGGCTTCCTGTTAAATCCAGAATTGAATTCAAAATCCTGCTCCTCACATACAAGGTCTTAAATAATCAGGCCCCATCTTATCTTAATGACCTTGTAGTACCATATCACCCTATTAGAGCATTTCGCTCTCACACTGCAGGCCTACTTGCTTTTCCTAGAGTATTTAAAACTAGAATGGGAGGCAGAGCCTTCAGTTTGGATTTGGGAGACAGACACTATCTCTACTTTTAAGATTAGGCTTAAAACTTTCCTTTTTTACTAAAGCATATAGTTAGGGCTGGACCAGGTGACCCTGAATCCTCCCTTAGTTATGCTGCAATAGACGTAGGCTGCTGGGGGATTTCCATGATGCATTGAGTTTTTCCTTTCCAGTCACGTTTCTCACTCACTATGTGTCAATAGACCTCTCTGCACTGAATCATACCTGTTATTAATCTCTGTCTCTCGTCCACAGCATGTCTTTCATCCTGTTTTCCTTCTTTCACCCCAACCGGTCGCAGCAGATGGCCCCGCCCCTCCCTGAGCCTGGTTCTGCTGGAGGTTTCTTCCTGTTAAAAGGGAGTTTTTCCTTCCCACTGTCGCCAAAGTACTTGCTCATAGGGGGTCATATGATTGTTGGGTTTTTCTCTGTATGTATTATTGCACGATCTACTGTGCAATATAAAGCGCCTTGAGGTGACTGTTGTTGTGATTTGGCGCTGTATAAATAAAATTGAATTGAATTGAATTAAACATCTCTCTCTCTCTCTCTCTCTCTCTCTCAGTGTACTTCAAGAACAGTTTCCCATCTAAAAATCTGTTTTCTGCATTATTTGCTTGCTTATTACCCACCAGTCTACCGTTGTTTACAGTGCTGTAGGCCACTGTGTTTTTTTTTCTTTTACTTACTTCCGAAAAGAAAGCCTCATTTCTGCTGTTAAATAGGCTACTGAACAAATTTAAACTTTTTAAAATTATACAAAATTGCTAAATGCTTTGCTCTGTCTCTAATAAAACCTCTGTAACTTTGCTCTGCTTCACTTCACAGCATCAGGTAATGTTCATATGTTGATTAATGGTTTTCTTTCATTTTTTATCTTCTGCAGAATATTTTTAAGGTCATCTGCTATAAAATCCCAGACCAGGAAAATCTCCTTCATGTTTTTCTGTGTTTTATGCTCTGTTTCTTTGACACAAAGGCATCTGCTGTGATGCTTACACCTTTGATAAAGTCTCGCAAGTGTCAGCTTTCTTTTTATAGATATAACAATACAGATATGTACTGATACATGATCAGAATTATAATATTTCTGACTGTCTGAGGAAAAATTTCCCCGATTCAAATCGAATCGAATCGATTCTAGAAATCAGTGACGATACCCTGCCCTAATTCAAGCCTTTCCTTTACCACACAATTTTGTCCTCTAGGGGCAAAGAACAGTGATACGAAAAGGATGTGAACAAACTGATGAGGACTAAGAGGGAGAGAAGACTATTTATTTATCGATGACTGATCGGGGAGTGACAAACAGGAGACAAATGAGACACCTGTGAATTTAATAACACAGATGAAAACAATTTTCAAATCAGGTGAAAACAGATGCAGGAATTAAAATTAATACAGGTCAGAAACAGACATTTGTTTCAAAGTAAAACAGTAAATAAGTAAAATAATTAATACAGACATGAATATAAACACTCAGTTATGAAAAATTACAAATAAGGGAGGAACTGAGAAACACTGCAGGAAATAAAACTAGACTTGAGCCTTGAAACAGAAGAAAGGATCACAAACTGACACTTACTAGCAGATCAAGTAAAGACAGAAACACTCAATAACAATAATAATATGATAATAAAAATAATATCACAAGAAAAAAGAATTTAAAAAAACTCGAACACTGTGATAGTGATAGCAGAGATGTACGTTTTAATTTTTTCAGAAATCTCTCTGTCAGAACATGCTGTATCATGTTTAGTTGGAAACTAGCGAGCTAACTTCCTGCTAACTTCTAACTCTGTTAAATTTAATAAATTCTGTTTTCATGGATGCCTAAATGTTAAATTCAATTGTTACACCTGGTAAAGCAGCAATGCTGATCATTTTATTAAAGATTAAAGAATTTAGTTTTTAACTCTCAGTGATGCTGCAGTGTTTGTTTGACTTTGGGAGCTGAAGCAGACAGAGTTTTGGACCCAGATTACTCTGCGAGGCTCCTGACTACGGTAGTCGTAATGCTCCGACAATCCATCAAGCGGTGCTGCTTCATAGCTTACCAAAGTCGTACTAAAACATTTTTTTTGACAGACATTTGAGCGCTGTGTACAACATAAAAGTGGTTCGAGGTCAGTAAGCACAACCAGAATTCATACATAAGGCGCACCAGATTATAAGGTGCACTGTCAATTTTTCAGAAAATTAAGGGATTTTAAGTGCGGAAAATATGGTATATTATAAAAGTAAACATACATATTAAAAAAAAAACAACAAAAAACCACACCTAGAGACCAAACACCTCATTTTAGGCTAAAATTGCAACACAGAATTATACTTAATGCAGTTAAAGATAAAACTGCAAAACATTTATGAATAGGTCATCTCTCTGAAATCAGTTGTTTTCTGAAACTTTTTCACAGATCCAGTGACGAGAAGATGAACATGAAAGGTCATTCCAAAATTTTTGTTTATCCCATATGACATGAGCACAGTCCTCTTCTCCACCATTATCAGGCTGACCACTTGCCCAGTACCTAGCAAGTCAGCAACAAAAATGATCTTGAAATCAAGATGTGTGTTGCTTGGGTGTGTGTGTGTGAGGGGGGGTCAGAGCAGCTGTAATTAATTAATTTAGCTGAGTATAAATACACTTTACATTATAATCACCAAATAACAATGGGGATAAGAAAAAGAAAGTTTTGGGTTTGTCTTTTCAGAACATGGTGGTTTTTAAACACGCTTGCATAAATTCTGCAGATGGCAAAGCACACCAGTTCAGAACTTCTTCTGACCCCCTGTGGCCAAAACAAGTTATTAGCACACATCTTTAAACTTTTGTCATGCAGGGGATCCACCCACTGACATGTAAGCTCACCATTGTGTTTAACAACCACCATTGGGTTTAACAAATTTCCTATGTTAAGAAATAAACTGAACCAAAGTGAAGACTTACGTCACATTCAGTGGAGTCCCATCTACCCATTTCCATGTTCCCTCCTGTTCTTTGTCATTCAAACCAATCCAAACTTCTGTGGTGATTTTAGAGAGTAAGTTCTGTTTAATATGAAGGAAAAACGCTTTATTTTACTTTAGAACACAGTTTTAGTCTATGCAGTTTATTGTATCTAAAAGTCTCTTTTAAAAATTCAAAGCCAGCACTAATTAAAACTTCGAATTTTCTTTAATGCATTTCGTGCAACACTGAAGATACATTTAATGACAGCTCACACAACCAAACAATAGTATTCTGTAGGTTACTGGACTTCCGGCCACTCCTGCCCTTGGCAAATGCCTCATAGCAAATGTTCTTTCCTGCAATGTATGCTGCATCCCCTGCATTCGTTGGCATCTTTTCCATGTCCTGTTTTCCTTATCCTTGCTACACTGCCACACTTCCTTATTCTTCCTCCGCGTCTTCTTCCACTGACAGGTTGTTTCCCCGATACAATTTCTGTCTAAACAGATTTCTGTGATACACTCTAGAACATTAAACATGTTTTAAAACGTTCATGATTTTATTTTTTTACTTTATTTTGTGTTAACACTACAAAAAAATGTATACTTTGAAATGAAAACTATTCAGCAAAAATGAAAAGCGCTTCATTAAATTCTGTATCGAATCACAGAAATCTAATCTGTCTAACAAGTGTCTGTCTCACACTGTGACAGAATTATAGTTGTTTCAGTGTTTAAGGTCTACATATGTGTTGATTAAATGTTGAAAGATTAATAGAAACATTTCCTTGTTTTTAAAAACCAGAAAAAGCTATTTACATTAAAAATAGGAGCTTGAATTGCAAATGTATTTACATCTCAATAACACACACATACATAAACACTATACCTGTTCTTCAGGGCTGTTAATAACCACCAGATCTGCTTCTCTGCCTCTGCAGTCCCTTCTGGCTGCATCCCAGGAACCAAAGCTTTCAGAGAGGAGATAGCAGCTATGGTTGAAGCTGCTCCATCCTACAGGACATGTATTTTCTCGAAGAAATTACAAACAAGTAATATTTGAGTTATTGAATTTTTTTCTGAACTGTATAACAGTGCTTATTTGATTTCTGTTTAATTAATTAAAGTCCTCCAAAGACTTGATCACAAAGATCTAAGCACAGTTTAATCACTTGAGACTCAATAGTAAGAATAATAATCAAAACCATAATATAACACAAAAAAACCTTACAATCTAGTAATAAAAACATTTAACAAATACTACAATGACAACATTAAACAGTAGCATAAAAAACAATCAGAAACCCCAAACATAACCACTTATATAGTTATATACTTATATATATGTACTGTACCAGTGTACCTCCACATGTGATGTGACAATAAAAGTGATTTGATTTGATTTGATATTTAGCCATGCTGGTGTTTTTATGTTAGCCACAACAAAGCACATCATATTATAAAATAAAACAGGGCAAGGACAATTAATATCTAGAATTATAATCAGAGATAAAACTTCAAAACATTTATGAATAAATCATCTTAAAGAAACTGTACTTGGGTTTGGTGTTTTTTCGCAGATCCATTGACGATATTCTATCAAACACCAACCATCACCCCAAGACCTTCTCTCATCCTTTGTGACATAAGCACAGTCCTGTTTTCCACCATTATCAGGTTGTGTTTTTGCCCAGTACCTAGCAGGTCAGTGACAACAGCATTATTTTTTTATTATTATTGAGGGGAAAATTAGCCTTTGTCTTTGGTGTTTGTGTGAGGAGTTTTGTCAGACTGATTTTCCATCACCAGCTTTGAGTTTTTATAAACACACTGTACATTAAGATCACCAAATTACAGATAAAACTGGAGATAATATATATATATATATTTACTTTTACTACACAAAGTATACAGAGAAACACACAAGCACAGACTGCACAAACATCTCGACTGATATAATAACTACTGCCTTGGCCCAGTGTGGAAAAAAAGTTTGGAAATCTTTTGGAAATTTAATAGTAATGAATGAACTAGTAAAGTAATAAACTGAAGCAAAGTGAAGACTTACGTCAGAGTCAGTGGAGTCCCATCTACCCATTTCCATGTTCCCTCCTGTTCTTTGTCATTTAAACCAATCCAAGCGTCTTTTGTGGTGATCGTAGAGAGAAAGGTCTGTTTAATATGAAAAGAAAACATTTTACTTTTAAACCCCAATTTCATCTGCATATTTTATCTATAACCTATAGAATTATTTTATGTCATAAGTTGCACCTGGGAAGAAACATAATCATAGCAAATAATTTCATTTCACAGGCGCGGTGAAATTCCTTGCTCCTAAAGTCAACAAGCCACATGCTAGAGCATGCAAAAAGAAGCCTTTGCACAAAAAGATTGTCTGCTTTGCATACACTGATATTTGTTTACAATTTGAAAAATTGTTTGCCAAATAATTATTAACAGTTATTCTTTTCCTGCGTAGTGGAAATACAGATAACTATCACTGGATTACTTTACTGCTGAACAAATACTTCAAACTGTCCGCTTAATCTGGTGTACAACATAGCTTTTATGATTTAAAAAAATAATTATAATGAGGATAATGCATCATTCTCAAGAAAAAGGAAAAACTGCATAAACCTATTATCATAAAATGTGAATGAATGTAAACTGTGCCTATGTTGCTGCCTTTCAGTGCTCTTTGATCAGTCAAATACAGCTGCACACATCTGGCTGCAGAGCTTTACTGACTGTGGGTTCAGGCGCCACTGTAATTCATCTAAATAATGTTACATATTCTCTGAACAGTCAATCTGTGGAGTGGACAGGAGAGGAGGATGTTACAGCCTGTCTTTAGTAGGTAGCTCATTTGTCTGATCTGAACTAGTGTCTAATGAATCCGTTATCACTGTTACTATCATTTTGTGTAAATCTAAAGGGTCTTATAGCTACATTATGCACCATCCTTGAAGCTGCTGCATGCTAGGTGTTTTAAGTTTTTATTAGTGGTGTCAATAGATTAAAAAAGATTAACTAATCAATCTCACAATTTTCTGTTATTAATCGTGATTAATTGCAATTAATCGCAATTATTTGATCAATACTCTGGCTCCAATTACATTTTTTCAGCTTTATATTTTAAGGTTGTAACAGACATTTATGCAATACAATGAAGTAAATGCAGAATAAAGACAAAGAATGTATGCTGAAATTTAAAGAGAATTTTAATAGTTTTCATCAATCTTTAACACAGTGAAAACTTAAAAAACCTTCAAGGTCATCAACAGTTATTGACCCCAGGCCTAAAGGTTAAAGTGAATACCATAACAGAATACCATAACAATAAAGGGTGCACAAAGCTCAGTATTTAAAACAGAAAAAGACACAGCTGAAAACCCAGAATGTTGAACATTTTTCACTCCAAAGGAGCAATTTGGCTTAGTCCTTCTTTGCACTCAGACAGTTACTGAAGCAGACTATTCTGTTTACATTATCTGATAACAAAGAAGCACGCTTATTTTGAATCATGTGACCTGAGTGTGAGAATAATCTCTCACAAGACACTGTGGTTGCAAGGGTTGACAGGTACTTGTGTGCAATAGGTGCCAGCCTGGCATGTGCTCCTTCTCTCTTTAACCACCACTGTAGTGGACACTCTCCTACGTCAATTTTGGGCTCTGCTTTGTACAGATTCAGACAGCGGTCATTAGCGTCTTCCTCTGTATCTGAATCAGAAGAACCCAGCAAGCAGATGGACATCTTGCTCTTCTTTGGTGATGGTTCCTCTGTTGTCTGAGCAGATGGTTGGTGTGCATGCGTCTCTGCCATCAGAAGGTCATGTACTGAAGCCCACACCTCTCTTCTTTCGTCTTTGGAAAGGCACTTAAGGTCTTTAAACCTGGGATCAAGGGCAGTAGCGATCTTCAGCCATGTGAGATTGCTGTTGTCCCTCCGCTGAGCTATGTCTGTGGTAAAAACCTTCTTAAACCCCAAAACATAACCTGGGTCATCATCTGAGGGCTCCATAATCCTGAACAAATGACTCAAGGCTGACAACATAATGGAACAGGAGACATACCGCTCTCCCCCCAGCAGTTCGGTCACATATCTGCAATTGAAAAATCAATTGCTGGACTCCTGACCCATCTGGTCCTCATACAAAGCATGGGGTCTCGACACAATGGTTCCTCTCAAGGGCGGATTGTGACACACATCTCCTGATGCAGCGCGAATGACTTCTCTCAGTCCGTCATCTTCTACTATGCTAACTGGTCAGCAGTTTTTAGCTATCCAAATTTCTAAGGAATTGGTTAATTTTTCTCTCACATTTTTTGTTATTCATCCATGAGCACCATACTCCTGAAGCGTAGACTGGCGAGGTCCCATAGAGGCTGATTCAGTTGGGTGTTTTGCTCTCAGGTGATACACCAGTGATCAACTGCTTCTGTGGTACTTAAAATCAGCTTTGCAAATTGTGCTCTTTACTCTCGTTTTGTCCAACAAGCCGTCAGGCAACTTCTTAAAGAGAAACTCTCCACCCAAAAGTCCATCCTCGTCCATGGTTGCATGTTTTAACTATAGTAGTATGGTATCACTTCTTCTTCTAATCATTTCTGTCAGGCTAAATGCCAGCATAACACAATGTTGCCCCTTCCTGCAGAGCTGTTCATGAGTTTAAAGGTCTTAGATTACAGGAAATGTAAAAAAAAAATATAAAAAAAACTGTGCTAATTGTGTTAAATTTTTCATGTTGATCTCAACAATTAACGCGTTCATTTTGACAGCAGTAGTTTTTATGATTTGTGATTATACTGTATCTGTGCAGCTGTTGTAGATCCATCACTCTGGTCATAGACCAGCACACATCTATTTGCTGTCTGTTGTCATTCTCTTGTCACTGCATAAATATTTGTTGTACAGTTTTCTTTAAATTATTTAAATTTTAGTTTGATCAGTTTTTTTATTCAGTAAAAATACATTTTTGTTACAGTAAAATGTACAAATGTTCTGCATTAAAATATTCTATAAACTCTATACAATTGTTTAGTCTTTAAATTGTACACCACAGCTGAAGCTAATTCACTGTAGCTAAATCATACCACAATTTGTTAGTTGATTCATATGATTCTAATTGTGTTACATGGGATGTACTGTGCACCAGTGAATGTCCTGCTTTATCACTGGCTTCACTTTAATACTGAAAAACATTTTTTAAAAAATGTGTAATTCTAGGGCACGTTTTGAAGCTCTTCCATCCAGTTATGGTATGTGCAGTTACACGTGTTTGATGCAGACTGAGCAACTTTTTGTTCAAAGGTTTAAATGTCTGTATTTTGGCCAAAGTAAAAATTTGGCCATCACAGGCTTCTTTTCCTGGTCCTTTTTATGTGTTTTTTAATTCATAAAAGACTTGTAATACTGTACAACAGATTAATGGGACAGCAGTGACGTGGCTTCACAATTTCAGAACTTGCCTTAGATTACTCTGGTTTAAAGGATTTGTTCAACAGTAAAGTAATACAGTGGTAGTTGTTCGTATTTATACTGCTCCACATCAAACAACAACTTATACAGTAAATCACTCTAGTTAACCTGCAGCATGCTGTAAATCACTCAAACCTTTCATTCATTTGTCATGTTTTTTTTTCCAACAATCAATAAATCATTGTCATCAAAAACTTGTTGATGCTGTCTACACAAGGTGATCAAGATGTTAATATATTCTCTCAGCGGTGTTACGGCCCTGGCCGTATACAGGATCAGTGTATGTCAGTATGTCTGTATTGTTTTTCATATGTGTGTACTGTGCCTTTAAGAGTCTCAGCAGGCCCCTCCTTGGGTGAACTGTTTTGGGTTGGCTTTGACCTGGCAGCTCCTCATTGGCCCCACTATCAACAGGCTGGTTTTTTTTTGTTTGTTTTTTTCAGAAAAACCTTTTTCTGTTTTTTATATTTATCAATCTAAAAAAATTAAACATTTAGTCTGATTTGATGTTACAATTAAAAAAGTGATTGTGTGTTTATCTGAAGAGTATGTAAATGTCTGGTTTCAACTGTATATTTGATGATGTTGGCAGTGGCGGTCCTAGCCTGTTTGGTGCCCTGGGCTAACACTCCCTCTGGCCCCCCACCCCCCACACACATAAAACATATAAAGGATTGTACATTAACATAAAACTGTTGTCGGAACCATACTGAATTTCACCAGAGAAACATACACACACACACATACATATGAAGATAGAGAGAGTATGCATAGTATGCAAACGGCTACCAAACAGCCATCATAATTTATGATACAATGAGAACAGGACAAATCAACAATTGACAATGACTAATTAATATTAAAATCTGTAACATAATGTATCTTTTGCTCGTTTCTCCTCCTCTTCTTTTCTCTTTTTTCTAAACTGAGCACCTGATGGCTTTGAACTTTTCTTGTCCGCCTCTTCCATTGGTTTTAATTTTGCACTCCAGTATGAACACCCAGCCCCAACTCGAGGATCACCACAACATAAGCTAATAGACCTACACCTTAGCTCACAGATTCACTTTGTCTGGGGTGTATTTCTGGGATTTCGCACAACCCTGGATTCAAATCATGAATAGGGATGGGTACCAGTGTCCGGTGCCATGATGGCACCGATTCTGACATAAACGGTAGTAACCAGACCGAAAAGCAGCACACATTTCGGTGCTTTCTTTCGGTGCTTTTTTCCCCCCTGAGATGTCATACACTTTGAATTCTAGCCAATCATTTTACCCTTGCAAGCATAGTAGGCGGGTCCAGGTACGTACGTTCTTTTAGAGCAGAGCTACAGATTAAAAATGCCCAAGGCGAAGCAGTCAAAAGTCTGGCTGTACTTCACAGCAAAAGATGCAAACTCAGCAGCCTGCAACAAGTGCTTTAAGGTGATACTATGATACTGTGCAAAGGAGGTAACTCCTCGAATCTGATGAAACACCTGGCGACGTATAGCATTTTGTTAAAAGCCGAGAAATGTGCCGTATTTGATAGCTTGCGCGAGACCTCACACGGTGCACATCTACTGTGGGTGTGGTGTCTGTTATCGGACCCGGAGTTAGCAACATCCCCCCAAAGAGAGAGTCCTGGCCCTAGCCCTGCCAGTGTAGCAGAAATGATGACGGATGATGATGATGGCAGCAGCAGCCATTCTTCTCTGCGTGAATGTTGTTCGTGTGTAATTTACGTTGAGTACGCTAACCACATTATTACATTAATGCATGTAAGGTGAACTAGCAAACACCGTCGTAGTTACATGCGGCTGTCTTCTTGTTTGATGGCAGATACTCCCTTCATCCTGGCCAAAAAGGCTAAAATGACCAAAGAAAAAGTGGGAAACAGCTAAACATGAGAGGTTTTTGGACAAAGTTTGTGGGGTTTTTTTTTTCATTGATTAAGCACTGCTTCCAGCCAAGAGTGATACCATATATGCCCTATAGCTGCAGAAAAGGCTAACATTGTTGTCTTTTCACAAAAAAACTGCTGAGGTTTTTGGACAAAGTGTGTGTTCTCCATTCTTTAAGCACCGGTTCCAGCACCGTTTAAGCACCGGCACTGTTTCAAAAGTACCGGTTTGGTACTGGTATTGGATAAAACCTAAACGATACCGATCCCTAATCATGAATACATAATGCGCTTGGATTGACAATATTATGAATGAAATGTGCTCTATTTGGAAGCAGCCGCCCCCCTCCCCTTTCGACGGGTTGTGTGTGAGACTTTAAATCATCAAACTGTAAATTAGAAATTTTAAATTGTTATTGATCTCTTTACCCCTGGTCCTAAACTGTATATTTATTTTCTTACTCTTCTTATATATATTGTTTGTTTACTTGCACTGCTGTAACTGGAGCGTCGTCTCGTCTCTCTGTATACTGGACTGTATGTAGTGGAGATGACAATAGTTCACTTTGACTTCAGCAGCGAGCAGGCGCACACTCTTCGCATTTTAGAATTTCGAAAAACATCGGTGCCAATTATAAGTCTGTATCATAATGTCTGGTGTTTTCGTGTTTGTTGGTTTGTTTTAATTTTGTTTTATTTTGCAGTTGGTTATTAGGTTCTGCTCCAGCCAGCCAGAGAATTCCCTGCCGCCCCGCCCTCTCCTCCCTGTGCAGCAAGCAGCAGGCGCACCGCAAACGGAGGGTGCCCTTACTCCCAGCAAATGGGCGATAGAAAACCGATCGGTGCCTATGACATTCCCAGTATGCGCTGGCATGACATCGGGCAGCATGAGTACGAGCAATTTTTTTTTTATTTATTTAGTTTTGGCGATGCCCGTGATGCCGCCCGGGCAACCGCCTCGTGTCGCCCGTATCAAAACCGCTACTGGATGTTGGTGTTTGGCAGCGTAAGTGCCTGGCTTAAAACAGGACATATGAGCTGCATTTAACCTTCAGTTTCTGTTTTCTTTATATAGTTAAAAGATTTTAAGAGATTTTGCTGATGCACTTTAATTCAGCAAATATAATTTAAAATAACCATATTCATCATTGTTTTTAACTTTATTCTGATTGTGTTAACATTAAGAAAAATTTTCATTTTTTAATACTAAAACTAATAGTAAAAAAATAAGAACCACCAAATAAGAAAAAAACCAAAAACAAAACAGAAAATGTCTTTTAGTTATAGGGTTTTTCCCCTCAATTTTGTTACCTGGTTTAATGTCTAGATATGTGCTGATTAAATTCTAAAAGTTAATTTTTTTTTTTCTCAAAACTGAACAAATTTTTATCTTCAATATTCATTTACAACACAGTAATACAACCATACATGAGGCCAGGAGGTAACAAAATGAACGAATTAAAGACACCAGTAAATATATAATTAAATGTTTCATTAATTAATAAAAAAATTGAATCAATTAGTCAAATAAATATGTTAATAATTAATTAAATGCCTATTCATTTCATTTAAAACATTTAATCAATTATTTATTCATTTCAAATAGCATTTAATTAATTAATTTACAATTTGAAATAAATAAATAATAAATAAATAAATAATAATTTTCACACTAAATTAATTAATTAATTAAGTATGAAAAGAAATGAAATAAATACATCATGAAATAATTAATTAAATAAGTCAATAATTAATTACTCAAACGTGTCATTAATTGAATACAATTTGAAATAAATGAATAATTTAGTAAATGTTTTTTAATAAAATGAATAGGCATTTAATTATTAATGAAATATTTATTTAATTAATTAATTCAAATTGTAATTAATTAATGAAATATTTAATTAATTACATAATTCATTATTTAATTAATTATTTCATGGTAGGTTCATTTTGTCACTCCTTGACCTTCATATCCATAAACACAGTACCTGTTCTTCAGCGCTGTCAATAACCACCAGATCTGCTCCTCTGTCTTTGCAGTCCTTTCTGGCTGCATCCCAGGAACCAAAGCTTTCCGAGAGGAGATAGCAGCTATGGCTGAAGCTGCTCCATCCTACAGGACATGTTTTTTCTGGAAGAAATGACCAACAAGTACCAGTTCAGCACATCGGCGGGTGGGGGGGTGGCTTACTGGGCTTAAGCCCGGGTTGTTGTTTCAGAAGCCCAGGGTCTTTTGAGAGTGTAATTTGTTTCATAGTTAAATGCCTGACTGACAACTGTATAAAACAAAAGCTACACACAATATTCGAAGCACATAGCTCGCAGTCGTAAATTCCCCCTAATTTTGGTATGATCCGAGCTCAGGCACTAGGTGACTGAGCACAGCACTTGTGAGCGAGGGGGGAGAAGCTGCTGCCTGTGAATTTGCTGTAGGAGAAGTGCAGACAGGCAGACAGAGGAGAGCTTAAGTTTGACCAGGTACCAAAGCAAATCATACTGTACAAATAATGTAAATATGACATGTGTATGACATATGAGTATCACAAAAGATTGATATCAAACTGATCACTTGGCCCATATTAGGTTACTTGCTGTTCGAGTGAATCAACAAATGATGAAATGAAAAGCCGAACAACAATGCTGTTCTTTTTAGAGAGTCTTAGCTTACATGTGTGTTTATTTCATATTTTCAGTTGTTACCCTTCAGGGCTTAATAAAGCACTCTCAATCGGTTTCAGTTATTTACTGATGTACACAACAATGGACATACGGTGCTTCTTTCAAAGAAAAAAACAGGCAAATGTTATTTTATATAATATGCTTTGTATGTTTTTTAAAATATATTTCTATGCAAAACAAGAGGAATTTCAATACACAGCAGTATTGTAGGGGTGGTTGTAGCTCAGGCGGTAGAGCAGGTCATCTACTAGTCTGCATGCCAAATATCCTTGGGCAAGATATTAACCCCAAATTGCTCTCCGATGCATCCATCCATGAATGTTACTTAGAAAGCACCTAGAAAAATGTGCTTGTGCGAATGGGTGTGAATGGGTGAATGCACAAGTTGTGTAAAGCACTTTGAGTGCTTAGAAGAGTAGAAAAGCACTATATGAGAACCAGTCCATTTACCAGTATATTCACAGTTGAAACCAGACATTTACATTAGAGATGGACCGATCCGATATTACGTATCGGTATCGGTCCGATACTGACCTAAATTACTGGATCGGATATCGGAGGGAAATAAAAAATGTAATCCGATCCATTAAATATCAAAAAAGCACCTCACAAAACTTGCAACACGGCATAACTCGGCTCATAACCGTAGCACGTCAGAGCAGTATGCATCACGTGATAGAGCGGCTGTGTGTATTTGTAGCCTCGCTAGCGATCTGGCATTTCATCTCCGAGGAAGTTATCCCAGAGAGAAGTAAAGCAAGTGTGTAAGTTCATCTCTGAATGTTTGTAAAGCGTTCCCACGTTAAGCTTAACAACCGATATATGGAGCGTCTGCCTCTCTCTCCCTCCCTCTCCTGCTGCTACTTCAATCGTGAAACTGATCAATGATCAGCTGATCGGCTTTTCTGTCGCGAGTCCGTCTCTCTTCTTTGTTTTTGGCCCACTTTGCACCAGAAAGAGGAAACCAGCGGCTGAACAACAGCAGCACCTTTAAGCTTAATAAGCTGTTGTTAGAATTTATTTAATATTACTTTCTAGACCAGGATCCTTTTCACGTAGTTGACGGCTGGTAACTGTGCAGGGGCGGATCTAGCAAAGTTTAGCCAGGGGGCCGATAGGGCATGAACAGGGAAAAGGGGCACAAAGACATACTTTTCTTTCTTATTCTCATTTAAAATGTCTAGCTTGTAATAAATAATTATCTGAATCTTACACCCAAAGTTTTAATCTGATGTAAAACGTATAGAAGTCCATTACTGTATATAGTAACTATTAAGTCTAATATACCCTAGCTATTACTACTACTTTTTCCTTTGGGAAAGTACCATCTGTGCAGTCTGCAATTCTGTTGAAGAAAGATGTTGAATCTTTTTAATTATTCTTGAAAAATAATTTTTTTCTGTGCATTTTTTTTCACCCTGCATCAAATTAAAGTTGATTACATCGATTAAGCATCATCAGGTGGAGGGTGGGGGGTGGTTCCCCATTTTCTTTTGCTGGGAGTTTGCAACCCTATTAGTTAGGTTGCTAAATATTTCTGCTAAGTACTCTTTAAAATACCAGAATAGGGAGGATGGTGCAGGTTTAAGCTTATTAGATTGATCAGTATTGCTGAACTATGAAATATTTTGGGTGCAGTGTATTTTTTACATACAGGTATAACAGAATAGCTTTAGTGTTGTTGTTTATTTAAACTTGAGTATGAACTTATACAAAATGCAGCAAGATATTTAAAAAACAGTTTTATTGATTAAAAACACACTATATCGGATTCATATCGGTATCGGCAGATATCCAAATTTATGATAGCGGTATCGGTATCGGACATAAAAAAGTGGTATCGTGCCATCTCTAACATACACTTTAGGGAAAAAACATAAAACCATTTTTTTTTACTATTAAGCATCAATTTAGAGTAAACTTTTTGGTTTTAGATAAATAAATATTGAAATATCTTTTGAATTAGTTAAATATCAGAATAAAGAGAGACAACTGTCTATTTTTATCACTTTCATCAAATTTAGGAGTACATATACACTAAGTTTAGTGTGTCTTTAATTAATAAGAAAACTCCAGACGATTCCATTCAGAGCTTAAGAAGCTTCTGATAGATTAGTAGAGTCCATTTGAGTAAATTGATGGCACACCTGTGGATGCATATAAGGCACCCCAAAACACAGAGCCTGTTTCTTTGTCATGGGAAAATCAAGAGATATCAACCAAAAACCTGGAAAAGAATTGTGGACCTCCATAAGTGTGGCTGAATTTTGAATACAATTTGGGTAATACAGACAATTTCTCTCTTTACTCCTAAATTTAACAAATATGTTTTTTATATTTATCAATCTAAAAAAATTAAACATTTAGTCTGATTTGATGTTACAATTAAAAAAGTGATTATGTGTTTATCTGAAGAGTATGTAAATGTCTGGTTTCAACTGTATATTTGATGATGTTGGTGTTTGGCTTGATTGTCAGCACAAAGAGGGAGAGAGAGGAACAGAGAGGGAGATAGAGAGGAGAATGAGGACAGAACAGAGATGGAACAAGAGCCAGGTGAGACACATGTTAGTCAAATGGTTGTTGTGCCAAAACTCATTAGAACATGTATCTAGTACCTAGTGTTTCTTTTTAGGTTTGTTATTTTTCAAATTCTATATTTATTAAGTTATGCAGGTTTGTTTGCACAACAAGGCTAAATAGTTATATAAACTTTTCTGAATCTAAATAGTGTACTTTGGTAGAATTAAAAAATTATATGGTACAAACTAGTAACTCATCATATTATCTATTGAAAAGAAATATTTGAATAATATTGACACTGAAAATGTCATCGATAGGTTCGCAAAACTCAAGCCTCGAAGATACTAGCTGTGTCCCAAAACGCCGGCTGCATCCTCCTGAGGCCGCATTTGAAGGCCGACACGTCACAGCCCGGCGACGAAGGCTGTCCCATTTCGTCGACTCCTTCAAATGCAGCCGACAAATGCGTCCTTCATTTCCCGAATTTGAAGGATGGGTCGGTGTGTCCTTCGTGGCCCACCATATCCCAGAATTCATAGCGCGGTCCAGCCAAATTTCAGCTGCCAACAATGGCGGCCGCTACTAAGTTTTAAAATTAGTCTTATTAATCTTTCTGGGTCACAAAATAAACTTTTAACATATTTTCAGGCGAGAAAGTAGCCGTGTAAACTTCAAATATCTGCTTGGTTTATCAAGACATCGCATATTTGCAAAAGTGCGCCGACGATTTCGAGACGTCTGTTACCCACCCGCCGATAGCAAACCGGGGATTCAATGGTCGCCGAGCGGCGAGAGCAGCGGACTCCGGCTTCATCGCTTTCAGACCCCGCTCTTTTCGCTGCTCAGGTTAAACATGATATATAAGTCACTCGGATAACTTAAAAATGTAATTGTTTGCCTTATTTCGGTGTTTTATTTGTTCGTGAGTAAATCGGGTTGGCTGAGATCAAAGTTATTAGATTATTAGATTAAATAAAACTTTATTAATCCATCGGGTGGGTCCCTCCGGGATTTTCACACAGCTGAATAAACGTCAAAAGAAAACTGATTAAACAGAAATGTGAGACGGTCGAGAATTTACGCCAGTGTCCTGTTATATTTTAGATAGCAAGGAGCAGACGTCTGAGTTTATTAAACTCCACCGACACAGCGGTGACGTTAATCAGAAGGCTAGACCGTCCCATTTCACAGCCTCACACTTCCGGCCTTCTCGGTCTTGAAGGACCCGCCCACGTGACCGCGCGAAGGCCGGGTCCTCAAGGATGCAGCCGACGTTTTGGGACACAGCTACAGTCTCATGTTACCACAATAAAGAGGTGTTGTCAGTGTAGTGCAGGTTTATGATGATTTTCAGTGCTACTATCATCTAGTATTGATTCTCCTTCTGTTTTGGTTAAGTCCTAAAGAAGTTCTGATTTTGAACTGTTGTAGTCCTGTTTTAATTCCGGATCAGTTCTGGGTCTGGTGGAATTGGGGTTTAGTCCTCGTGTCTTGATACAGCCCTGATTTTGTTCTGCCTTGCTGCTTAATTAAAAAACTAGTTTAAGGTGTCCTGCATATGCGATACATATATTTTTTTTTCATATGAAGGTTTTCTTTTTCGAACAAAACTCAAAACACAGCCTAATAAATCTTCAACTTCACAGCATGTTTTTCAGTCTTTTCTAATCCCCCACCCCCAATCCCACATGCATGCTACCCTTTAGGGCTAAGCCCCGTGTGTATAAAATGTCTGGCTGCGCCTCTGGTTCAGCAACTTAGTGAATGATATTTAAAGAACTCTATAACAATGCTCATTTGATCTGTTTAATTAATTGCAATTTTAGTACTTCAATGGTTTTGCTTTTATCAATCACACCAACAAGAACAGTAAAGTCCGAGGGACACATTTCCTGCTGGGAAATTAAAACAGAGTGGACTGTGTCAAAAAATAAGAGGATGAAAACACTATAGACTAATTGTTTGTGTGATCACTTTGTTGGTGAAAGTTGGACCCAGATCCAGTTTGGCAATGGTGTGCTTTTTTCATTTGCCAAATATGGCAGTGTTGTGATCACATTCATTTCTGATACTAAACTATTATTGTCTTGGCTGAAATGACCATGTTGCTGATGAGACTGACAACAAATATTATGACTGCATGGTGGTTAGAACTGTTGTATTAGCACTGTGACAGACTGGTGACCTGCCCAGGCTGTACCCTGCCTCTCACTCCACGGCAGCTGGGATAAGCGCCAAACAGAGATGGGCAGTAAGTGTAATCCGATTACTTTTTTCAAGTAACGAGTAAAGTAAGGGATTACTATTGCAAAAAAGGTAATTAGATTACTGTTACTTTCCCGTGAGCACGCTGCGTTACTGCATTACTAAAACCGTGATTTTTTTGCAAGTGTCTCATGACAATGACGTAAGCGAGTGCGACGTTCGTGGCAACAGTATGCAGATCAACAATGGATAATATATCGAGTGTGGGAGAGAGTATGACCGTGCAGCGTTTAAAGTGTGGAAGTACTGACCTTACTTTGAGTTTGATTCTGTAAAAAGTGACAGAAACATTAGTGTCCGCTGTTCGAAGAAAATGTCTTTTTACAGCGAAAAAAACCCCCTAAACTTCCGCACAAGAACCGAGTAGGCTACGCTGCCACAGGAATGTGAAATTCACAGAGAAACTCGCGGATTCTTCCACTGACATGATGGCTGCGACACACCTGCACCAGGGCAAACCTCCGCCTGCCTCACTGCTGCTAAACAGGTGAAAATAGAGCAACAGGACCGCTGATTCTTTGATTTTATTTATTTTCTGCTGTGTTTTACTTGCATCTATTTGAAAGAGTGAGTGTAAACACAAAAACCTATTTTATTTTATATGCTGGAGTTGTGCAGAAAATTGGTTTAAATGTTAAACCTATTTTCTGCTGTGTTTTACTTGCATCTATTTGAAAGAGTGAGTGCAAACACAAAACACTATTTTATTTTACATGCTGGAGTTGTGCAGAAAATAGGTTTAAATGTTAAACAAATTTCTTCCAGTCAGAGAATGTTGCGTATAATTTAATTTTTGCTTAATGTATGAAGTTAAAAGATTAAAACTAATAAAACAAGTTTTATAAAGAGACTTTTTCATTTGACTACATTCTATATGATGGATTATGCAGAAAAAGTAGAATTGGGCTGAAAGATCTATCGCTTTATTACCTATTCAGGTTGTAAAAACTAAGTAACTAAGTAACTAATTACTTTCAAAAATAAGTAATCGGTAAAGTAAAGGGATTACTTTTGGGGAAGTAATCAGTAATTAGTTACTGATTACGTTTTTCAAGTAACTTGACCAACACTGGCGCCAAACCTCCCAAGACCCTGAATTGGATAAGTGGAAGACAATGCATAGATGTGACTGTTAACCCACTTTCAGGCCTTTTGTTCAAACATTAATATCTGAGGCAGTGTTTGAACATCTAAAAAAATTTTAGAGATAAAAGACTGAAATTTTCACTGACCTTTCTTACCATCAAAATAAATCAGAATTTGTAATACATCAAAAAATCTTGGCTATTAAAAATATGCTCCAGTGACCCTGAATTGGATAAGCACAAGAGAATGGCTGGATGGGAATAAATTAAATTAAATATCCTCCAGCAACTTTCTTGGGTTGACTTTATGAATTTCGAAGAATTTCAGTGAGTGCAAAGTCTTAAAGAGCCACAATCCCAAATGACAATGCATATTTGGTCTCTTAATGCAGCATTTAAGTTTGATTAATTTAAGTTAAGATAAGATAAGATGACCTTTATTAGTCCCACACGTGGGAAATTTGTTTTGTCACAGCAGGAAGTGGACAGTGCAAAAGTTCTGAAGCAAAAATTAGAATACGATAAGAATAAATACAGTACACAACTGTACAGAATAGAATAGAATAAAATAAAATAAAATACTATATACTGTGAGTAAAATTAAGTAATTAAATTTCTCACTCTGTTTGTACAAACTCAGAAGCCTTTCAAACTCGTTGAGATTTTCAGAGAGGTTGGCACGCAGCAGGTCTCTTTCCTCACTCATGACGGCAAGTTTTTTACTCACAGTGGAGAGATTTGCATTCAGGCTGTCTCTTTCCTCAATCATAATGAAGTCTGAAATAAATAAATTAGGACAGGTTTTTGAGACATCACAAAACATCTTGTGCATTCATACTTAGACTGCTTCTGATTTGTTTTAAATCATAAAAACTTTGAACATTGTTTAGTTTGTCGAATTTTATTCAGCAGTCAGTGGCAGTTTGAACAATTATTTATGAAGAATCAAACTCACAGTGGACACCATGAGTGACAAATCTAGTTAGAAGTAAAACACCCAGCAGACTCCAAAACACAATGACACCTAAATAACGATTCCCCTTACAGCTGTTTGGACCTGAAAAGAGAAGAAAAAGAACTGAATTATGCAACAGTAATAACAGCTATTAAAATAAATATATCACTTCGTACCTGTGTGATGTGTTGACGGTTTTGGGTTGTCTTGTTCAGCAGATTCAGCACGGGCAGAAATTTCCTCCATTGCTCACAAGCAGGCAAATTATTTCCTAAATGGAGAGATGTGTAGCTCAGCGCTTGTAACCTGAAATTATCAGTGGTTTCAAGTTCTTCTTTTTTTGAACGTCCGAGGATGTCACACATTTCAGATGTTCTTGATATGATTTTCACAGCACTAATCGACCAGTAAAAGTGGATCTGATCCTTTCTAAAGATAATTTTGTATATGATAGTCATATGAAAACTAATAAAAGTTCAATTACTGCGTAATTGAACTTTTATCACGCAGTTTTTTTTAAGAACTTTAAAGTTTCAGATTTTCATATAATGAAAATGATCAGAAAGTTAGTAATTAAAGCTTTAGGCTCCTGCCTAAAGTTCTTATTTAGAAACTATATAGAAACACGCTAGATAGTATTTTTTAATCACTTTTTAAAGATGGATTATTTACTGTCATTGCTGCAGAGATATTTGTATGATATGTGATTAAAAATAACCTCAACACAAGAATGAGATATTAACGTTACACATGAAAGTGCTAAAAGGAGAGAATTTATCTCCCTCTCTCTTGCTTTTTAAAACATCGAGAAGCTTTGTATAAACATTATAATTTCTTGGAAACAGCACAAAAACAACAGGTCAGCTCCTAAAAATGTTATATTAGCACAAGTGGAAAGTGGCAATTAGGAGATCTTTATCTGATTTAGCCTTTGATTGATCAACAGGTTGTGAGAATCCTATTTTTAACTACCAAGACTGCCACTACCATGCTAGTAGATGGCAACAGCCTCCAGAACATAAGCACAAATATATAAACATGGAGAGGGAAAAGGAAAAAGTAGGTAGAAAAAAACGAGGAAAAAAAGGCAGCAAAAAAGACAGGGGGGACCATAGCAAGAACTAAAGTTAGTCAAGTATAACCTATTGAGGCCAACAGTCTGAAGGCAATGATGAAATATTCATTCATCTGATATTCAGTGTAAGTGTAAGTGCACGTGGCACTAGGATGCTCTAGACCGCAGGTCGTAAGTGAAGCAGTGGGAATGAGAATCAGCACCTCCAAATCTGAGGCCATGGTCCGCAGCCGAAAAAGGGTGAAGTGCCCACTCTGGGTCAGGGATGAGTTCCTGCCCCAAGTGGCAGAGTTTAAGTATCTCGGGGTCTTGTTCATGAGTGATGGGAGAAGGGAGCGGGAGATCGACAGACAGATTGGTGGGAACACCTTGGTGTCCCCCTGGACAAGCTGGAGGAGGTGGCTGGGGAGAGGGAGGTCTGGGCTTCTCTGCTTAGGCTGCTGCCCTCTTGACCCAGCCCCGGGTACGTTGAAGAATATGGATGGATGGATGGATGGATGGATGGATGATAATTAGTGTTTGTGAATGTTGTGGATTATGGTGTCTACTTGTTCTGGGTTATGGTGTCCACTTAGTTTTTTACCAGACTTCATAGCAATAATGGATGATTATTTTTTTCGCATGACTATATGTTGTAACTCATCCAGTACAGAGCTGCTGTTGCATAATGTGCCTGTACTGTGGGTGTCCTTGTTATCAAATTATGACTGGCTTTTGCCAGGAAACCATCTTTTATCACTAACATCTTGCTGTTTCCTGCAAGTCCATGTTCATCCTCCGTATCTGTGAGCAGTGTTTATTTTGTTCTTTTCTTCTTAAATTCATGGAGAAAAATAATATTTTATGAAAGCATTTAACATATTTAAGGACACTTTAATGTAAGCAACCATCACACCCGATGTGCATTTCATACAATTTCTGTGTATGGTATTATATAGACTGCATACAAATGATGTACATCACTGGGGCTGAAAAGCAAAGTGTATGAAAAAGTGCTTTTAATGTATTTCTAATGACCATGAGAGGATGACTTATCTCAGTGCAGAGTTAAGTCCAGTTGTATAGGAGGAATACTGTGTATGTTAACCAGTGTCCTTTTAAAATGTATTCCACTACAGATTACAGAATACATGCCCCAAAATGTATTTTGTAACGTATTCCATTACGTTACTAAATGAGAGTAACATATTCTGAATACTTTGGATTACTTAATATATTATGATGCTTTTTACAACTACATGAATGTACTATTGCTGTGTGATTTCTTACTATTACTGAAGGTCCGCGGCTCCGAACCGTAGTAAAGGGACCTCTGGCTAATACGTCGGGTTCGTGTCGGGCTCGTAGCCTAAAAATAGCTTTACTTTGTTGTTTGGGTCAACTTTGCTAGTGAGAGACAGAGAGAGGCGTTGAAAGGCTGCTCCAACGGAACTTGTTGTTTCGGAGGAAAACACGAACAGTTGAGTCTTAATAGCTTACTTACAGCTGGGCTCGTCAGGCACTCTTCTTGGCTGCGGTGGTTATTATTATATTTACATGCTTCCAGCTCCCGTTTCTGCTCGATGACAGCTCGTACATTTCCACTCTCCTTTTTCTCCCTCCTTGCGCTCACAGACACATAACGTGTATGGCAGTCCATTCTCCCTGCAGCACGGACTACACTGCCCATGAGGCTACATTCTTTAGGGCTATGACTGTAGCATTCTGCCTATTAGCTTAGCACAACAACAACAACAAAAAGGTGCTCTCTCACCCAGGAAACACACAGTCGCAGAGAACGTGCATCATCCTGTAACCATGGCAACCGTAACGCTGCTGCCTGGAACAACAGAACAACAAAACAAACAAAACCCAAACAGTCCTGACCTGCGACAATATGAATCAGGAAAATACCGCCGTGTAATCCATTTATTTCAACAAAGTAAATGTATTCTAAATACCACCTTTTTAAATGGTAACTGTAACGGAATACAGTTACTCATATTTTGTATTTTAAATACGTAACAGCGGTACATGTATACCGTTACTCCCCAACACTGATGTTAACTGAAAGAACACATCATTGTTGTTAACAGTGTTAGTGCATTACAAAGTAATGTGTTATTGTAGTCATATAACATTTTCCAATCTGTGGAACCAGGAAGTTTCAATATAATACCACGGTAAATTAAGTAAAACAACAACAAAAATGAAACTGATGACATATCAGAGTGCCTGTAAGAGATTTAAATGGGTTATCATTTTGAAATCCAAAATGTAACTGACTTTATATTGAGTGGCTTAAGTGAAATGAGTCCATGGAAACCAGATGATTTTTTTTTAATAGCTTCAAGAGTTGAGACAAAGCCTGAGCTGGTCCAGGGGCTGTCCGCTGACGAAGAAGCTCAGTCAGCGGCCTGGAAGGTGACCACTGACGCCGAACCAGACATGGACGAGGAGGTGGCATGGCGGCTGCAGGACCAGACGAGGCAGGACCAGACGAGGCAGGATCAGACAGTGGAGTGGCAGCCACAGATGATGGAGCGGGTGGGTGCCCTGCAAGCTGGATGGATCCCACTGACCCTCCAGTGGGGACTGAAGACAGCTGAAGCAATCCCTCGGACCCTCCAGCAAAGACTGAAGACGGATGAATGGGCCCCTTGGACCCTCCAGCGGAGGCAGAAGACGGCTGGCACGGTTCTCCAGAACCCTCAGTGGACACGAGGAAGTGCTGGCCAGGCTCTCCAGAACCCCCAGCGGACACGAGGAAATGCTGGTCGAGCTCTCCAGAACCCCCAGCTGATGAGGCAGACAGCGGCGTGGGAGCCGCAGAGTGCTGGGTTTGCTCACCTGAGCCTCGAGCAGGAGCAGATGCAGGGCCAGAAGGTGTGGGGACCCCTGGCTGTATAGGCAGTTGAATAGTGGCAGTTCAGTCTGAGTGGCAGAATGAACTGGAGACGGAGCTAAAGACTCACTGAAGGCTGAGCAGGAGACTGAGCTGCGGGCAGAGCTGCGGGCAAAGCTGCGGGCAACTGAACAGGAGACTGAGCTGAGCTAATAACCAAAGTGATGGTTGAGGTGAGAATGGAGCTGGTGGTGGAGTAGATGACTGAGCTTCAGGCTGGGCAGCCGACTGAGCTTCAGGCTCAGTAGAGAGATAAAATATTAACCAAAACTCTAGAAAAAGCACATTACATAAAAATTATAAATTGACTTGCGTGTCATTGAATGAAATCAGTATTTGATCCCATACCACCCAGCCAAAATTCAGGGCATTATGCCACACATTGCAATTGCAATCACTCAGTCAATTGTAGACAATCCTCATCTCAAATGAACACAGAATCAATTTCATTTTTCTCCATTCCAACCTCTCCAGCCTTTGGGCGAGAGCAAAGAGCTGTCAAAGGGCATTGGGGACAAGATTGTCGACATACACAGGGCTGAAATGGACTACAAGACCACCAGCAACTAGCTTGGTGAGAAGATGACAACTGTTGGCGTTCAAATCAGAAATAGAACAAATATAAAATGACGATCTATCACCCCCGTCTGGAGCAAGATCTTCACCCCTGATGGGGATGATGATCATGAGAAAGTTGGTGGATAATCCCAAAATTAAAATGTTAATCATCTGAAGGCAGCTGGGACAACAGTCAGCAAGCACACCATTAGTAACACACTACACAGTAATGGACTGAAATCTTGCAGTGCCTGCTAGGTCACTCTCCATGTACAAGCCCATCTTAAATTTGCTGGTGAACATCTTAATGATTTATAGAGAAACTGGCAGAAAGTGCTTTGAAAACCAAAATCAAACACTCTGACAGACTGATATACATACAGAAAAAAATTGCTTCAAACCATTCCTTCTAAAGTTGGTTCAACAAGTTAATGAATTTTAGTGTCTACTTAATTTTTTACAGGACTTCATATCATCCCTGTGAATTTTTTTTTAACGACTGTATGTTGTAACTCAAGTAGTGCAGAGCTGTAGTTGCATAATGTGATTTTACTGTGTATTTTGTTTATACTGTGTGCATGCTTGTTATCAAAGTATGGTTGGCTATTGCCAGGAAACCATGTGCTATGTTGCTATCTGTTAAATATCGGCACATGTGATTATTATCATATCATGTTCAGGGTTTTATCAGCTTGCTGTTTCCCTTAAGCCTGTGGTCATCCTCTGTACTTTGAATGCTGTCAGCAGTCAAAATAACTGAGGAGGACACATTAAGTAATATTAAAAGATTTTATTCACTTTATTTATTTATCTATCACTAAAGGTAATTCCAACTGGTCCACCCAGTGCTGCCACATTAACATTAAATCAAATCAGGAGTACTTAACTCCCTGGTATAACTCTCAAACGTGCACCTTAAAGCAGATAACTCGTAAGCTGGAGAGGAAATGGTGTAACACAAATTTAGAGGAGCATCATTTAGCCTGGAGAAATAGTTTGCTGCTTTGTAAGAAAGCACTCCGTGAATTGAGAACATCTTACTATTCATCATTGATTGAACAAAACAAGAACAACCCTAGGTTTCTCTTCAGCACTGTATCCAGGCTGACAACAAGTCAGAGCTCTGTTGAGCCAATCATTCCTTAAATGTTAACTAGTAATGAATTCATGAACTTCTTCACAAATAAAATTTTTACCATTACAGAAAAAATTACTCATAATCATCTCACAGATGTAATTTTATCTACAGCTACTTTCAATACCATTGATATTCTTTTAGAGTCTTTTTCTCCAATTGATCTTTCTGAGTTAACTTCAGTAATTACTTCCTCCAAACCATCAACGTGTCTTTTAGACCCCATTCCTACAAGACAGCTCAAAAAAGTTCTACCATTAATTAATGCTCCAGTCTTAAATATGATCAACCTATCTCTAATAACTGGCTATGGGCCACAGGCCTTCAAGCTGGCAGTAGTTAAACCATTACCTAAAAAGTCATCACTTGACCCAGGGGTCTTAGCTAATTAAAGGCTAATCTCCAACTTTGCTTTCATTTCAAAAATCCTTACAGATTTTTGTTTGGATCCTTACAAATCCAAACAGCTAACAGATCATCTGCAGAGGAATGGCTTATTTGAAGAGTTTTAGTCAGGTTTCAGAGCTCATCACAGCACAGAAACAGCTTTAGTGAAGGTTACAAATGATCTTCTTATAGCCTCTGACAGTGGACTCGTTTCTGTGCTTGTCCTGCTAGACCTCAGTGCAGCGTTCAATACTGTTGACCATATTCTATTCGAGCGATTAGAGCACGCTGTAGGTATTACAGGTACTGCGCTGCAACAGGTTATATCATATCTCTCTAAAAGACTCCAGTTTGTTTACGTAAACGGAGAGTCCTCTTCACACACTAAGGTTAATTATGGTGTTCCACAGGGTTCCGTGCTAGACCAATTGTCTTTATTTATACATGCTTCCCTTAGGCAGTATCATCAGAAGGCATAGCATACTGCTATGCAGATGGCACCCAACTCTATCTATCCTAGGGTGACCACATTTTGATTTCCAAAAAAGAGGACACTTGGCCCAGTCATGAAGAATTTTAATAATACTGTTTGTTTATAGAAAATTTTAACATATTTAAAAGATGCCTTATCTGCGCGGTTAATGAATGGTGAAATAAAAAATGTCATATAAGCTTTTACAAGTCAACAAGTGCAAAAAACCAATACAAAAACAAACTTAAAAACCTCCGGATTTAAATAATGTTACAGAAATAATGCCTCATTTGTATAAGAAAAATTACCAGTGAGGTATTGTGCAATGGTTTCTGCTGTCTCATTTAGCGTTTCTAACCTCAATTAATTTTGTTTGCACGCTACCATTCTTCCAGTTAAAGTATGATCGGGAATATTTTCTCCATTCCATGGTTACTTAAGTCTGAGAAATGCCACAGTACTGGATTTCATTAAGAACTTCAAGAGTGATTTCCACTGAGTGTAGCACTATCACACCATTGACAATAGCTTCAATCTTGGTGTGGGCACTGCTGAACTTTTTAGCTGTGTTAAAGTCTGGAAATGGTTTTGATTTTTTTTAAATTTTTATTATTTTTTTCAGCAACACACTAGTGCAATCCATGGATCTGTAGCTATTGTGGTGCTTCATAGTATGAAATGCCAGTGCACCTTCAGCTGCAGATACAACAGCATCCTCGTTTTTCCAGGTGTAACAAAGAACTCAGTCAACTTACTAGATGAATGGGTTTTTTTTGTTTTTTGTTTGTTTCTTTGTTTGTTTTTTAACTAGATGAATTTTCACCTCACACAACCTTTTTATGATTTTCTCTGTCCATGTAAGCAACAAAATCTCCGGTACCTTTGTTAGACACACAAATGTCTGTGCCAGCTCTGCACACAGTGCACTACGCCTCCCATTTATTCCGACCGGGATGGTATGAGGGAAATTTCTTTTGCAGTTTGTCTGAAAAGATGCACTTGCGCTTTGGCATCTTTTGGCATCTTTTCAGCGCGCTGCTGCGCACTCTGTCCCGTTTGTGAGCGCGAACAACACTTAACACAGAAGTTCGGGATGACGTTGCACATATATGGGTCCTCTGTACGCCTATAGGGAAACCCGGACATTTTCATCCGTCTCGAAAATCCCCCGGACAGAACGTGAAAAGTGGACATGTCCGGAGAAAAGAAGACTGTTGGTCACCCTAATCTATCCATGAAGCCAGATAACACACACTAATTAGTTTAAGTGCAGGAATGTCTTAAAGACTTAAAAACCTGGTTTACCTCTACTCTTCTCCTTCTTAATTCAGATAAAACTGAGGTTATTGTACCCTGAAAATCTTAGAAATATGGTGTCTAACCAGATTTGTACTCTGGATAGCATTACCTTGGCCTCCAGTAACACTGTGAGGAACCTTGGAGTCATTTTTGACCAGGATATGTCCTTCAATGCACATATAAAACAAATATGTACTGCTTTCTTCCATTTACACAATACTTTTAAAATTAGAAATATCCTGTCTCAGAGTGACGTTGAAAAACTAGTTCATACATTTATTGCTTCCAGGCTGGACTGCTGTGATTCATTATTATCAGGAAGTTCTAAAAACTCCCTGAAAAGGCTTCAGCTAATCCTAAACGCTGCAGCAAGAGTACTGACAGGGACTAGAAAGAGAGAGCATATTTCTCCTATATTGGCTTCCCTTTACTGGGTCCCTGTTAAATCCAGCAGGCTTACTTGTTGTTCCTAGAGTATCCATCCACCCATCTTCTTCCGTCATTGTGTTTACGTCCATACAACTCCATGTGTTTGGCAAACTGATATTACCGAATCAGTCAGGTTTTTTTCTTTTATCTGTTAAAAAAGTGGATTGACAGAAAAACAGTCTGAAGCAAGCCTCCTTTGAAGAGCACAGTTGGTAGTCTGACACATGATGCTAACCCTAAACACTTAATTCTAATATCTAATCCCACGATTGTTAGAGGCAAACCAGGGATCAGACAGTCAGTATCCTAACTGTCCGAATGAATGATGCAACAATTTGCTGTTTGCTATTTCACTTTCCTTCTTTGCCTTCTGTAAATTCTCTCTGGACTTGCCCTAAGTAAGCCTTTGCCTTTTCAATTGCTTTGTTTGCTTGCATTTTCTTTTGTTCCTCTTCAACTGCTCTCAGGAGCTCCGTCAATTCCTTCATCATATTTTCTTTGCCTCTTCATTTCCCCTTCATTTCAGAAATTGAGAGATGCTCACTAATCCTCCTGTGAATGCTTGGGTACTCATTTTATGTCTCTATACAATAATAAAAATAACGACAATAAAACATAACTTTATTTGCATAGCAGTTTTTAAAACACAGTTACAAAGAGCTTCACAGATAGAAGATGAGATTCATCACATTGGTATAATGAGTACACATCAGTGTAAAACCCTCCCACCGCAAAAAAAATCTAAATATATTGCAGTTAAATTTTTTTTATACTTTTAAGCAATAGAATAAACACTGTGCAGACAAAATGTAATGGAAATTAAATATGCAATTCATATGTATTTATGCTGAGTATAAAACTGAAAAGTACTGGGTCTGAAATGTAATCAAGAGTAAGAAAATTAAAATGAGATCCTTGAAGAAAAGTTCTACCATCTATTTTTATACACAGGCTAGTACATGACAATAAAATATTATTCAAATCTAATTCTAATGAATGTACACATCTTGAATCTTGTAGAGCACAAGCAGTGAAAGAGAATTTATAAATAACTAATTTCTGTTCTTTACATTGTAGATGGACTTTGCCTCCACACCTAAAAAGTAAAATGAGTACAATCAGGGGTTGAAGTGAGATCAGACATGTGTAGGAAAAATAATCACAACTCACAATAATTTCTGTTGCGAGCTCCAATAGATTTTCTTAATGCACAGGCTGTGATCAGCTGACCTGCTGCTCTTTGTGGAATTACAAAACTCAATGCAACAAGGTGTCAGCAGTTTAATGTTGAGTTATATTGGCTGATTACCTTTTCCAACAATATACTCTATGTTTCTTATACTAGACAGTATGAAGTTGATATAGACGTGGAATAAAGTGAATTAATCTAAGCATCATCTTAAATACATACAGTCCCGATCAAAAGTTTAAGACCATTTGAAAAATCACAAAAAGTCATATTTTGCATGGTTGGATCTTTAGGACCACGTGCCTTTAAAAGGCCAAATCTGTGCAAAAATGTGAATTCATTGTCATTTTCAGGTAGTCACACTCTCATGATGTTCTGATCGCAAAGGCAAAAAAAGCTTTCTTTTTTGAATGTGGTCGGTTGTTCAAGTGCATAAGCCGGGTCTCATGCTACAGGTGGAACGCAGTAAGAAAGTCATTTGGAATTTCTTTACAGATTGAGGGTTATGGAACAAAAAGTCAAGTTAAAGACCCCAAAAATTTCACCAGCACTGAGCCGGAGGATTAAATTGGCTGTCTGTCAAGACACTGGTGTCATGATCCTGGGTAACTGATCCAGCATTATGAGTTTTCTTGTGTTTTGATGTCATTTTGTATTATGATTTAAGTCCATTTTGTTAGTCTTGAGTTTATTCTGTAGTGCCCAGGTTTTTCTGTTTATCTTTTCTGTTTATTATTATTATTAATATTATTATTATTATTGTTATTATTCTAAATTACTATTATTAGACTATTAGATTCCCTCTTGTGTCTTTGCCCTTTATGTCTCTCTATGGCTACGTTCACACTGCAGGTCTTAATGCTCAATTCCGATTTTTTTATCAAATCCGATTTTTTTTGTCTGCTTGTTCACACTACAAATAAAATGCGACAGCAAACACGCTCTAGTGTTAACGCTCAAAGCGGCCCACATGCGCAAAAGAAGACTTCACACACAACGCGCTCTGTTTAGACCCAGAGCAAACAGTATTGTTTGACTGATGGCCCTTAATAGGGGAGACCGGGGATAGTTGTAACATTTTTGACATTTCTGTCTGTAAATTGGAGCTCTTTTAAGGTAGTGGATTCAAAATGTAATGCAAAGTATTTACATGTCTCTGCTATTAAATAGTGCAGCTATTTTCTCTGCAGCACAATTACCCATTGCATGGTATGGTCTCAAACACAAAGAGTGAAATGTTACAATTAACCCCATAGTCTGGGTTAGTTGTAACACATCCTGGGGTGAAATGTAACACAATGAAATAAGGGTACTGACAAAACATTAACATGTAATCTTTTTGATTCAACACATGAATGCACTTAGAGCCATTAATGTAGCTGTGTGTGTGACAGAATGCAGAAATCCAGCTTTTGAACATATTCCAACCCCCCAAAAAAGACAAATGATGGAATTTTCTGCAACTGAATATTTCATTAATTTTGGTTGGTCTTCCTTAAGTTTGGCCTCATTGGCTCAGTGGGCATTATAACCTACAACTCTTGCACCAACTTTTCAACATAACAATGAAGCTAAAAAATGTAGTTGTGCACCAGCATCGCAATTCCATTTTATCATGGCTTACCTTGGTGTGGTTTGCAAAGTGCTTCAGAAAGATGAGGAAATCTGTTTCTTGCACCCATCCTGATTTATTTCCACTACCAATACTTCCTACTGGTCCATCTCTGACACAGTGCTCTGCATAATGTATGTGTGGGAACACAAACAGTGGTTGTGTTGCCAATGGCATTAACCGCATATACAAAGGCGACCAGTGAACCTCTCTCTGCTGATGTCGTTGCCCCACCTTGTTTAATATAAGTTAAAGTAATAGTGTGGTAAGTTGTAACATCTGCATTATTGTTACAACTAACCCAGACTGTTGCTGTTACAACTGACCCAGACTCCTATAGCCATGAACTAGCTAACAATACAGCCAACGGCTAAAACATTAGCACTAAAGACCTACACAGAATATATCCCCATAGACATACAAATAACATAATTTAAGTTTGATGAGTTTAACTGCAAAGCAGATAATGCTATTAGAAATTGAAATAAAGTAGAAAAACTTACTTTTTGGCATACAAATTACTTTTTTTCCTGTTAAATTGTCTGTGTTTGACAAAATGTGCTGATTTTTCACATGTGATAGCAGAACTGAATTGGGCATGCACAGGATGAGTCACATCATTTGAAACTTAGTCCTGATTGGAGAAATTGGAAGTGTTACAACTGACCCACGTTACAACTATCCCCGGTCTCCCCTATAAAGACTTCGGACTTTACGTTTCCCAATTTTTGCTTTAAATTATTAGGTTATTTACATTATTATGTAAATAACAGATAATAATGATCCTTATTGCTGTTTTAGAGGAGCGGTGATTCAAAGGATAGTTGCAGATTTCTGTCAGAATCTGCAGATTATACAGTACAAATAAAATATTCATGTTTCTCCAACGTTGTCTTCCCAACAGTTTCACTGACATCTACACTGGATGGCCAGGAAGCGTTCGCGATGTCTTCTCTGGCACTGATAATTGGCGTCTGTCTTGTGTCAGTGACGTAAAAGACGGATTTAATGCGACATGATCGCTCAAACAGCAGTCGCTTTCTAAAACATCGGATATGTATCGGATTCAGTACCACATACGAAAGTGACCCAGATCGGATTTGAAAATATCGGATTTGTGCCGTTCACACTGTCATACCGTGATCGGATATGGGTCACATAGGTTCAAAAAAATCGGATTTGATGCGCTTTCGCCTGCAGTAGCCTATGTCTCTGTGTTTATATTTGTTGTGTGAGTTCTTGTGTTTTGTTTCCCTCCTCGTGTTTCATTCTGTTCCCCCCTGCTTGTCACGTTTATCCATGTTTGCCCAGTCTACCACGTCTCTCTCATTTTCCTTTCTCTCTCCCTTGTGCTCCTTCGTGTTCCCTCTGTCTCTCTTGTCTGCCTTTCCTCCACTCCTGTATCATGTTCCTCTGTTTCCTGTTTTATTTTGAAGGTCAAGTGTTTCCATGTTTGGTGTGTCTAGTCTTGCTTCCCCTGTGGCGTCATGTTAATTCACGTCAGCTGTGTTCCCTGTGTGTTCTCACTTCCCACTTATCCTTCTGTGTATTTATGTCAGTGTCTCCCTCATACCTGGCTGTGTCTCCTGTTCATAGTTCCATTTATAGATTTCCAGTTTAATTTTTGTATTAACTCGTGCCAGCAATAAAGCTGAGTTTTTGTGTTCAAATTCTGTCTGTGAGTCTGCGTTTGGGTACAATCCTGCCTGCCACACACAGTTCATGACAATTGGATGATCCTCGACCCAAATTAAGGCTGTTACTGGTGCCGACTGCAGCCCCATAACCATCAGACAGCATCTGAGATTGAAGGACTTCAAAACAAAAATGTCGCTAAAGGCCTCATCTCCTTGAATGCCACAGAACTGACCATTTGGACTTTGCAAGAGAGGACCAAACATGGGATATTGAAAGGTGGAAGAAAGTTGTATTCTCTGATAAAAAATTTAACCTTGATGGTCCTGATGGTTTCCAACGTTACTGGCATGACAAGCAGATCCCACCTGAGATGTTTTCTACGCGCCACAGTGGCGGGGGGTGCTTTTTCCTTCAGTGGCCACTGGCTATGTCCAGATGTTGCAGAGAGCATCCCTCATGACTGAGGGCCCTCATCTTTGTGGTAACGACTGGGTTTTTCAACATGACAATGCTACAGTACACAATGCCTGCAGGACAAGGGACTTTTTCCAGGAGAATAACATCACTGTTTTGAACCATCCTGCGTGTTTCCCTGATCTAAATCCAATTGCGAACCTTTGGGGAAGGATGGCAAGGGAAGTTTATAAAAAAGGACAACGGTTCCAGACAGTAAATGCCCTTTGTGCGACCATCTTCACCACTTGGAGAAGTGTTCCCACTCACCTCATGGAAATGCTTGTATCAAGCATTCTGCAATGAATTTTTGAAGTGATCAACAATAACGGTGGAGCTACTCATTACTGAGTTCATGTTTGGAACTTTGATTTCTGTTTTGTGGGGTTTACAGATTTCTTTTTTTTGGGAGATGTGGTCCTAAACTTTAGATCAGCTGTAAAACAGCTTTGTTTTCAATAAATTGCATGCTCAAAATGTTTTGTCTCATTGTCCATTTTCATGTAACATTTGACTAACACAAAGTTAGTATACTTTGTTAACAAAGACAAAAATCAAAACTTTAAAACACTGCAATAAAAACCAAACAGAAACCCAAAATTTAAACACATAATGAGCTATGCAGGTGTTTGATAATTTCTCTCGGAAAGTCTCCACTGAAGTAACAAGTAGAAAATCTTCAAGAAATGATACAGTAGTCTGGTGCTTTTTCACAGATCCATTTAAGAGAAGTTGAGCATGAAAGGTCATTCATGCTCATGTCCTCACCACTGTAGACATGAGCACAGTCTTCTTCTCCACCATTATCAGGTTGAGTCGATCCCCAGTACCTAGTAAGTCCATAACCATAATATTAGCTTGTTTTTATTATTGAGACAAAAATCAGATGTTTGGTGTGTAGTGACGGGGCTATATTAAGATAACAAAGTTTTATATGGAGATGATAACAAGAAGTCATAGTTGATATAGCAACTTCTAACCTATGTTGTCTAAACAAGTCATTAGTGTACATCTTTAAGCTTTTGACCTTGCAGTTTGGCTCAACTCACTGAAATGTAAGTTCACCAGTGTGTTTTATATACTAACAATCAAAAGTTTAATGCTTTTTCTTTATTTTCATGACTATTTTACATTGTAGATTCTCACTGAAGGCATCAAAACTATGAATGCCCAGGCTTTTGACCAGTAGTGTGTATATGTTTAACACATTTCTTTTGAAAACTTAATGAAAGTAACAAACTGAACCAAAGTGAAGACTTACGACAGAGTCAGTGGAGTTCCATCCACCCATTTCCATGTTCCCTCCTGTTTTTCATCAGTCAAACCAAGCCAAACTCTTCTTGTGCTGATTGTAGAGAGGAAGGTCTTTTTCATATGAAGTAAAAGCAATTTATATTAGTTTTGAACCACAATTTTAGTCAATGCATTTGTTGCTGTAACTCATTCAAAACTTTTAATACATTTGTCACGTTTTTTCATTAACATGTAGTAAGTCATTGCCACCAAAATCTTTTGACACTGTCTACAAAAGACTGGTTAAAGTGGTATTATGTTCTGTCAGTGGACTCTTAAAGGTCCATTGACTGCATTCCCTGCATTCTTCAGTATCCTCCTATATTCTTTCCTTTTTCTTTAAACACCACCATACTTTCTTATTTCTCCACTGACAGGTTATTTCCCCCTTAATGTTTTGTCTGTGTATATTTCTCTGATTCATTCTGGTACAATAAATTTGATTTGAAATCCTCATATTCATCTTTTTTTTATTTCATCCTAATTGTGGTAACACTTTTTAAATTGAGGGTTCCATTAAGTCATTTACACAATCACAGAAAACTATGTGGTCATATGAGTTGTTTCCCACAGAACAACTTAGGGTTTTATGTTTATGATCTGATATGATATATGTGTTGAATCGTTGTCATGTATTTTAAAAGAGGGCGACATTATTTACATAAAATAAGGAGCTTGAATTTCAGTATTAATTTACAAACACAATAACGGACACACACATAAACACAGTACCTGTTCTTCAGGGCTGCCAATAACCACCAGATCTGCTCCTCTGTCTCTGCAGTCCTTTCTGGCTGCATCCCAGGAACCAGAGCTTTGAGACCGGACATAGCAGCTACAGTTGAACTTACTCCATCCTTCAGAACATGTATTTTCTACAAGAAATTACAAACAATATATTTAAGCTAGCTATAAACTGGACTGCTCCAATGGCTTGATCATAAAGATCTGTGCAAAATCTATTCTCTTGAGACTCAATAATTATAATAATCATTCTTCTAATAATTCTTATTAGAACTATTTTTTTTTTATCACAGGAAATAAAGCAATGGTAATTAAATAAAAATACAATTCAAAAATTCAAGAAACACAAAAATCAACACTTTAAACACTAGAATAGAATACTGGCAGCTGCCAGTGCTACTCCTTAGCCTCCCAGTAGATGCACGTATGGTATACATGCATCTACACGTATAAGTATAACAGAATAAAACAGACTAAACTTAAAATAGAATGATAGGAAAAAAAACTGCAAAAAATGTAATAATAGATCATTGTCAGTAAACTGTACTGCAGTTTAGTGTTTTTTCACAGATCCAATGAAAAGAAGCTGAACATCGATAATCCATCCAAGAATTTTTGCCGTGATTCATGACAAAAGCACAGTCCTCATCTCCACCATCATCAGGTTGACTCCATGCCCAGTGCCTAGCAGGTCAGTCACAACAACATTATCTTATTACTTCATTCATGTCAATTCTGCATGCATCTGTGGATTCAACAAATTTGATTTGGAAATGTAATTAGAGTAACAAACTGAATCAAAGTGAAGACTTACATCAGAGTTGGTGGAGTACCATCTACCCATTTCCATGTTCCCTCCTGTTCTTTGTCATTCAAACCAATCCAAGTTTGTTCATTGATGATTGTAGAGAGGAAAGTCTGTTTAACATGAGGATAAAATGTTTTATTTTAGTTTTGAATCAGTTTGATTCTGTGAGATACAATCTGGATGGGTAAATAATGCCGCATTGTGGGAAGTGAAGACTAGAAATTGTTCATGGTTAAAGCGAAGGTAAGCACTACATTGCTAACTTAAACGAATTACCACACGCAAATCTTATCTTTTTAATTATCTGGTTATTTACACTGTAGGACCAGAAAAGGTATTAAGTTGTCACATTAATGTTGCATCACACAGTAAAGTTTACCATGTTGTTTCTAGTTTCAGTTAAATCATTCCTGTATTGTTTTCCCCTCCAGGCAGGGGTGTCCCAGTAGTTCTGACGCCACACAAAAACTGGACTGAGTACCACCCTAATATTAGTGAGGTTGTATTGTAGTGCTGCATTTGTATGCAACACAACACAACAATAGAGGATGTCAAGGTGATAGTATACCAGGTGCTTGGTCTATTGCTTTTTGCCAGACTCTGGGACCACGGTGTTGGTATTTGTACAGTCATTTCCATTGTTGCCAAGTTTCAAAAATGGCTGTTTTGATTACTGCAAAATAGTCACTGTCATGACTTATTAAGTGACACCACTGACTTGCTAATCCGTGGCACAAAAGTTGTCTGACATCATTTACCATGCAAAACAATGCTTCAAATCCCTGGACTTTCTGCTGCTCCGGCACTTTGGCTACAGACTCCAATCCGCCTGGTAGTAACTGCTCTCATGCAAAGTAACAGTGGAAGAACCTTTGTATGCTACATCCCTGCATTCTTTAGCATTTTATAATATTCTGTTTTTCCTATCTTTGCTAAACCACCACATTTCATTATTCTTTCTTTAAATAAGGACCCATATAACCCATAAAATTTATGTCTACACAGATTCCTCTTATACACTTTAGTTCTATAAATATGTCTTAAAATTCACATATTCATCAAAGTTTTTGAAGAATAAAACTATTCAGCTAAGACAAATTCCATATACAATCACTGAAAAATGTCTGTTAGTTGTTTTCTACACTAAGACAGAATTACAGTTATTTCAGGTTTTTGTGTTTAGATATGTGTTGATTAAATGCTCATAATAAACACTTTTAGGAAGAAAAAAATTAATAAATAAATAAATAAAAATAAGAATTTGAACTATTGTGTTTATTTACAAACACAATAACACACTGTACCTCTTCTTCAGGGCTGTCAATGACTATCAGATCGGCTTCTTCGTCTGTGCAGTTCTTTCTGGCTGCATCCCACGAATCAGAGCTTTCCGATTGGAGATAGCATCTATGATTGAACTTGTTCCATCCTACAGGACATGTTTTGTCTGGAGGAAATTAAAAACAGCATGTCAGGAAAAGATCCTTTAAGAACTCTACAACGATGCTCATTCAATCTCTATTTAATTTCAATCCTCCAAAGTCTTGATCACAAAGATCTTTGACTGTCTATTCACTTACTGACTGTTATATTTGTCTGCTTGTATTTAACATGGTGACAGTTTTAACACCTAATTTATTTTATATTAACAGAGAACAGTTCCACTCTCACAAGTTATTCTAAAAACAAAGTGTGTGGGACACATTTCCTGCTGAGGATTCAAAGGATGACGTGAACTTGTTTTGTTTACCAAAAAAAGTGATGTGCTGTGACCTATTTTCTCCCACTAAAATGTTATGGTCTTGGCTGGAGTGACCACACTCCACGCTGATGATATGGTCCCTGCATGATTTAACCTGCCCTGAGCAGCATGGTGGTGTCTTGCACTTTTTCCTCAGGGCAAGAAGGTCCTGAGCTCAAATCCAGACATCTGCCCAAGACCTGTGTGAAGTTTGCATGTTCTCCCTGAGCCTGCAAGGGTTCTTTCTGGGTAATCCGGCTTCCTCCCACAGCCCAAAAAGAAAAGTCCAAGAAATCTCCAGTAATGGTATCTAAGTTAATTTCATAGAACGTTTGTGATGATGTCAAAATTGTCAGTATAGAAATCTATTGTAATATGTCAATCTTTTTCTGTCATTGGGAAATTATATGCATATGTAAAATATATATAATGTTTATAATTAATAATAATAATAATTTATTATATTTAATAATTAAAAAATTTATAGAGTTCAAATAAAGAAAGTGCTAATTTCACTCAAACTTTATTGCTTTAAAGTTTTGAGTTTTCAACTGAAAACGTCTAATAACTGGGTAAAACTGATGGAAGGTGAAACATGTAGTTCAAAAGAGATATGATAGTGAATAGATGCATCCCTACTAAAACACAAATCATCACCAAATACAAGAGCAACTGAATAGTTAACAGTTTTAAAGATATAGAGTTAAAAAGGAGAAAACAGAGGAGTAAGAAGACTGGCAGCTAACACAAACACTTCAGCTTTCTTTTGTGCTCTCTGATCAATGGTCATTACAAGTTGCATATCAATGACCATGAACCTGACCTGAAGGCCCATTTTTAATCAGTGGCACTAGTTTAGGTCATTATTGATAAAGCTGGGGAAACGTGCAGTCAGCTGAGACTGAAGCAGAAGTCACTTGGATCAGTGACAAAAAGATTCTCCCACTAAAACGTTACGTCCAGATGAACAGAATCAACTTTCTGGGGATTAATGCTCGTTGTATTTGATAAATGTTGTTTTGCTACAATGAAAGTTTGCACATGAAAACTTGATTAAAAATGAATAAAATTCATTAACAAATATTAAGTTCTATTTTGGATTCATGAAGTAATTAAAAATAAGAAATTAAAAATGCATACGGTGGAAGAGTTTGGGTCTTAGGATTTTTTATGTTTCTTGACTTTGACAGATGGTTTCTCTAGTGCCTGTCTTTGAGTTTTGCTTCCTATCTGCTCTCTCTCTCTAAAGTTTTGAAATTACTAAATAATGGTGGTACATAGGGATGGGTACCGGTCAGAACCGGTGCCACGACATAAACGCTAGTAACCAGACCGAAAAGCAGCGCACATTTCGGTGCTTTATTTCGGTGCTTTTTTTTCCTGAGATGTCATACACTTTGGATTCTAACCAATCGTTTTACCTTTGCAAGCGTAGTAGGCGGGCCCAGGTACGTATGTTCGTTTAGAGCAGAGCTACAGATTAAAAACGCCCAAGGCGAAGCGGTCAAAGTCTGGCTGTACTTCACAGCAAAAGATGCAAACTCAGCAGCCTGCAACAAGTGCTTTAAGCTGATACTGTGATACTGTCAAAGGAGGTAACACCTCAAATCTGATGAAACACCTGGCGACGCATAGCGTTTTTTTAAAAGCCGAGAAATGCACCGTGTTTGATAGCTTGCTGCGAGACCTCACACCGTGCACATCTACTGCGGGTGTGGTGCCTGTTATCAGACCTGGAGTTAGCAACATCCCCCAAAAACCCGAAGAGTAGAGTCCTGGCCCCTAGCCCTGCCAGCGTAGCAGAAATGATGACGGATGATGATGGCAGCAGCAGCCGTTCTCCTCTGGGTGAGTAGCTTCATGTTGTTCGTGTGTAATTTACGCTGAGTAGGCTAACCACATTATTAAAGTAATGCATGTAAGGTGAACTAGCAAACACCGTCGTAGTTACATGCGGCTGTCTTCTTGTTTGATGGCAGATACTCCCTTCATCCTGGCCAAAAAGGCTAAAATGACCAAAGAAAAAGTGGAAAACCGTTAAACATGAGAGGTTTTTGGACCAAGTTTTTTTTTTTTCCATTGATTAAGCACTGCTTCCAGCCAAGAGTGATGCCATATATGCCCTATAGCTGCAGAAAAGGCTAACATTGTTATCTTTTTACAAAAAAACAGCTGAACATGAGAGGTTTTTGGACAAAGTTTGTGTTCTCCATTCTTTAAGCACCAGTTTGAGCACCGTTTAAGCACCGGCACCGTTTCAAAAGTACCGGTTTGGTACTGGTATCAGATAAAACCTAAACGATACCCATCCCTAGTGGTACAGTCATTTTGTTCAATCATAACTTCCTTATAAATGTGAATTTGTAACGAGTATAAGATGCACTAATGAAATTAAGCTATATGTTGAAAAGCAGATCCAAAGGTATGGACAGTTGTTCATATAAATACATATTGATAAAGATTCCCAATAGTAATTTATGTTAAGCAGGAAAATATTTGCTAGGAAACTGAATCACCGAATACCTGCAAGCCTTTTACAAAGACAAAAACTTTCATACAACTCACTCTGATTGGACAAACATAGCAGTGTTTTCAGCTCTTTGGTCTTTTCAGTCAGCAGGTCTCTCTCCTCAGTCATTGAAGAAAGTTGTTTCTTTATTTCTGCCAGATGATCAGCTGAATCATGTAAGCAGTTATGATCTGAAATAAAGATAAATATTTATATATTTGAAACTCAAAAGACCTCATGCATTCATCCTGAGACTGTTTCAAATTTATTTTAGAGTTAAACAAAAAGTTTGCCTTTAAAACATGTTAAGTATGTTTCTCAGTTTTATACTGGAGTGTGAAAAAAGAACCATTATTACTGTGATCTTGTCTTTTTAAAAATGTACAAATTTTGAACTTGTGAGACTTCCTTGATTTGAATGTTACCATGTTTGTTAAATTTCAGTAGAATTTCATTAGAAAACTATTTATTATTTTGGGACTGAAAATTAGAAGAAATATTGATGAACAATCCAACTCACAGTAAATACCAAAAGTGATCAGTCTAGCCAGCAGGAAAGCACCCAACAGGCAAAGAGAGAGAATACCAACTAAACAGAAACTCCTCTTAGAGCTCCTTCGACCTGAAAAGAGGAAAGGGAGGAAAACCAGGAATCTGAAAATCCCCCAAAATATACAAGAGTACTAAGAGATATGAACAAACCTCTTCCTGTTTCTGTCACTTCTTTCTTACCCGTGTGATTTGTTGAAGATGTTGGGTTATCAGGTTTCAAATATATTTCCTCCATTGCATGCAGATACGAATTATCTCTGAGAGCTCTGCAGCAGAGGACGTGAAAAGTCAAAGGATCACTGGTTTCAGTGGAAGTTACATATTCCACATGCAGTTATGTCACCACTGAAACTGGACATATTCTCAAGCTGTGTATATATTGTGATCACGTCATATCTGATCAAAGCAAACAGATGTCCAACATTTTTTTTACAGTTAAGTCAAGAACTGTAAACTTTGGCGTTTCCTTCCCTTTAGACTAAACATGTCTCATATTTGGTCCAAATTTTATTATATTCGTATTTAACCTTCTAGGACCTGGCGTCCACATATGTGGACATCACATTTTGGGTTATTTAGATCAAAATACTCAATTTTGCTCTACAAGGGCCTGATATCCACTTACGAGGACATTACACTGCTAGTCTTCTATCAAAATTTTAAACGAATATTCTCATATGTGGCTCTTATTTTTCTTAAAAACAAAAATAAGGTAAAAAGAAAAAATCTGGTAATTCTTTGTTTTTACATTCATCGGGCCCAATTTGCCCAAATATGAAAGAGAAATCAAAAATGCATGCCGTGGAAGAGTTCGGGTCTTAGGATTTTTTATGTTACTTGCCTTTGACAGATGGTTTCTCCAGTGCCTGTCTTTGAGTTTTGCTTCCTATCTGCTCTCTCCTTGTGACTGTCCTTGGTTTTATTTGTTTTTTTGTATTGAGTTTAAGACTTTGATCATCCACAATACAGACTCTCCTTTCATTCAGTAGGATAACTGCAGTGATATATATCTGGGTCATCCACTCCACAGTCAGCTCACTGTGACAACCAGCTCTGAAGGAACAATCAGTTCCAAAGTCTAACTGAATGTTCAAGCTGATTGGCAGGGAGATTGACAGATACCGGAAATGTTTACATAACATGCAGGGATTAACTAATTTATGGATTAATAAAGTATGCTGATTCTTCATGCCCTGGGGGACGGGGCTATGGCCCTCCACACCCTCTAGCAGACCGTTACATGGGGAAACCTTTTGTATACAAGCGCGCTGATCCACACAGGTGTGCACACGGGTGTTCACTGTTCGTAGACATGAACTACACCTTTCTTAGCTGCTACTTCAAAGCACATTGTGCGCTGTCTGTCCTGCGTGCTGCACAACAACATTCAATATTTAGTATTTACTGCTGTTCACACTTAGCTAGATTAACGTGATGGTGTTGTGTTTAGTATGTTGCTTTGTTTTTTTGTTTTTTTTTGCTTGTCTTCTCTTCTTTTTCTCTCAACAGGTGATCCAGGAGATTTTTTTCTTTCTCTTTGTCTTTGTAAGTGCCCTTTCTCACTGTCCCTTTTCCTTCTGTTTTCTTTTTCCTTCCTCTCTTTCTTTCTCCCTTTCCTATCCCTCAGTCATGTCTGTCCCATCTGTAACAACTGAAAATAAAGTAAATAATAACAACAAAGTTTGATCAAATGGACCAATACGGCAATGCCATGATGATCCATTTGGCAAAATAAATCCATTTGGTATCCTTGTTGGTCTTCAGACAACAATTCTGACGGCTAAAGAACCAAATGGGACAGGCAAAAAAAAAAAAAAAAAAAGTATGCTGATTCTGATTCTGATAAAAGCTGTATGCCAGACACTAGAAGTACGTATACTTTTGTTAGACATATTAATGTAATACTGGATCCCTTTCCAAAATAAATATTAATAATAATAAAGTGTCTTTTTTTTGCCTTGTCTGCTTAATTGGCTTCTCAATATGATGGAATATACATAAATACAGAAAATTCTCAGGAGTTTATTTTCACCTGTTTTACTCTCAGTTATTTACCTTTGCCATTTGTTAAAGATTTGTCAGCCCTGTGTAATGGACATTTTTAAGACTGTTACTTCTGTGTCAAGCTAACCTTAGTGAGTGAAATGCTCCATATCGTCTTATTCTGGCTCCATGTAATCCTTCAGCTACACAAAACCTTTTATTACACATTGTTCTGACTGTATTTTAGTTCCTGTTTGTCCTCTTTCCTCTAGAGATTTGTTGTAAATCAAACTTTTTAGAAGCACTATTATATTGATATCTGTGGCAATATTAGTCTTGCATCTGTTAATAAGATGGGGACTCAATGATTTTTGAGCAAGTATGAATGACAGGATATAGTCACAGTTTCTGCAGCAAAGTGACAGACATGTCTGGAATGGGACACAAAAAAAATCGGCCCTGGTATTTTTCGTCCAGTACAATCAGTCCTTTGCTCTGTGCTCTCTCCCTATATGTTTCAAATTGTTTGATTATTGATACTGAAGTTTCTTTTTTTATCAGGTTGGTACAGTTATTGTTCAGTTAGGACATCTTAGTTTCACTCCAGCGCAGCATGTTGATAGGTTTGTAGCATAAACCTATTCGCTGGAACGTTCAGGACAATTTGCTACACAGCAAAGAACAAGACACAAGTAGGCAACGTTCTTAGTGTTACTCATGCATGAGGAGGCCTGCCTGGAGCCAAGTGTCGTTCCAACCACTTGACCTCCGTCAGACTCTCAGCCAGGTTCCCCATAGCACTCCTTTTATTGTGGTTACATGAATATGCATAGGTTCATTAACATATGACGTATATATAGGTATACATGTGGACAAAGAATACCTTGTCTGTGTGTGTGTGTGTGTGTGCGCGTGTGTGTGTATATGTATGTATATGTGTGGGGTCAAAATGTGACCCCATGAAGACTCCCCAAAGCTGGTGCCAGGAGTCTAGCGGTCCATCTAAACAAAAGGCTCTTAGACTCAAACAGATATACGTATGTTTGCTATACCATATATCAGCAAGAGAAAATACGACCTCTCCTAGGAGGTGTGTGATCTATGCCAGAACACTCTGAAGAGGAGTGAACACACTCCCCTCTTCACGCTACACAGAGTTGTTACAGACCTCCTAGGATGAGACATTCTTTCAATATGCCATCAACTATACACTTCTAAACACAAATGATTACATGTTTCTTAATACAAATGACAATAATAAAACATAACCCCAACACATGTGATACTTAAAAGTTACACTTTCGCTATTAGAAGCTGCTCATGATCAAAATAGCCGCTTGTTTACTTGAATTGCTTCGTTCTTAAATATGTCTCTTTATCTATTTTTCTACCACATTGATTCTATTTTCCTCTATCTGTTCCTCACTCTGTTGTTGAAAATGTGATTCCTCCTCCTGCACTTTTTCTCAGCTAATGCTAATAACAGAAGCTTGCTTACTAGTTCACTGACATTACTGTCGACAGTGCAGCTGCTAACATGTTGCTTCATTTTTACACATTTTACATCTATTTTAAGTTTCTTTTAAGATAAGATAACCTTTATCTCTCTCGCAACTTTTCTAAGAGAAAACTAAAACTAGATGTGAAAAAACATTTTAGTTACAAATTATTTTGTGACCTTGGAAAGAAAAGAAAAGAAATTTTTTTTAGATGTTATCGTTAGTTTTAGTATCTGCTAGTTTGGTAAAATACCTTCCTGATGAAGCATAGCGGGATGTGTTTGAGATTTTTGATATCTACTAGACTGAGTCAACTATTTGCAAAAAATATGTACCTATGTTACAATTACAGTTACAACTAGAGTACAGATCAGAAACTCTAGAATGTTGTTGTACTCGCATATATTTACAATCCACAATAGATTGAATAAATGGGGTGTTTGCCCATTTTTTAAGTATGAGATCACTTAGCAGTTTGTTTTAAAGGTGTAAACACATGTAACATGTTTTGTTTTGGGGGGTTTTGTATGTAAGATGTAAAAGGAAGTGCATGTCAAACAGACTGCAGTAACTTATGGACTTTTCAAGTGTGCATAACTTGCGCTCAAAAGAAGGCACGAATTCAATGTTAATTTTATATAGAAGGCCCTCCGGATGTTTTTTTAATTAGTTTTTCAGCACTGAAAAAATACAAGGGCTCAAAAAGGCTGAAATAAAAACCTCCACATACCCCGTCTTCTGCCGTTTCGCTCAGATACTTCTGTGGTGGTTGAAGAGAGCAGACGAATGAAGAGGCTGGAGATGAGCAGCAGATGTGAAGCAGAGACCGCCCACTTTCAACACCGGAAGATCGGGCTGAGGGAGGGCAGCAGCTGAGGAGGTTCAGAGACGCTGAGGGTCCCCAAGAGCCAAGTCCCATATTATGGGTGCGCATGGTCTGGGGCTTGCTGAGACCCCCACCCCTTATTTTCTTCTATAAAAGAAATTATCGATTGCTGCCGATCTCTCACCAACTCTGCTGGGTCGATCTTACTGCTCACTATCTTCTGTCACAATAAGCTGGGTGTAACAGGCAGAGTGAGGACCCAGAGTGCAGGACTCTGAGACAAAACTGAATTAAGAGCACAGCTTTACTTCTCTAATTACAAAACACAAAGGCTTAACTCCTGTGTGGTGTTCAGTTTGACCCAGATACACAGAGACACACAGAAACATGTCCATGCACACACACACACACACACACACACAATGTTACACTGTTTTCATATAAGCACAGAGGAGCTTTTTGCTCTCCCTTTCCCACACTCTCCAGCATGTGCTCAGGACAAGTTAGAAATTAATTTATTCTGATTCTGTGAATCTGAAGATTCCCCAGTGAGAGATTTCCCCTGCTCAGCTACTAATATAATTCGGATGATAGCAGTGCCCACAGAATTTGCAGCGAGCCATGTTTAAGATATCAAGTCATCCTTTCTGCTGCTGATCTGACTCAATTCCGAGATTTATTCGGGATATAACCAATCCTGAGGGGTGTAATGGAAAATTTGTGTTTTTACCTCATTTAACCTTGGTGTGAAGTATGCAATACTGCCACTAATGGTTCTTTTACAGCAGCACTCACTACTGCATCATTGTAAATGCAAAATGTGGTTTTATGACATCTGTAAATCACTGCATTCTGTTTTAATTAGATTTTGGTTTAAATGGGATATGGATTTATATTTGTGTGAGGCAAGAGTAGTTGAGAATTGCCTTTTAGATGCTGACTGACTGTGTCCACCCATCTCCTCGCCCCTCTGGTGCTTGGTGCTAGCCTCATTACATGTTGCACAGCTCAAAGACTGCAGACTTGCACATCATTTTGCCATTTTTTTTGCCAATTTTTAGTTGAAGTTTAGCACAACAGTCCCCTCTAGTAGAAGTGCTTGTGGTTACTGTTTAAGAGGTGCCAGATTATACATACAACAAACAAACATGAGCTTTAAAGTTTTTCAGTTTCAAAGCAAAGCAGCGGTTCACCAAAATTATTTAAAAGTATACTCTCTTATACTCTGTTGTCTTCTATCTTAAAGGAACTTTTTATGGATTTCACTCGTTGTATTTCTCCATGTTCCTTCGTCGCTTGTCTTCATGTTCCGTGTTCCCCGTCTCAGGTTGTAATGTTTCAGGTTTCAGGTTTCTGGTCCCAGGCTTTTGTTCTTTTGTATCATTTTTAGTTTCTCCCAGTTTATGTTTTGTTTCAGTTTTGCCGCTGCCATGTTCAGCTTTTGTTTGTGTTTAGTTTTCCTCACTGTAAATAAAGCTCACTCGCAATAAGTCCTTTGAGTGGGCGGAGGGAGGTTTGGAGTCTTCTCACACCCCCGTTCTCTGCGGCCTGCTGGAGCGGGGGGGCTAGGAGGAGGAGTTGGCCATCCGACTGGGGTCTGGAATGTGGGGCCTCCCTGCTGCGGTGTCAGGGCGGTCTGCTTCCCCCCACCGCAGGGAAAAGGGTAACACCACCTGGGTCTGGGTGCAGTTTCCCCCTCCAGGGGCAAGGGTACCTAGACCCAGTTCTTAGAGTACGCTTGGGCAGTGTGATTGTGTGTACAGTGTCTCTCTATGTCTGTCTCCACTGTGTATCTGTGTGTGCCTGTATGTCTGTGTCTATATGTCAGGTTGGGTATCAGACGCCACCTCTCTGGGGACATCTCAGGCCCTCCAAGGTATGGAGGCCTATCTCCCCGAACCACTTCCCCTGCCAGTGGCAGACGCCCTCAGACATCGGTGCGTTGGTGGTTCTTTGTGTCCGGGGATGGGCGTCCAGGTACACACCGGCTCACTCCTTGGTGGCTGCTTATCAGGGCCTGGAGCCTGGGGCTCGGTCACTCTGGCACAGCTGGCTGCCGGCCGAGCTCACGGGCACGTCACTGCAACCCCCTCTGGCTTCTGCTCTGCGGCTGTTGAGTGACCCCTCATCTGGGGCTCTCCTCAGCTCTTTCTGGGATAGTGGCACGGCTGCCCCTCTGTTGGTCTTCCTTGGTCTCTTGTGTTCTGAGGGTCTCTAGATGTCTGGAGTTTTGATCTCCTCCATACCTGCTTCATGCCCTGGAGGACGGGGCTGTGGCTCCCCACACCCTCTAGCAGATCATTACATGAAGGAACCTTTTAAAAACAAGCGCGTTCATGCTCACAGGTGTACACACGGGTCTGAGCGACCCAGGGACCTTGAGCAGTTATGGACTAATATTATAATATATGTATTTTGTATTGCTGTCCCTCGTTCTTCCTGCTTGTAGATATGTGTACGTAGGTGTGTGTGTGTGGGTGTGGCCCTGGCAGGTGATTGGCCACACCTGAAGACCGTGACACACCTGCAGCTGATCAGGCCTCGTCGGAGGAGCTACTTGAGAGTGTGGCGGAGCTCTCTCCGACGCTGAATCATTGCGTGGCTTCACGTTAGTTTCTCAACCAGTTCCTAGTTTGAGCCTGCTGCATTATTGTGTGCCTGACGGCTGCCTCTCTCTTATGTCCCCAGGAGTTGCGGGGAGACGAGAGGACAGCGAGCATGGGGTGCTCATCACGGAGAAGCGGAGACAGGAGCACCAGCACTGGGAAGAGGACACGTCACGGGAGTCGGGAGAGCACGGGATTTATTGTCATGTCTTTCCATCACTGTAAATAAACGCACTGCTTGTACATAGAGCACCGCGACTGGGTCCTCCATTCCCCATATCCCCACGGTCTGCTTGCCAGACCGTGACAGATACAATCAGTGCTTTGTCAGTGTTTATTCAGCATTCAAGGACAGCAATATTTGCATAGTATTTTTACCGACATATAGTGCACATATGTTTTGGGCAAAAACATTTTTGAATATTAAAATATGAATATTTTTAACATACAGTTGGCAAATTAGCCAATGCCAATGCAAAACTTTATCTGCCTATTAAAAAAAGAAGATAATCTTATCACAAACTGGTGTTTGATTTTGAAACAGGAAAAAAGTGGGGAAACAAATGAAAAGACTAACATTTGAATGAAACCTGAAAGCAAGTAAATACTTTCTATGCCTAATTTTGATAATGTTTTCAGTATAAATTGTGCAAAAATAAACCTCTTGAACTTTTAATAAGAGTCTGTTACATGTTAGGAAGACAAGAAGTACAAAAACATTTGTAAACAGCAGCACTTGCAGTTGCAAAATATTTATGTTTTGAAAGTGAACATTTACTCAAGTACCTACTCTATGCTTCATTAAATATTATCAGTGACTTAGAATAGGTGGATCTGCCTGTTACGGTGACGGGTGGCAAAACGTGTTACAAAGTATATAAATATATATAAACATTTTTTTTTTATTAGATATATATTTTTAATTTTAATTATACATATATATAAATATATATGTATAAATATATCATATAAAAATATTAGATTTCATTAAATAAAAAAAATGTGTTATTTAAAGCAGGATTTTGTTTTGCTTTCCAATTATGTACCACACTACATATATTTGCTTAGTTAATAATTTATTCCCAAATATTAGGATTTGTCCCCTATGGATCGGTTGAACAATTGACAATATAAACATCCCTTCCTTGCATTTTCCTTATTCATTCTCACACATACCTTCATTTGTAGAACTCACAGGTGACAATGATGACTGCTGCTCAGTCCACCTTTCCCTGACATTGCTCTCTGCTTCTGGTTGTATTTTAGCCTTCGTAAGGAAGAAATTCTCAATATTTTGAGATCTTTTCATTCTTCCTATTCTTCTGGTTGGCCCTGAAGTAATAAAGCAAAAACTTATGTCACAAACAACAACTTTCCTGATGTATGACCATGACTAGAAGTCAGGGATGTCAAGTTCTGGCCCTCATGGACCCCTATCCTGCACTTTTAGATGTTACACTATACCAACATAGCCAATTCAAACACCTAGGTGTGCACAAGTCTGTAAATGATTCTTTAAATCAGCTGTGTTGAAGTATGGAAACATTTGAAACTGGGAGGACAGGAGCCTTGAGAACCAGAACTGCACATCCCTGCATTGAACATGGCACAGCCATTTCATGGGTTGATTTACACTCTATTCATAACATGGAGCTGGCAGATAGGATAAGTAATGAGAGGAATTAGCTAGACCGCACAGTGTAGTGTAAGTGCTGCCTTATGGTAAACTTTGGTAATATTGATGTATAAAGAACAACACTGGCTGATGATGAAATACAGTGAGCTGGCATGGTGACACTGCCAGTATTAACCTGCAACCAAATCTGCAGCTCCATACAGCAATGTTACAACTTGGATTATATCTTATAACTCATAACTCTTATGCTAGCTCCCCCCAGTAGCTTACTGTCTGAAATATTCGGCGGTTGCAATAATTCCTTAAGTGTTATTTTTTCCTTGGTATTCTAATTTCACCAAAGTTTACTAAACTCAACAAACTTAATATTACTTACCGGGACATTTATTCTCTCCTCATTATCTTTCGCCCAAAAATTGTTTTCTGCGGTGCCGTGTTTCGTGCTTGGCTCTCTTTCCTTTGCTAACGTGATGCTCATAGTGCAGAAGCCGATGCTGCATTGAATTTTATTGTTATAGCTTCGGGGTGGCACCTGGGGTGGCCAGTCTTGTTGGGGGGGTGGCCTGTGCCCCCCCCAGGCCACCCCGCTGGACATGCCACTGTACGCTGCCTCTCATATAAATAAATATTCACGACAAGTAAAGTTTGCTTTTACTAAGAAATACAAAAACTCACTCTTTGACACACTCTGGTTGAACAAACTCTGCAGCCTCTCCAGCTCTGTGGCCTTTTCAGTGAGCTTGGCTTGCAGCAGGTCTCTCTCCTCAGTCATGGAAGAAAGTTGGTTAGTTATTGCTGAGAGTTGTTCTGCTGAATCACTGCCTGAAATAAAATGGTCTGAAATAAAATGTATTAAGATTTTTGATAAGCAAAAGGCCTTTTGCAGTCATTCTGAGTTTTCCTTCATATTTGTTAATTTCTAATTTCTATTAGAACTAGGCTGGAACTATCCCTCCACCAAAATGAAAAAAGAAAAGGAAATATTGCAGTTTTACACATTCATATAGCGGCTGAAGATGTTTAGAATAAGTAACTCACAGAAAAAAACAACAGTGATGACTCCAGCCAGAAGGGCCAGTGAGAGAATAACAATTAAATAGAGTCTGGTCTTAACTGACAAGTTCCCCACTTATGGACAGCTATGAGAAGATCTGATGCTATACAGTTCTGAGGAGTAACACTAGAACAACAGAACAAGAAAAGCATATGGCCTTCAGAGTGAGCAGGAAAATAAAATTGCTACAGACCTGAAAAGAAATCTGTCTCAAGACTATCATTTATCTTGTCCGGTGAATGACACACTGAAGGGTGGATGATACACTGAAGGGTGGATGATACACTGAAGCAAGAATAGTGGGAGGATGCATTGATTAAGCTGTGCAGCTTCACTTTGCTACGTGGCAGGGAGGCCGGCCAAGAGTTTCGGGGCAGTTTTTTGGAGCCCTCTATTACTGTGAATGATTATGATCATTCTCACACTTACCAAAAACATATTTTATTGTCTAAACTTTCAGTAAACATACACTTGTAAAACTACATGTGAGAACTGTTTGTTGCTGTTAGATGTAACCCATGCTGATAAAGCAAGGAAGCAGATCTGAAACAGGTTTGTAGCACCATCCCATTGTCAGCACAACATATTTTTACCCATCTATGAAATGGTAGTAAAAGTCACCCACAAATGTGACCTGGGGTTCATTTACACTCAGTATTGAAAGTGATATAGTACTAATTGGGATACTGGATGTCATAGGCCCACTAAAAATAGAATACATAAAATGCATTTACTGTAAATATGCAAACTGCTTTATTATTATTGTTATTATTTTATCATTATTGTATTTAAATAAACAGGAACAGCAGAACAATCTCTGTTGCCTGTTGGGGTGGGGGCTGGGAGGAGGAGTTGGCCGTCCGATTGGGAGTCGATGCGGAGTCGGGCGGTCTGCTTCTCCACCCCAGGGAAAAGGGTAACACTACCTGGGTCTGGGTGCAGTTTCCCCCTCCAGGGGCAAGGGTACCTGGACCTGGAGTATAGAGTACGCTTGGGGAGTGTGATTGTGTGTACAGTGTCTATTTATGTTTTTCTCCACGTTGGGTGAGTGCTGAGTAATTGCATATGAGAGCATGAGGGTGGGAATGGATGTTTGTCTGTGTCTATGTCAGGTTGGGTATCAGTCGCCACCTCTCTAGGGACATCTCAGGCCTTCCAAGGTATGGAGGCCTATCTCCCCCAACACTCCCCCTGCTGGTGGCAGACACACTCAGACATCGGTGCATTGGTGGTTCTTGGTGTCCGGGATGGGCGTTCAGGTACGCACCGGCTCACTCCTGGTGGTGGCTGCTTGTCAGGGCCTGGAGCCTGAGGCTCGCCGGGCCCCTTCGGGGTGGGGTGCCCTCGGCCTCTCAGCCTGGTACTCGGTCACTCTGGCACAGCTGGCTGCCGGCGGAGCTCACGGGCACGCCACTGCAACCTCCTCTGGCTTGGCTCTGCGGCTGTTGAGTGACCCCTCATCTGGGGCTCTCCTCAGCTCTTTCTGGGATGGTGGCGCAGCTGCCCCTCCGTTGGTCTTCCTTGGTCTCTTGTGTTCTGGGGGCCTCTGGATGTCTGGAGTTTTGATCTCCTCCATACCTGCTTCATGCCCTGGAGGACGGGGCTGTGGCCCCCCACACCCTCTAGCAGATCGTTACATGAAGGAAACTTTTTAAATACAAGCACGCTCATGCTCACAGGTGTACACACGGGTGCTCACAGACACAAACTACACCTTTTTTGGCTGCTACCTCAAAGCACACTGTGTGCTGTCGATCCTACGTGCTGCATAATATTCAATATTTAGTATTTACAGTTATATTCACATAGATTATCGCGATGATGTTGTTTATTATATTGCTCTCTTTTTTTCCTTGTTTTCTCTTTTTTCTTTCTCAACAGGTGATATATATATACGTATATATCTATCTATATATATACACATATATTGTTTGTTTGTTTGTTTTTGTTTTGTGCCCTTCCTCTTCCCCGCTGTTTTTCTTTCCCTCTTTCTTTCTCCCTTTTCTTTCCCTCAGTCATGTCTGTCCTGTGAGTAGCAAATGAAAATAAAATAAAATAAACAATAAAAACAAAAGTCAGTCAAATGGACCAATACAGCAAGGCCGGGATGGTCCATTTGGTAAAGTAAATCCGTTGGGCATCTGTCTTGGCCTTTAGACAATAATTGTGATGGCAAAAGAACCAAACGGGACAGGCGGCAAAAAAAAAAAAAAAAAAAAAAAAAAAAAAAGGACAATTGGAAGTGAAACAAAAACCAAGTGGGACAACAATGTACAACAAAAACTAGAACAAATATAATCACTTTCCTTTAATAAACAAAATCTTGTTATGTTTTCTATATGAATATAAATGGAAACAGACAATAAGCAGACAAACACTTAAATAATGATATAAATGAATAGAGGTGCCTGAAACAATATACAAACACGATTTCAAATCAAATATAAAGTAAAATAATTTGTATAAAAACTATGTAAAAATCGGCAAACAGTTTGGGGAGAACAAAATGAAAAGAAAACTATTATAATTCAAATATTTGACTTTTTATGTTACTCTGTCATTTTCCTCAATACTCCACTCTCTTCTTAAAACCTGTGTTTCCTTGCTTTTCTACAGGCCAAGCCATTCATTACATCAGTGTAAGAAATCTGATGACCAAGTTTTTATGTTATTAATACTGATTTAATGCCAGACCACTCTGTGTTTCTTGTGCCATGAAAGATCTTTATTCAATTCAGTTTGGAAAAGCTCTGTTCTGCAGATGCAGTAGTCACAGGGAGAGTGCGGGCTATCCATAGGGCTTCTCAATGGTTTGGGTTAAACTCACAGATCTGATTTGAGAGAGGTAAATGAGCAGCTCCAATGGGTCATCTTTGGGGACTTCTGAAAGGCTCTCAATCGCTTTAGCCATTAAATTCATCAGCCTGTTCTCTAAAGGTAAGTTTGTCTTACACTCATCCCTCCTTGTCTGTGCATCAAGCTAATCAAAGCTGAGAAACACAAAATTGTTTCAAATCTCCCCTAGAGACTGAAAATTGTCCTCCAAATTTCCAAATTTGGATGCTATAATCTGCCACAGCACTAAAAGCACGAAACTTTCAGCCTCTTCATTGCGTCAGATTGTGGCTCATCAGGCGTCTCATAGGTACTGTTTCTTTTTGTGCTCTTCTGCTTGAGCACTGCTTCAGTGTTCATTTTTTCATGTATCTGTTTTTCTTTGACCTCTTCATCTTTAAAACCAGTTGCCATGATTAAACTGCAACATCAAACTGCATGTTGGCTGACTGAAATAGCTTGTTTGTTGTGTTAATCTGCAAGAGAGTATCAAATGAAACCATGCAAAAATTTGAAATCTGAATGATCGCATTTGTTCAGGAAGGAAGTGGGCCTCAACTTTCACTGTGGGGTTAGTAGTTTTTTCCCCCTCACTTCTAACAAAGCTTGTCTCACTTTGCCTGCTTGGTAACATTACAGTTTACACACTTTTAACCCAGTTCTCCCACTGTGTTTCCCTCCAGGACATATGTGTGGTGTTCACATGCTTCATCAAGATTGTGCACCTTACAGGAGAACCTGAGAAGAGTTAGAGTTAGTTAGAGTTAGTGCAGATGAGCCTTGACCAGTAGATTCAGGAGTACTAGAAACTATAAGAGATGTTTCTCTATCTGCTGTGTTTTTCTAAGTTTACAGTGTGCACAACAGTACAACAAAAGATCTGTCCTTGACGACTTACAGCTGGAGTGCAATAAAATATTACAGCATAATACAGTATTAAGAAACTTCTATTTCTGTTCAGTATTTTATCATTTACACAGCTTTATCAACTAATTTTAAATTGTTTCCCCCAAATATATGATGTGCTCTGCTCCACTGTCAATTCCTCTCATATGATCTCTCACTACAGGACCAAATTTAGACATCAGTTTCACTGCTTTTAAGAAGTTCTCATTATTGGGATGATGTAATGTGTAAACAGATTCCCTCACTGCCAGGTTCCTTTTTGCCCATGACTGAATATTGCTGAATAAGTGTGTGAGAACATGATTCTTTCCATTTCTGTCTTATTAATAGTTTTCCCCTTTGAAAGACACAAGGCAAATTCCTGCCATTTCACCATGTTGCTACAGAGATCTTCATCCTGTTTCAGTAGTGCCTTATGCCATGGGCTGGCTCTGAACAGATGAGATCAAAGTGGAGATCTTTATCTATATGCACAGTGCCACATTTGATTTTTTTTAAAAACCCACAAGTTAAAGCAGTGGTGAAGTGGTGATGACTTGAGCTGAGGATCTGGGCACCTTGCAGTCATTGAATTAACATCATTAGAGGAGTCAAATGTGAGGCCATCTGTCAGAAAGATAAAGCCAGGCTAAAAATATGGACAAGCAACAACACAAGGACTCTGAGCACAGCAGCAAATCTACAACAGAATGTGTGAAAAAGAAAAAAAAAAAAAGTATAAAAGAAGGTAATATAATGGTCCAGTCAAAGTCCAGACCTCACCCAAATTAAAATGCTGTGGTAGAACCCTAAGACAGCTGTGCAGAAACGAATGCCCACAAATCTCAATAAACTGAAGCAACATTGTAATGAGGAGAAGGGCAAAATTCCTCTAATGTGATTTATGAGAGACTGATAAAGTCTGACAGAAAACCATTATATCAAGTAGTTGCCTCAGAAAGTTGTTTTACAAGTTATTGAATTATGGTGTCTGCTTGTAAATCAGTCAGTGCAGAGCTCCTGTTGCATAATATGTCTGTTCTGTGTGTAGGCTTGTTATCCAATTATGGATGGCTTTTGGCAGGAAACTATGTGCTATCTGTTAAATATCTGCAAATATCTTATACATGCTGGTGGTTTGGGTTTCATCATTACCATTTTGCTGTTTCCTTTAAGTCAGTGCTCCTCCTCTGTATCCATGTGCAGCCCATATCTTATACGGGTCTTCTCAAATGATGTTTTCATAGACATTTGTCATTTTTTTAATTAAAACATTTAACATATTTAAGGACACTTTCATATAAGAAAATATGCACATACAAAGTATGTTTTACACAAAATAATTTTACAGCTCCTTTTGATGAGTGCTGAGGCTGCTATCCAACTCAATCTGCATTATCCACCCAGCAAACCACACATAAAACAGTTCTTACACTACACATACAGATCTTTACCATGTGGGCGTTGAGGAGAAGTGGTAGAACCAATCTGACGTCTGTGGGGTTTTTTGAAACTGTAGCTCTTATTAATAGTTTTGTCACAGTTTAAACACAGACCTGTACTACATTTCGGGAGAAAAAAAAAAAACAAGCACAGAGTCAAAACAAACATAACTAAAGCAAACAAAAGGTATGGGTGCCAATTATAATCAACTACTATATGCATACCTATACTCTGCAGCATATATACTCCAGCACATACTTTTTAACATGCACATATACGGACATAAAAAGTTATAGACATAAACCTTAAATGTTTTGTTCCTTCATTAATTTTCCTTGGTGCCATATAATGTCCACTTCTCCCACTTAGCAAAACAAATATCTTCCTTTAATCTGAGAATGTAGGTCATTTTTTCCATTATGTAGATTTCCCCAACGACATTTAACCAGTCTTTTAAAGATGGCGGATCCAGTTTGTACCAGTTTCTTGTTATAGCTTGCTTTGCACCTATCAATAGGATTTTTGTCAAATACAAGTCGTCATACACAACATACTTTTTAATATTTCCAAGATAAACAGTTTTAAAATTGCACGGTAATTGATAGCCCAAGATATCCCCTATTACAAGAGTCACGTTCTTCCAGAAATGCCAAGGTTATTATAGTTAACTTGAACTCAACTAAACCAAATTAATACCTAAAACATTTTAGTTAACTAAAATAAAAACCAGACTTTTGAAAAAAAATTTAAACAACCTAAAATGATTTTGTGAAAACTAACTAAAATAAAATAGAAATGTAGAGGAAATATCCTTAATATTAGTGTCTGTTAGCTTTGTAAAAATAAATATTATAAATTGGCTGCTGAGTCATTGAAAGACATAATTATGATTACGATTCAGGATGTCTCCAATACTATGACACACTATGAGTTAGCTGACAAAGGAGGTCATAATTTTTTTAAATATCAGGGGCTATTTCCACTTGTGACCTAAGTGCAAGTTAATGTTTGCTTTTGAGATTATTACACTAAATTTTCTTTTTTTAATGTGGGAGGTGGTAGCTACATTAGCCTACTTACCTAAAGCTTGGGTTATTTTTTGTGTTATTTTTGTTTTTCATTGTTATGTATTTTTTTGGAGGACGTTTTATCTTTCTAGAAGAAGGGTTCCTTCCACAGTACAAAATCCCCCTCCTCAAGCAGGTAGTTCTACAAAGGAGCTGCAGCTAAAACTGTGCATGAAATAGGTGGAGTTGAAAAAGCAGCAGCTGGAGGTGGAAGCTATGCACCTGAGGGTGAGAGTGCTGGAGATGGAGTGGGAGGCAGTTGCCCCCAGTCCTTCTAGATCTGAGTCAGCTCCTCAGTCACTATCACCTAAAACGGAGGACTGCTCTGTTGGTATGCACATCAAATTAGTCCCAGGCTTTAGAGAGTCGGAAGTAGATGCATACTTCACTGCCTTTGAACACACTGCTGGTGCACTACAGTGGCAAGAGTCTGTGACCTCCTCTGTTGCAGTGTAAACTAATGGGAAATACTCATAGGTGTGCATGACCTTGTCAATTAAAGACAGCTTAAGCACAACTGTTGTGCATGTGTGAGTTAGTGCCATAAGCGTACAGGCAAAGGTTTAGAATTTTGAGAAAAAAAAAAGCCCCCAAATTTATGTGGAGATGAAAAGATTTTTTTTTGACAAATGGTGTCAGGCTGATTAAGCTTGTCCTGTTAGAGTTGTCAAAAACCAACTCCCAGAAAAGATTGCAACCTATAAGCGAGCAAAAGATTACCGCACTAGATGCTGCTGGGAGGAAAATAAGGGGCTCTTCCTCCTGCAATTTGCTGTCTGAGAGACAAATCAGAAATCTTCAGTCCCGCTGACTTAGTTTTTGGCTGTGCATAGACTGCTACGTCTGCTAAAAGAAAAATTCCCCTCGGACAGGTCAAGTCCCAAAAAGAACATTTTGGATTGCGCTGCCTTGTTTAGTGAGAGATTGCATAATGCATGCAGCCTTGCCCGTAATGCACTTGCAGGTGCTCAGATCAGAATTAAAAACACACTTTGACAAAACGTCTGTTGCACGGACCTGATCAAAACCTGATCGAGCATCACAGTTCTGTAATGACTACAGTAAGGTTAATGCCATCACAAACCCAATTCTTCGTTTCTCACAAAACTACATCTTCTTAAAGGATGCTGGCAACTGCCACTAAATCAGTGGTTTTATTAAACTGGACCATTTCATGCAATACACAGTAACACCATTTGGATTGTGAAATGTGCCAGCCACATTCCAGCTACTAATAAACACTATTCTGTGCTAGTGATGGGATTTCCGGCTCTTTTTAGAGAACCGGCTCTTTCGGCTCCGGACCGGCTCTTCAGGTTGTTTTGTTGCTTTAATTAATTTATTATTACAATAATATAAAATTATGCAAAAAGGAATTACTAATGTAAAAAAAAGTGGTTTTATTTATGTTTATATATAAATATATACAGTGGCCCCTAGAGACATGTACAAACTCCAAAAAGCACGTACAAACTCTAAAACACATAACTGAACTTCCAAAACAGAGCTACCTAGATCACTTAAATTACACAATTGAAAGCATATGTGTATTGTTTGTGTATTTATACACAAGCACTCATATATATTCAAATAATTTAAAAAAAAACCGTTCATTTACCTCTTACTACCACACACCGGTCGTTGGTACTTGCTGGCTTGTGTAGCCTCTAGGTAACAAAAGCTCAACACTGCGCCTGCATTCTGGAGCACTTCTGTTGTCTTTTGTACATGTTTTGGAATTTTTACGTGCTTCTGAGGCTACGTCCACACGTACACGGGTATTTTTTGAAAACAGAGATTTTCCGTTTTCGTTTTAAAAAATAATCCCGTCCACATGTAAATGCAGAAATGAAGGAAAACGCTGCTAGGAGCATGCCAAAGCAACAGGTGCTGATATATTCCTAAACGTGTAGAAATGTTGGCCAATCAGAAGTCTAGAAGCCTCGGTGGGAAATAGTAAACAAAGATGGGGCATAGAAGCGGACCTGAGTCGTATGTGTGGAGGGACAGTAACTGTGTGTGTATATGTAAGCATTTAAACACTGTAGAGAGTACAATTAACAGTAACAGTATTGTAGAAATTCATTTCACCGAAACAAAACGTGGCGCACAGTGTGACGTCAAAAAAGGCGCACACCTTTGACGCTGAGTTTTCTCCGTTTTCCTCATCCACGCATAAATGCAAAAACTGAGTTTTCAAAAATATCCACCCTGACAGGCATTTTTAGAAATCTCCGTTTTCAGAGACTGAAAACGCCGTTTACGTGTGGACGAAAGGTGCAAACGCAAAGAAAAATCTGCGTTTTCAAAAATACCCGGTACGTGTGGACGTAGCCTGAGTTTTTATGTGTTTTGGAGTTTTTACGTGCTTCAGGGTTTGTACGTGTTTTGAAGTTTGTACGTGCTGCTTTGTCTCTAGGGGCCACCGTAAATATACTTTTATTTATTCACTCCACATAAAATGTAATCAATAAATCATATAATACAAAAACCAACTAGTCACAGTTCAACTTTTAACTATTTAAATTTTCAGCTTTTTCCTTTTAAACAAATTTAAAATGAAACAACACAAAACACTGCAAACCACCAATTACCACCAATTAAAATATGAAAAAGAAGATGCATATTCTCTTAAATATTATATATATTATATATATATTCTCTGGGGAAATTAAACTTTCTGAATCCTTTATCATCTGCAACTGAAAATAGTTGTGGATGATTACTATACCTTTTTAATGTGATGTTGTTGTCCCTGGCTCTCTTTCTCTCTCTCTCCCTCCCGCTCTGTTCCTGTGCTACTGCGACTGTAACTACCGCCCCTCCCCCCTCTGCCCAGCGCAAAGCACAAGGCTCGCGTGCGGAGTGAAGCAGAAAAAAGTGCGAGAGAGAGGGTGAGAGAAAGAAAAAAAACACTAAAAAACCCACGGCTCGCGATAAGGAGCCGGCTCGCGTCGTTCACTTCAAAGAGCTGGCTCTAAGAGCCATTTCGTTCGCGACCGATCCATCACTATTCTGTGCAGGATGGATCAGTAATTGTGAAGTGCATTTGGATGACATCATGGTCTACTCATCCACCTCGACTTGATCATTGATCAATGACCATTCAAAGAGAATTGAGGGATAGCTGTGGTGTGGTCTCTGGCCTGCTGCAGAGGAGTGACGCAATGGGCTCGCGGGGCGGAGCAAAGAGCAGGTGTGCCTGGTCAGGATTTTAACGTGGGGTTGTGTTTTATGTTGACAGTGAGGAGCAGAGAGACAGAAGGCAGCAGTGAGCCACCAGGGGAGTGTCTGTATCCCAGACTGAACAAGCAAAACCACAGTGTATTTGTGTGTGGCAAGTAAAAGAACTGCTGCCCAAATCGACCATCCTGTGTGGGGTATGCTTTGGAGAAGAGTTAAGTGTATCAAGCTGCAATCACAGCATTGTAAGAGAAAACTGTTTAGAGAGTGTCTTATCTAAACACCACGTCTCTGTGTACAGTAACACACTGCACCAAAAATTTGTCCCCCCTAAGGATCTGATCTCCAGGCATAAACAGAGTAACAGAGTGTATGCTGTCAATTGCCAGGAGGATTGCCATGATTTTTACATGGGGGTAACCAAACAACCTTAGCGCTAACTCGTCAGGCCAGGACTCCACAGTCTATTCACACCTACAGGGCAGTGGACACTCTTTCAATGATGAGGATGTACACATCCTGGATAGGGAGGAACACTGTTCCAGTAGCAGACACATTTCTTTGTGTGAACCAGAAAAGGTAAACTGATCTCTATATGCATGGTTTCCACTGTGAAGTGTGGAGGAAAAGGTGTGATGGTGTGGGGGTGCTTTGCTAGTGACACTGTTGGGGATTTATTCAAAATTAAAGACACACTGAACCAGGATTGCTACTACAGCATGCTACAGGACATCATCCGGTTTGCGTTTAGTTGGACCATCATTTATTTTTCAACAGAACAATGATGCCAAACACATCTCCTGGCTGTGTAAGGGTTGTTTGACCAAGAAGGAGAGTGATGGAGTGCTGCACCAGATGACCTGGCCTCCACAGTCACCTGACCTAAACCCAATCGAGATGGTTTGGGATGAGATGGACAGCAGTGTCAAGGCAAAAGGGCCAACAAGTGCTCAGCATCTCTGGGAACTCCTCTTTCCAACTCTTTCCAACTCCTTTTGGAAAGCCATTTCAGGTGACTTCTTCATGCTCATCAAGTGAATGCCAAGAGTGTGCAAAGCAGTGAAAGCAAAGGCTGGCTATTTAGAATATTAAAAAATATAAAACATGTTTTGAGTTATTTCACATTTTTGGTTTACTACATAATTCTATATGTGTTCATTCATAGTTTTAATGCCTTCAGTGAGAATCTACAATGTAAATAGTCATGAAAATAAAGAAAAACCATTAAAATACAAGTTGCGTCCAAACTTGGACTGGTAGTGTATACACACAATATCACAAAAGACTGTTTCTGATTAAATTAGAGCTAAACAAAAATATTTTAAAATTTTGCCTGTTAGCAAAGAAAGATGTCAGATATAAATGTCAATTTCATATTGGTGCATGTGAAGAACAATTGTTGCTGTGATCTTGTTATCTTAAATTGGTTTACAAATTTTAACTTGTGAGTCTTTCTTCATTTGAATATTACTAATATTCAAATGATACACACACACATCTGAAGTGTGAACGTGTGACCGGTTTCAGTTTTTTTTTTTTTAAATTCAGAGGAAGCCGCACGTTTCATATGTATTTTGTGCAGCCATGACACTATACTGAAACTGTACAAGCTGTATAAAAAATTTCCCTTTCGCCATACAGGCAGTCTTTAAGCTTAATTGTCTCAATTGTCCTGCCAAGTATCTTCAATGTTCCTTGAACTGCGGTTTTCTGGACAGAGATCTCAGATTGTTCCTGGGAACGCAGGAGCCACTTGCCCAGTTTGACGGTCACTGGCCTGAGTGCTCCAATTACCACAGGGACCAGCTTCTCACAGTTATTTGTTTACATGTTTTTTTTGTTTTGTTTTTTTGCTTTAAAATATTCTGGTAGTTTTACCGGTTAATTAATTTTATATTACTACGTTTTATCAGTTATTCCAACAGCAAAACAAATTTCATGCTTGACAAGAAAAATGAACTCTGACACAAAACCAAGACTAATTTTAGCTCACACCACAAGTTTAGCTTAATGTGACATCTGTTACTGCTGACCCGTGCACTTCCTTTTTGCATCTTACATAAGACACATTTTTGATTTTGTTTGCTTGCATACTATTTAGTCCACTGTCTTCCAAAAAAGAACTTTATACTCTTTTAGTTGATGGCTATTTCTCACAAAAACCTTATTTTGTGCTGACATATGATTGGAAATCAGGCAGGTGCCATCAATGTATCTATTTATATATTCACCTTGTGCGAGCACACCCACTTGGACTTGTTTGGGATACATGTGCATTTGTCCTGCCCATACAGTCTATTGTGAGGTTGTTTTCTCTGTATTGGAGGGTCTTTACCTTACAATATAAAGCATGGCAATACAACTGTTTTTGTCATTTGGCGCTACACAAAAAAATGTAATTGAATATAACTGAAATGAATTGAAATTGCCAGAGAATACCAGAACTGGAAAGGGTCCCCCTAAACACATGTGACAGACGTAAAAAGTTTCGGAGAAGCTGTGGAGAACATTATACTGCCTGTGACATCGTTCAGCATGACTAGTTTGGTGGTGGGTTGTTGTTAGTCTGAGGAGGCATAGCCATGGAGGGACACGCAGACCTCTATCGGCTATAATAAAGTTTAATAAAGTTGAATCTAATCTAATTTAATATAATATAGCTCAACAATAACTGCCAGGCTTTTAAAACAACTCTCTTAAACCCTTCAGTTCACTTTCATAATGCATTCCTATTATGATGCCAGCAGCTGGAGCAGCTTAATCTGCCATTATGTTTGCAAATTTAAATTATAATTTTTTTCTCTGAAATTATACAATACCCCATTTTCAAAAACCTTATGATGCTGTGGAAAATGTAAACAAAATTAGAATGGGAAGATGGCATTTTAAAAAATCAACCCATTAAATGATTTAACTGAAACAAAGACAAAATACTAAATGCCAAACCTGAGAACTGTCAGTGTTTTTGTTGTTACTGTCTTGCATTGCCTCTCTTTCACACGATCTTCAAATTAGACTCAAAGTCATACGTGTATTGTTCTGGATGCTTTTGAACTAATGTAGGGTGATATGTATCAACCCTGAAAAATAAAATGCAATATATGTTGCCATTTTGAATTAAATATTTTGTTTAAATTATTAGTTAATCATTAATTTTTATTAGATCCAGGTCAAAACACAACAACACTTCAGTATTTTGAAGCCAAAACACTGGATTTGGGTCTTGTTGGTACATTTCTGTCACATATCCAACAAATGTTCCCCAGTATTCCAAATAATTCAACAGTCAATCTTTAGAAAAATCCTAAAAATCCTATTTTTTAGATGGGATTTATAAACTGAAATGTCACTTAGTCACTGAGCCTCTCATTTCTCTTTTAGTAGAGAGCTTTAGACACATGACTTTTGGTTTGGGGTTTTTTTCATCTCCCATATCTATTATTGTGCAAATGAAGAAAGTGACTTCCTCTTTAGTTTTAAAGAACAGCTTTGAACCAGTGACACTCTGACACTTCACAGGTCCTGTGCTGCAGAGCTGACCATCACTGTAAACAAGCAATGGAGGAAATTGATGAATTTTCCGAATCTCACAACCCAGTAGCTTCAACTAATAATTGCATGGGTGAGAATGAAGTGACAAAAAAGTGACCAGATATATTTGTAACATCTGTTAGGACTGTTGTATACACTGTTATTTTCACTGTTTATTTTTCGTTTCAGGTCCAAGGAGCTCTAAGAGGAGTTTCTCTTCAGCGGTTATTCTCTCTGGGCCTTTTGAACATTTTCCTGTTGGTTGGACTCATCACCCTCAGTGTCTACTGTGAGTCTGGTTCTCATAAATATATCTAACATTCATCAGCCAACATATGAACAGACTGAAAATTCTTCAACAGTAGATTTTGGTTATGATCTGCCCATGTCAAATTGAATAAAACTAAGCAATATTTAAACGTACAAAGACCAACAAATGAAAAAATGTAAAATTAATTCAAAAATGAAATGTCAATTCCTCTCATATGATCTCTCACTACAGGACCAAATTTAGACATCAGTTTCACTGCTTTTAAAAAGTTCTCATTATTGGGATGATGTAATGTGTAAACAGATTCCCTCACTGCCAGGTTCCTTTTTGCCCATGACTGATGGCTAATTTTGGTCCTGTAGTGAGAGATCATATGAGAGGAATTGACAGTGGAGCAGAGCACATCATATATTTGGGGAAAACAATTTAAAATTAGTTGATAAAGTTGTGTAAATGATAAAATACTGAACAGAAATCAAAGCTTCTAAATACTGTATTATGCTATAATATTGGATTGCACCCCAGCTGTGAGTCGTCAAGGACAGATCTTTTGTTGTACTGTTGTGCACACTGTAAACTTAGAAGAACACAGCAGATAAAGAAACATCTCTTATAGTTTCTAGTACTCCTGAATCTACTGGTCAAGGCTCATCTGCACTAATCTAACTAACTCTAACTCTTCTCAGGTTCTCCTGTAAGGTGCACAATCTTGATGAAGCATGTGAACACCACACATATGTCCTGGAGGGAAACACAGTGGGAGAACTGGGTTAAAAGTGTGTAAACTGTAATGTTACCAAGCAGGCAAAGTGAGACAAGCTTTGTTAGAAGTGAGGGGGAAAAAACTACTAACCCCACAGTGAAAGTTGAGGCCCACTTCCTTCCTGAACAAATGCGATCATTCAGATTTTAAAAAGTTTCCTTCATGTAACGATCTGCTAGAGGGTGTGGGGGGCCACAGCCCCGTCCTCCAGGGCATGAAGCAGGTATGGAGGAGATCAAAACTCCAGACATCCAGAGGCCCCCAGAACACAAGAGACCAAGGAAGACCAACGGAGGGGCAGCTGCGCCACCATCCCAGAAAGAGCTGAGGAGAGCCCCAGATGAGGGGTCACTCAACAGCCGCAGAGCCGAAGCCAGAGGAGGTTGCAGTGACGTGCCCGTGAGCTCCGCCGGCAGCCAGCTGTGCCAGAGTGACCGAGTACCAGGCTGAGAGGCCGAGGGCACCCCACCCCCCCGAAGGGGCCCGAGCGAGCCTCAGGCTCCAGGCCCTGACAAGCAGCCACCAGGAGTGAGCCGGTGCGTACCTGAACGCCCATCCCCGGACACCAAGAACCACCAATGCACCGATGTCTGAGTGTGTCTGCCACCAGCAGGGGGAGTGTTGGGGGGAGATAGGCCTCCATACCTTGGAAGGCCTGAGATGTCCCTAGAGAGGTGGCGACTGATACCCAACCTGACATAGACACAGACAAACATCCATTCCCACCCTCATGCTCTCATATGCAATTACTCAGCACTCACCCAACGTGGAGAAAAACATAAATAGACACTGTACACACAATCACACTCCCCAAGCGTACTCTATACTCCAGGTCCAGGTACCCTTGCCCCTGGAGGGGGAAACTGCACCCAGACCCAGGTAGTGTTACCCTTTTCCCTGGGGTGGAGAGAAGCAGACCGCCCCGACTCCGCATCGACTCCCAATCGGACGGCCAACTCCTCCTCCCAGCCCCCCACCCCAACAGGCAACAGAGATTGTTCTGCTGTTCCTGTTTATTTAAAGTACAATAATGATAAAATAATAACAATAATAATAAAGCAGTTTGCATATTTACAGTAAATGCATTTTATGTATTCTATTTTTAGTGGGCCTATGACATCCAGTATCCCAATTAGTACTATATCACTTTCAATATTGAGTGTAAATGAACCCCAGGTCACATTTGTGGGTGACTTTTACTACCATTTCATAGATGGGTAAAAATATGTTGTGCTGACAATGGGATGGTGCTACAAACCTGTTTCAGATCTGCTTCCTTGCTTTATCAGCATGGGTTACATCTAACAGCAACAAACAGTTCTCACATGTAGTTTTACAAGTGTATGTTTACTGAAAGTTTAGACAATAAAATATGTTTTTGGTAAGTGTGAGAATGATCATAATCATTCACAGTAATAGAGGGCTCCAAAAAATTGCCCCAAAACTCTTGGCCGGCCTCCCTGCCACGTAGCAAAGTGAAGCTACACAGCTTAATCAATGCGTCCTCCCACTATTCTTGCTTCAGTGTATCATCCACCCTTCAGTGTATCATCCACCCTTCAGTGTATCATCCACCCTTCAGTGTGTCATTCACCGGACAAGGTAAATGATAGTCTTGAGACAGATTTCTTTTCAGGTCTGTAGCAATTTTATTTTCCTGCTCACTCTGAAGGCCATATGCTTTTCTTGTTCTGTTGTTCTAGTGTTACTCCTCAGAACTGTATAGCATCAGATCTTCTCATAGCTGTCCATAAGTGGGGAACTTGTCAGTATAATATATGCTTAATTGAAATCTCTTTGTGTTATTTTATATCTCAAAAGTAACTAACTAACAACTGCAATTATTATAGTTCATTATAGAGCTCATTAGTTCATTGCTATAGAAAGATACCAATATCTTATCAATAAATTATCGACCGCTTTAAGAATAAAGTCAGAATTTTGAGATTAAAGTCATAACTCTATTTTGAGAAAAAAGTCGAAATATGGAGATTACACATTTACACATAAGACTCTGAGTTAGTGAAATCATACTTTCAAATCAGTTTTAGTTACAAGGAAGGAAATGATTTATCTTTTAGCACATAAACACAGTGTGCTGATATGAATATAAGGACGTTGGAAAGATGGGGCAGAAAGCTGTATTTGGTAAGACGGAAAAACACAAACTCAGAAGAGTGGATTTGTGCAAAATGAAAGTGCTGGAATTGGACAGATGCAAGTTTATGCAAGGTTACGCTCTTGTGCAACAAAGAGGATGTACGTTGTATCACAAGATGGCAGATCATTTTGTTTCAATAACTCGTCTACAGAAGTTATTTTGTACAGGATATAGCAAAAGTGGGACTTTGTCTTAAAATAACACCAGTAACCTCCACATTTGTAGTTTTTTCTCAAAACACATTTTCGACTTTAATTTTCAAAATAATCAACAATTAATTTTTTTCTTTATGTGGTCGTATATATCTGCACAAATATGTGAAATGTGTGACTTCCTTTGAATTAAAAAAATACTAAAGCCAGTGAGACTTTCACAGGTCACATATCCTGTGCTGCAGAGCTAAGCTGTAAGATATAATCCATATCCATGTATGCAATGGAGGAAATGTATGCCAGTCTTAAATATGTCAAACCTGACAATTCAACACCTTCAACAAATCACACAGGTAAGAAATAAGTGACAGAAATACAAACTGGTATTTTAACATCTGTTATTACTGTTGTACATTTTATTGGGTTCTTTATTTCCACTTTCCCTCTTTTCAGGTCAAAGAAACTCTGAGTCCAGATTTTATTTAGTTGTTATTCTCTCACTGGCCCTGCTGGCTGGAGTTATCACTGTTGTTTTTTTCTGTGAGTTGGGATGTTCATTTTTACTTATTCTAAACATCATCAGCCGCTATATGAATGTGTAAAACTGCAATATTTCCTTTTCTTTTTTCATTTTGGTGGGGGGATAGTTCCAGCCTAGTTCTAATAGAAATGAACAAATATGAAGGAAAACTCAGAATGACTGCAAAAGGCCTTTTGCTTATCAAAAATCTTAATACATTTTATTTCAGACCATTTTATTTCAGGCAGTGATTCAGCAGAACAACTCTCAGCAATAACTAACCAACTTTCTTCCATGACTGAGGAGAGAGACCTGCTGCAAGTCAAGCTCACTGAAAAGGCCACAGAGCTGGAGAGGCTGCAGAGTTTGTTCAACCAGAGTGTGTCAAAGAGTGAGTTTTTGTATTTCTTAGTAAAAGCAAACTTTACTTGTCGTGAATATTTATTTATATGAGAGGCAGCATACAGCTTGGGCAGGTCACCAGTGCTAATACAACAGTTCTCACCACCATGCAGTCATAATATTTGTGGGTAGTCTCATCAGCAATATGGTCATTCCAGCCAAGACAATAATAGTTTAGTGGCAGAAATGAATGTGACCACAATACTACCATATTTGGTAAATTAATAAAGCACATCAATGGATCTGGGTCCAACTTTCACCAACAAAATGATTAAACAAACAGTCAGTCTACAGTGTTTTCATTGTCTTATTTTTTTTACACAGTCCACTCTGTTTTAATTTCCCAGCAGGAAATGTGTCCCTTGTGGTGGACCACTGGAGGGCTCCACTCACACCCAGTTCTCAGGAAGTGTTGTTGCTATGTTTTGGAGGGAAAAGTGTTCAGTTGTGTTGTGATGAGGAATAAACGAGGAGTGTTAATCGAGACCTCTCGTGTCGTCTGTGTTTACCTCCACACCCTCACGGTTTACGGGTCTTGTTGGTGTGATTGATAAACTATTGAAATAAAATAGATTAAGTACTAAAATGATAACCATGTTAAAAAAAAAAAAACTCAAGCAAACAAATGTAACAGTCAGCAAATTTAAAGACTGTGCATAGAAGTTTATGTATGATCAAGCGGCTCGGGGATTCCAGTTCCTAGTTTCAGTCATTATGCAAATGTCCTGTTTATAAGATTGGGGAAACCTGCAGTCAGCTGAGACTGAAGAAGTCAGTTGGATGAGTGATGAAATGTTTTCTCCCACTGAAAATGCTGCATCCAGATGAACAAAATCAACTTTTGGGGATTTTTTAAATATCATTGACTAACTTGCTGAACTGTTACTTGTTTGTAATTTCTTCCAGATGAAACATGTCCTGTAGGATGGAGCAGTTTCAGCCATAGCTGTTATCATCTTCCTGAAAGCTTTCGTTCCTGGGATGCAGCGAGAAAGGACTGCAGAGACAGAGGAGCAGATCTGATGGTTATTGACAGCGCTGAAAAACAGGTACAGTTTTTATGTGTGCATTATTGTGTTGTAAATGACCATTGAAGTTTTGTTTTGTTCAAAAACTATGAAACTTTTAAGAATTTAATCAACACATATCTAGACAATATACCACATAACTGTCTCAGTTAGGAAAAAAAAACCCTATAACTAAAAGACGTTTTCTGTTTTTCTTGAAAAAAGAAAATTCTTCTTATTGTTTACACAAATAGAATAAAGTTAAAAACCATGATGAATATGAATATTTTAAATCATCTTTCCTGAAGTAAAGCGTGCAGCACGGTGGTTAGCGCTGTTGCTTCACAGCAAGAAGGTCCTGAGTTCATATCCATCATCAGGCCATGTTCTCTCTGGGTACTCTGGCTTCCTCCCACAGTCCAAAGACATGCAGCTAGTGGGGATAGGTTAACTGGAAACTCTAAATTGCCCATAACTGTGAATGGTTGTCTGTCTCACTGTGTTAGCCCTGCGATAGACTGACGACCTGTCCAGGGTGTACCTCTTGCCCTAAGACAGCTGGGATAGGCTCCAGCACCCCCCACAACCCTGAAAAGGTTAAGTGGAAGTGAACGGATGAATGAATTAAAGTGCATCATCAGCAAAATCTCCTCAAATCTTTTATGAAGTTTTTTATGAAGGAAAAAAAAATCTAGCCTGTTGATAGTGGGGCCAATCAGGACCTGCCAGGTCAAAGCCCACCCAAACAGCACACCCAATAAGGAGGGGCCTGCAGAGACTCTTAAAGACAGTACAGACATACTGCCACACACCGATTCTTTATATGGCCAGAGCATGTTGCAGGATAACGAGAGTGATTTACTGTATGACTTGTTGGGAAATGTATCTTTAGTAAAACAGTGCTGCTGTTTCACGCTCTTGTGTTTAGCTCTTTGCACTCGGAGAGAAATCCTGCTTGTGCGAATCAACTCACTTTTGACTGAGTGTAAAGCGCTTTGGGGTCCTTAGGGACTGGTAAAGCGCTATACAAATACAGGCCATTTACCTTTTTTTTTTTTATTGGGGGCAGTAGTGCAAAGGAGAAGGGGGGTCCTAATGTGATTGGTCACCTTGATGGACATTTCAGGTTACTGCGTTGAACTCAGTTACACAGTGGATATGACATAAGCGCTACTTGTATCCATATTTGTTTACATTTTGAAAAATAAAGTTTACCAAATTGTTATCAGTTGTTATTGTTTGATGTGTAGCAGTGGAAATGCGAACAACTGTCACCGTATTACTTTACTACTAAACAAATCCTTTACACCAGAGGCAAGTTCTGCAGTTGTGAAGCCATCTCACTGCTGTCCCATTAATCCAGTGGTTCCCAAACTTTTTTGCTATGCCCCCCTTTGTTTTACAAGAAAAATGTTCACGCCCCCCACCCCCCGCGCGTGCACGCGCGCACGCACACGCACAAACACATCCTCCAACCACACACCCATATTTTGCTCCATTGCGGTTTATTTCATACCGTAAACATTTAGTAAACAATTAAGCAAATACAAGTAATCTGCAATAAATTACAGGTAGTAATAAAATACACTACTAATTCTTTTATGCTGCGTCCACACCTACACGGGTAATTTTGAAAACGCAGCTGTTTCGTCCACACTTAAACGGCGTTTCGAATCACCGAAAACGGAGATTTTTTTTAAAACTCCTTTTTTGCGTTTATGTGTGGACAAGGAATACAGAGTTCGTCACGCAACGTCAAAGGTATGTGCCTTTTTTCACGTCACGCTGTGCGCCACGTTATTGTTTACATGAGATGATTGCAGAATGGCAGATAGAGACAAAATACTGTTACTGTTAATCTGACTATCTTCAGGTTTTACATGCTTACATACACATGCAGTTACTGTCCCTCCGTTTAGAAAGGTAGAGGCGTTGCGGTGTGATTTTTTCCCATGTAATAATATTCAACATTGCTATCAATACATTTTTCAAAAAATGCCTCTCTGTACAAAATGGGTTTAAAAACATAAACAACTGTGGGATACTGTTTGTCCGTGATTTGAACCGGGGGAACAAATCGTGGCAGGATCAGCCTGATATTATTTGTATCCCACTGTAACTTTACTGTATAAAGAGCTAACATCTCCAAAATGTCAGGAGTAGTTAGTCATTACAACAAGTGTTTGTGAAATAAAAATCAAGAATGTGGGATACTGTTTGTCCCTGATTTGAACAGCCCAGCACGTGCTCCCGACGCAGGGAAAACCAATTCTGCAGGGGAGACCTCACCATATTTTCTAGTCTTTGGCTTAGAATGAAGTTGGTTGAAGAGAATGGCAACCTCAACAGTGAAGTTTACCGGAAGCCCACACACACGGACCAGTACCTCCTCTTTGACTCCCATCACCCTCTGGAACACAAACTTGGAGTAATTAGGACCCTACACCACCGGGCAGAACTTGTTCCCTCTAAGCCTGAAGGGAAAAAGAAGGAACACACACATGTAAAGGAAGCACTGAAAACATGTGGTTATCCTAACTGGGCGTTCTTAAAGTCAGCAAAGAGGCACAGAAAAGAAGATCAGACACCAGCGAGGGAGGATAAGAAAGACAGACGCAACAACATTGTCATCCCCTATGTAGCCGGTGTATCAGAGAAACTCAGGAGAGTTTTCTCCAAGCACGACATCCCAGTGAACTTCAGACCCAGCAACACACTCAGACACAAACTGGTTCACCCGAAAGACAAAACTCCAAAACACAGACTGAACAACGTGGTGTATGCTGTACAGTGCAGCGAGGAATGCCCGGACCTCTACATTGGCGAGACCAAACAGCCACTTCACAAGCGCATGGCACAACATAGAAGAGCCACCTCCACAGGACAAGACTCAGCAGTCCACCTGCATCTTAAGGATAAAGGTCACTCTTTCGAGGATGCCAATGTTCACATATTGGACAGAGAGGACAGATGGTTTGAAAGAGGAGTGAAAGAGGCCATCTATGTCCACTGTGAGCGACCATCTTTGAACAGAGGCGGTGGTTTACGACACCAACTGTCTGCCATCTATAATCCAGTTTTGAGTTCCCTCCCCAGACGCCTATACGCCCACTCACATCCTGGGCCATCTGACCTCGGGAAATCACATGATAGGGTGGGGCCAGGTTTCACAATGAGCTCACCCGAAACCCTGGCTGATTAGGTCCCACACCCGCTTTCACACCTTGGCTCATGTGATTAGAGGATCACCAGGGGGTCCTTTGTCCCTCCTTGGGGGGATACTCCCACTGGGTTTAAATCTGGGACTCTCGGCCATTTGGCCTTAGAACTGAAGAAGCTTCTCGGATGAGAGCAACTCAAAGAAGTCCAGACGCTTTTCTTTGCAAACTCCTTTGACTTTGAACGAAACGCTGCTCAGTCTGCATCAAACACGTGTAACAGCACATACCATAACTGGACAGAAGTACTTCAAAACCGACCCTAGAATTATACGTTTTTAAAGATATTTTTCAGTATTAAAGTGAAGTCAGTGATAAATCAGTACATTCACTGGTGCACAGTACATCCCATGTAGCACAATTAGAATCATATGAATCAACTAACAAATTGTGATTTAGCTACAGTGAATCAGCTTCAGCTGTGGTGTACAATTTAAAGACTCAACAATTATATAGAGTTTGAAGAATATTTTAATTCAGAACATTTGTACATTTTATTGTAATAAAAATTTATTTTTTACCAAATAAAAAAAGTTACCAGTTTAAAATTTAAATAATCTAAAGAAAATTGTACAACAAATATTTGAGCAGTGACAAAAGACAGCAGATAGATGAGTGCTGGTCCAAGGCCCAAGACCAGAGTGATGGATCTACAACAGACATGACTAAAGTAAATCTGCTGGTTAGCTGCACAGATACAGTAAAACCACAAAGCATAAAAACTTACACACCTAGCGTGAAGCAGCTTCAAGGATGGTGCATAATGTAGCTATAAGACCCTTTAGATTTAGCAACAGTGATAACTGTTTTATTAGACACTAGTTCAGATCAGACAAATGAGCTACTTACTAAAGACAGCCTGTAACATCCCCCTCTCCTGTCCACTCCACAGTTTGACTGTTCAGAGAATATGTAATATTATTAAGATGAATTATTACAGTGGTGCCTGAACCCACAGTCAGTGAAGCTCTGCAGCCAGATGTGTACAGCTGTGTTTGACTGATCAACGTGCACTCAAAGGCAGCATCATAGGCACAGTTTACATTCATTCACATTTTATAATAATAAGTTTATGCAGTTTTAACTTTTTTTTCTTAGGAATGATGCCTTCTTCTCATTATAGTGACTTTTCTAAGTCACAAGAGCTATGTTGCACATCAGATTAAGGAGACAGTTCAACAGATTTGTTCAACAGTAAAGTAATCCAGTGATAGTTATCTGTATTTCCACTGCTACAAAGGAAATGAATAACTGTTGATAACTATTTGGCAAACAATTTTTCAAATTAAAAACAAATAGCAGTGTATGCAAAGCAGACAATCTTTGTGTCGAATGGCTTCTTTATGCACATTCTAAGCACGTGGCTTTCTTTAAATTTAGAAGCGATGAATTTAACTGCGCCTGTGAAATTACATCATTTACTCACATTATGTTTTTTCTCGCATGCGAACTATGACATAAAAATAATTTCATAGTTTATATGTAAATGCAAATTAAAAATTGTGGTTCAAAACTGAAATGTTTTCTCTTCATGTTAAACAGACCTTCCTCTCTATGATCACCACAAAAGAAACTTGGATTGGTTTAAATGACAAAGAACAGGAGGGAACATGGAAATGGGTAGATGGGACTCCACTGACTCTGATGTAAGCCTTCACTTGGTTCAGTTAATTCCTTTTATTCAATTTCCAAAAGATTTCCAAAATTTGTTAAATCCACAGATGAATACAGATTGTTCAGCTTGCATATTGGTTGAGCCAAACGGCTTCTCAAAGCTTAAAGATCCATGCAAATGACTTGTTTTTTGCCACACTGAGCCAAGGCAGTAGTTATATCAGTCAAGATGTCTGTGTAATCTGGGCTTATGTGTTTGTCTTTATACTTTGAGCAGTCCTGTCTAAGAAACACCATGTACTGAAAAAAGTAAAATCAAATATATATCATTTCCAGTGTTTATTAAAACTCAAAGCTGCTGATGGAAAATTTGTTTGACAAAACTCCTCACACAAACACCAAAGGCTCATTTTTTCCTCAATAATAATGAAGTAATGTTGTTGTCACTGACCTGCTAGGTACTGGGGAAAAAGCCAACCTAATAATGGTGGAGAACAGGACTGTGTTTATGTCAGAACGGATGAGGGAAGATTTTGGAATGATCATTATTGTTCATCTTCTCATCAATGGATCTGCGAAAATACACCAAACCACAGTACAGTTTCCTTAATTTAAATTTTTAAATTTTAATTCTTTACTTTTATTGATAATGTTCAGTTTTATCTATGATTATAATTCTAGATTTTAATTGTTCGGTTTTATTTTATAATTATGATTTGTTTTGTTGTGGCTAAAAATTTGTATTTTTTCCTTTTATCTTAGTGAAGACTTGAGAAAGTGGTTAAGTTTGGGGTTTCGGACTGTTTTTTATTGTAGTGTTTAACATTTAAATTGTTGTATTTGCTAAAAGTTTTCTATTAGTTTTACTATATTATAAATAGTGATACTCAAGTAAATAGACTGTTTAGAGCTTTGTGATCAAGTCTTTGGAGGATTTTAATTAATTAAACAGAACTCAAATAAGCATTGTTATACAGTTCATAAAAGATCATTCATAAACTGAAATGTTACTTTTTTGTAATTTCTTCCAGATAAAACATGTCCTGTAGGATGGAGCTTCAACCATAGCTGCTATCTCGTCTCTAAAAACTCTGCTTCCTGGGATGCAGCCAGAAAGGACTGCAGAGACAGAGGAGCAGATCTGGTGGTTATTAACAGCCCTGAAGAAAAGGTATAGTGTTTATGTATGTGTGTGTTATTGAGCTGTAAATAAATTCATCGGCGTAACTTTGTGCTGAACATTGGGAGGGGGGGGGGCTGGCGGTGTCAAGATCTCTGTCTAAATAAATAAATAAATCTGGGTAAATTCCCAGATGATTAAACATGCAACTATTTTGCTGGTAATAACTGAAATGAGTAAAGAAAATTAACAGCCTATTTATGCAAGATAATTCATAATTTTATTGGGGGTTATATTTGTTGGGTCTGATTATTGGGGGCGCGAGGGGGGGGGGTCCATAACCCCCCTAACCCCCTTGGAAATTACGCCCCTAAATAAATTAAAACTACTATTTTTTGATGTAAATAGCTTTTAATTTCAAAGTACACATTTTTTTAGACTTAACACAATCAAAAAATAATAATAAAGGCATGTTACATGATGTATATGAGAGTTTTAGAACATGTTTAGTGTTCCAGAGTTCTACAGATAATGTTCTAAACAAAAAAACAAAACAAAACAGAACAAAAAAACCCCCAATAGTATTAAAAATTAGTCTGTTGTAATTGTTTTCAGTGTATTGAAGTAAATGATAAAATGCTGCCACACCTGTGAAAACCTATTAGCATTTCCTCTGACTCTGAATTTTATTTTCTGCATTTTTAAAACGAACATAGCATCTTCCAGCCAATGTGATTGGGCTGGAGGGTGAGGAGCTTTCCAAGACAGCAAAATTGTACGTCGTGCCAGCAACCAAGTGAAAGCTATAACATGCAGCTGCTTACTACTAAGGTTTAGGGTGACATCTATAGAAACACCAAAAATGGCAACTAGTGGGTAAGGTTTGTGTAACACTCAAAACATGAGAGAGCACTTGAAAATAAAAAGTCCAGTATAACTGAAGTGTTGGGCAGGCAAAAAACATATGAGTTAAATCACAGGGGGAGGTGTTGCATCTGTTGCACAGGTCAGGAATTCCAGGGTATATTTTAGATAGTCTAGATCTTGAGAAGTGTCTGTATACTGTCTTAAACTGAATAACCACGTGAGGCTGAGGTATGAATTTTGTCAATTACTTTGTCCCAGTAATCTTCCCCAAACTTAAGACCCAGTTCCTGCTCCCAACTAGAAAGAAAGCAATTTTTTTTGGTTGAGTAATTGCCCGATGCCGTAATTAAAGTATATATTTGTCATATTAGAGCCTTCCTGTGAGGCTTCAACTGAAATAAGTCTTCCCACCGATGCTTGGGGGGCTGGCTTGGAAACTCCAGCGAGATAGAAGATGCACAGTGTCTTATTTGGAAGTAGCGCAACAAATGATACGAAGGCAAATCATACAAACAACAAAGGTCACTAAAGCTGAGAAAAATGTTATCTTTAAAAAAAATAATAAAAACATTTAATACATTTTCTTGCCCATATACAGAAGGAGGAGTACACCAGGGATGGGGGGAAGAGGTGGTTGTTACAGATTGGGGCCAGAGCAGAAGCAGAGACTGAACTGAAGTGACGCCGGAATTGTTACCATATTTTTAGAGAGGAAATTACAACAGTGTTATCTGTAAACTGTAACAGGGAAACAGGAAGAGATGAAAATAATAGTGCTGATGGCTTTGGATTTTTAAAAGAGACTTAGATAAAATAAACTGCATAGACAAAAAAATTGTGGTTTTAAAGTAAAATAAAAAGATTTTTCTTCATATTAAACAGAACTTCCTCTCTACGATCACCACAGAAGGAGTTTGGATTGGTTTGAATGACAAAGAAGAGGAGGGAACATGGAAATGGGTAGATGGGACCCCACTGACTCTGATGTAAGTCTTCACTTTGGTTCAATTTATTCTTTTTACAGAATTTCCAAGAGAAGTTTGTTAAACCGACAGATGCATTCACATATAAACACAATGGTGAGCTTACATGTCAGTGGGTTGACTGCTAATAGCGTAAAGATGTGTGCTAATCTTTTGTTTTGGCCACAAGGTAGCTAAAAGAACTGTATCTGTAAAAACAACTACGATCCATGTGTTCAGAACTGGTGTGTTTCCCATCTGCACACTTTATGCAAGCTTGTTTAAAAACCATCATGACCTGAAAAGAACCCCCACCCCACTGCCAGCTTACATCTTAATTCCTTCTTTATAATAACAATATAATGTATTTGTCACTGACCTGCTAGGTACTGGGCAACAGAACAGCCTAATAATGGTGGAGAAGAGGACTGTGTTTCTGTCAGAAGTGAAAAAAACACTTGGTTTGATCGTCCATGTTCATATTCTTATCATTGGATCTGCGAAAAAGTTTCAGAAAACAACTGATTTCAGAAAGATGATCTATTCATAAATGTTTTGTTTTATCTTTGATTACAAAAATTATAACTCTGTATTTCAATTTCAGCCTGAAATGACTAGGTGTTTGGTTGCTAGGTATGGTTTTTTTCTTTTTTGTTCATATATAAATGGTTTTGGGGTTTCTGTTTGATTTTTATTCTACTGTTTGAATTTTTTTTTTTTTTGTGATATTGTTTTTATTATCATCATTATTATTTTTTGAGTGTTTCTGTTTTGACTGTATGGTTGTTCTGGTGGTAACTGTCAGTTTGTGATCCCTACTTTTGTTTCAAGACTCAAGTCTAATTTTACTTCCTGCAGGGTTTCTCAGTTCCTCCTTTATTCTTATTTCTTTGTAGTTGAGTGTATATATTCATGTCTGTGTTAATCATTTTCCTTATTTATTGTTTTACTTTGAAACAAATGTCTGTTTCTGACTAGAGATGGTCCGATACTGACCTAAATTACTGGATCGGATATCGGCGAGAAATAAAAAATGTAATCCGATCCATTAAATATCAAAAAAACACCTCACAAAACTTGCGACACGGCGTAACTCGGCTCATAACCGTAGCACGTCGGAGCAGTGTGCGTCACGTGATAGAGCGGCTGTGTGTATTTGTAGCCTCGCTACCAAACCAGCATTTCATCTCCGAGGAAGTTATCCCAGAGAGAAGTAAAGCAAGTGTGTAAGTTCATCTCTGAATGTTTATAAAGCATTCCCATGTTAAGCTTAACAACCGATATATGGAGCGACTGCCTCTCTCTCTCTCCCTCACCTTCCTGCGGCTACTTCAATCATGAAACTGCTCAATGATCAGCTGATCGGCTTTTCTGTCGCGAGTCCGTCTCTCTTCTTTGTTTTTGGCCCACTTTGCACCAGAAAGAGGAAACCAGCGGCTGAACAACAGCAGCACGTTTAAGCTTGATAAGCTGTTGTTAGAATTTATTTAATATTACTTTCTACACCAGGATCCTTTTCTACGCAGCTGACGGCTGGTAACTGTGCAGGGGCGGATCTAGCAAAGTTTAGCCAGGGGGGCCGATAGGGCATTAACAGGGAAAAGGGGGCACAAAGACATACTTTTCTTTCTTATTCTCATTTAAAATGTCTAGCTTTTAATAAATAATTATCTGAATCTTACACCCAAAGTTTTAATCTGATTTAAATGTATAGAAGTCCATTACTGTATATAGTAACTCTTAAGTCTAATATACACTAGTAAGCTACAGTACTTTTTCCTTTGGGAAGATACCATCTGTGAATTCTGCAATTCTGTTGAAGAAAGATGTTGAATCTATTTAATTATTCTTGAAAAATAATTTATTTCTCTGCATTTTTTTTCACCCTGCATCAAATTAAAGTTGATTACATCGATTAAGCATCATGAGGTGGAGGGTGGTGGGTGGTTCCCTATTTTTTTTTGCTGGGAGTTTGCAACCCTATTAGTTAGGTTGCTTAATATTTCTGCTAAGTACTCTTTAAAATACCAGAATAGGGAGGATGGAGTAGGTTTAAGTTTATTAGATTGATCAGTGTTGCTGAACTATGAAATATTTTGGGTGCAGTGTATTTTTTACATGCAGGCATAACAGAATAGCTTTAGTGTTGTTGTTTATTTAAACTTGAGTATGAACTTATACAAAATGCAGCAAGATATTAAAAAAACAGTTTTATTGATTAAAAAATACACTATATCGGATTCATATCGGTATCGGCAGATATCCAAATTTATGATATCGGTATCGGTATCGGACATAAAAAAAGTGGTATCGTGCCATCTCTAATGTATACTTGACTGGCTGATATTGACATAACGGCAGAAACATCTGGCTTTGACTGTTGTTCACCTGTAGTTTGAATGCTGAACATTTGCCTGTTTAAATCATAAGAACTGTGCTTCTGAATGTGGACGATGATTTTGTAATGCAGTTTTGCTTGTGTTGAGTGATGTAAACAACCAATCGATCTACACTCTTTAAATGTAAAAATTGATCTTTTGATTTTTTTTTTATGACACAGCAAGGGTGAGTGTTCCCCCTGTTCTTTGTAACTTAATGCGATCTTTCCGTTTTAGTATTTTGGACATGATTTTGGAGTCCATCTTCGCAGTAGCGATTGACTGCAAAATAAAGCTACCGGAAATGTACAACTCTACAGCTGTGTCCGCATTCAGGGGAAGGATGCTCCGAAGGACATATTTGGAGGCAATGACATCACAGCGACACGACGAAGGCTGTCCGAATTCAAAGAGTCCTTCAAATGTGGCGACAAATGCATCCTACTTTTCCCCAAATTTTAAGGATGGGTCTGATGTATCCTTCGTGTCCTACCATATCCCAGGATTCATTGTGGGGTATACAGGAGATTTTTTTTCTGATAATGATGGTGGTTGAAGTGGGAGAGGAAAACACTTTCAAATGTAAGTATATGAAAATCTGGTTGTACAAAAGTTAAATTGTTATAGCGGTTGTGTTTTTAAGCTATGGGCATCTGCATAGACATGTTTTAAAAAAAAAAAAAATTTAAATAACCCTAAACTATATACTGATTTTTTCGAATTAATCGTTATGGTGATATGTTGTGGGGAACAAAGACCAAACGGCTCAATTTATTAAAACGAGGAGAAAACCATCACCTCTTCACTGGGGTGAAGAGTTGGGCCACTGTGGCGTGGAGGTACAAGAATAAATCAATTTACACATCATATTCATATGAGTATGGTTTTATTAACCCTCATGCTGTACCCAACCTTTTTTTGCGCCATGGACCGGTTTAATGCGCCCCGGTCGCTATGGTAACGTGTAAATATTTCTTTCAAACTAAGACACACAACTACAACACAGGAAAAGACCCAGAGAACGATACAAACCCGGAAAACCATAAATTTCACACCAGAGCCTCAACTGTCGTGGCCCGATACCAAACGACTATGGGACCGACAGGACGATACTGGAGATGGGCCTGCAGGGGAAAGTCACCCCCTTGCAGGCCAGAAGACATGGGATAACTTTAAAAAATACAAAGTACGTATGTGTGTTATCAAGAAGATAATTCTTAAGAACACAAGTTAATAATTGTGCAATTACTAAGAATTGTTGTGTTGTTTTTATTTGTCCACTGTCATTTTTTATTACCTCTGCCTTTAGGATTGCAAGTATCCAGGGTCAGGACAGGGAGTCAGTGGGAAGCCCACTGCTGCTACTTGTCCCTGGTTTGCCCTCATGGATGAGGTAATAGGACAGAGGCCTTCCATTAGGTCTCCTGTCCAAATTTCCTCTCTCCCTGAGGACACTCCAGGGCCAAGCGCAGCAGTGGGTGACCAAAACGAAAGCGAGGAGGAAGAGAGTGAGCCACCCACAACAGGGAGGAACAGGAGAAGAGACAGGGCTGATGAGCTGCTAGACCTCATCAGAGAGGACATGAGGAAGCAAAGGGAGGCTGAGGAGAGGAGAGCGCAGGAGAGCAGGCAGAGGATGGACACACTGTTTTCAGTTCTTGAAAGATTGGTTCCAAAATGAGTTATGCATTAAGATACTTATTTATTTGAATATATTTGTTACATTGTTATATGTGTTGCATTATTTTAAAGGTTTTATGTTGTTAATAAATTGATTAAAACAAACAGTAATTGTCACTGAACTCAACAAGAATATTTCAAATACACCAACAGTATGTAAAGATGAAAAAACAATATTTACAGTTGTTCACACAGGATTAACCTGAGTGACCTGTTCCTGGACCGTTTCTTTAACAACTGTAATCGATCACAGGAAGACTCTGGCAGCGTTGCTGAATCTGCCGAAGCAAGATCAGACATGGATGGGCATCTGCAACCGAGACCTGCGGTTTGTCTTTTCTGGTCGGTGAATGGAGAATCACACAGGGTGGTCTGCAAAGAGAGCTTTAGGATGCTTCCTCCCACTGTCCACTGCATCGTCCATCCACAGGGTTTGCAGGGCTCGCTCAATCGACGGCTGCCACACCACAAAGATGTTTTCAGAAATATGCAAGCAGGAGATGGTGGATGCTATATTACTACTAGTATAATACTTGTAACTCTGTAGCAGGCAACAGTTTGATAAAGTGCTATGTAAAAAAAGAAACCAAAAGATTAGATTCTATAAGTTTCAAAGACATTTTGTTTATATATTTTATATAATACAGTACATGTGTAAAAATGACCGGTATTGTGCCAAAAAGTGATTGTCTGCCAAAAACTGATTTCCGGTTTTTGCCCAAAACTGTTTGCTTGTATTTAAACTGCTATAAATAACTTGTTGGTCTATGATACGTGAAACAAAAAATCAAATGTATCCCTCATTAATGATATCAAGTCACATTGAGCCACAAGCAACATTCCACTTTGCGCCAACAGCCTGTTGCTGAAACCACTATGAATTACTATGAATTTATGCTGCTCAAAATCTTCTTCTTGTCATGGATTACCCTGTCTTGAGAACAAGAGAATCTTAAATGCTCTCTAAGCTAAGATTATAAACTATATTAACAGATCAAAGTGTCTTCAAGGTTTGCAGTAGCTCAGTTTGTTTTATTATGTCTGTTGTTGTACTGCCATCCTTTAGAGTTATCACAAATTAATTTTTACTTTGGGTCATCTATAAGTTATGGATGGAGGGAATTTTACTTTGCTCGTATAAATCCTAAACAACCCTTCAACCATAGTTTTGAAGTTACATTATTCATTGGCAGTTCTCATTTACATGACCTGCAGTCATAGCTGGACTGGCCATCGGGCATACCGGGCATTTGTCCGGTTGGCAGATGACTTATTTATTTTTTTTGTAACGGCATGAACAATGAGAGGTGGTGGATTGGCCAGATGCTGGCCGATGTGTAAAAATAACAGTCTATCTGGGTCAGATATAAACCAAGTTTAGGTGTAGTTTATTTTCATTGTGCTGACTTTTTACAGTCAGTTACAATAACTTGTACTGTGTACTAGCTAGCATGACTGTGTTTCTATACAGATGATCAGCTTTTCTCTCTTGTTTGTTTATCGCCCACTTTGCGCCAGAAAGAGGAAACCAGCGGATGCTGCGCTAAACAACAGCAGCACGTTTAAGCTTGATCAGCTGTTGTTAGAATTTATTTAATATTAATTTCTAGTATCAGCTGATGTTTGCTGGAGCCACAGCCGTAAAAGCTGCTGGTCATGATATCGGTTTGGATATGTGGTGAGAGGGAAACATGAAGATGAAACCAGGAGATGTCCTTACTGAATCATCAGAGCTGAACAGGTGATGGAGAAACAGGTTTACCTTTTAGGTGACATGAATGAGTTGAAGGGAAGTTATTAACTGTTTCTGAGAGACAAATAACACCAGGATCATTTTCTATGGAGCTGACAGCTGGTAACTGTGCAGGGGCGGGTCTAGCAAAGTGTTGCCATGGGCCAGGTAGGGCATTAACAGGGAAAGGGGGACACAAAGAAGTACATTTCTTTCTTATTCTCATTTAAAATGTCTACCTTTTATTAAATAATTATCTGAATCTTACGACCAACGTTTTTATCTGACGTAAAATGTATAGAAATCATACATATACCAAAAAGACAGTGTACATCACTGTCACAACAGCGTTTGTTTTCATTCAAAGGCTTTATGGCTTTAATATCTGGTGGGGCGGTCTCTAGTCAAAATGCCCGGGCCGGTTTTTTGTCCCAGTCCAGCCCTGCCTGCAGTAGGAGTTTAACTTCTGAAAACTGTAGCTTCAATATGGCACACATTACTCTGTAAAGACAGTCAGATTCTCTGATCACCACACTTCTCTTTTCCTAAGTCCTTATGAATCCTCCTTCACCCCTTTCCTTGACCTCATGATATTTGAGGTCATGACACACACACACACTCCACAACAAGGAAACACTCTCCACATTCCTGACCGGAAACGACTACCTCTGCATTACAATTGCACACACCTGCTGCTATATATTTTTAGTATTTTTAGTATTTTCTTTAGCACTATTTTATATTATTTATATTACTATTACTGCTGCTACAGTCTTATGCTGCATTAAAACAAAAACACTTACCAACCACAACCTGGGACTACGTCAAGTAGACTAGTACACTACTTTCCAGGGCGCACTGTGGAACACTTTATTATATGTTATGTGTAGGTCCTGTCTTGTTATATCCTGTATGTTACCTAAATGTTGTGCATCTGCACTTTATTGTTGTCTATGTCTACGCATGGGACAGTGTGAAACGTAATTTCAATTCCTTTGTATGGCAAGTACATCTGAAGAAATTGACAAATAAAACTGACTTTGACTTTGACTTTGATTTTCCAGGAGGTCCAGCAGTAAATAGGAAAAGGAGGTAGGATATGCTTTATTGGGATATTCAACTGTGCCTGGTGAGTTTAAACAAACAGGGAGACAGGACTATTTATACACCGATATATGTAATTATTAATTGTTTGGTTTTTCAAACTCTCATGTCACTATATACAGTGATATAATATAGATAAAAAGAAAAATATAAATGAACCTGCATTTCTGTGTTTTCGTATTTTGTATGAACAAAGCAAACAAGCATCACGTAAAAACTGAAATCAAAGACTAATACTACTACTACTACTACTAATAATAATAATGATAACAATGATAACAAAATTAAAACTCAGAATGTGTTAGAATCTAAAAAAATTCAACTAACACAAAAATCAAATCTTCAAATACTGGATTAATAATACCTAAGAATGCTAGAATAATAAAAACCACAGGCGTTTGATAACAATCTGACCCAGTCTTCACTGACATAAAAAAAATGCACACTTTTAGCTACAACAAATTGCCTCATTATGATAGAATAAAACAACTATGTTATAATCACAGCTAAATCTGCAAAGCAATTATAATTAGATCATCTTCAAGAAACTGCACAGGGGCTCTATGGGTTTTTTTCGCAGATCCACTTAAAAGATGTTGAACATGAGCGATCATTCCAGGACTTTTTCATATCAGTTCTGACATGTACACAGTCCTCTTCACCCCAATGTGAACTTCCACCACCATTATCAGGATTACCTTCTTGCCAATTTCCAGCAGGTCTGTGAAAACAACATTATGTTATTATTAGTAAGCAAATGTTTTGACATTTGGTGTGGGTGTGTGGGGTTTTGTAAGCCAACTTTTCCATCAGCAGCTTTGATAGAAGCTTTGATAAGCACACTGTAAATTATGATTGCAAAACTTCAGATAACCAATAAATTATTTTTTTTCAGGACATGGTGGTTGTTAAAGGAGCCTACACAAAGTATACAGTTAGTCAAACACAGTCAAACCTGCAGAGATATCATGTCTTGACTATAATAACTTGTTTTACCCCCAATGTGGCCAAACAAGTCATCTTACATATCACATGCATTACACATTACACATTACTTACATTACACATCACATCACACAGCTTTTGGCCTTGCAGTTTGGCTTAAGTCACTGATGATCACCAGTATGGGTACAGCTGATTGTATCTACAGATCTAACAAATATCTTTTGGAAAATTAATAAAAGTAATAATAAATTGAACCAAGCTGAACACTTACATAAGAGTCAGTGGAGTTCCATCTACCCATTTCCATGTTCCCTCCTGCTCTTTGTCATTTAAACCAATCCAAGCTTCTGTTGTGGCAATATTTGAGAGGGCAGTCTGTTTAACATTAAAAAACCCAAACATTTTATTTTAGTTTAAAATCACAATTTTAGTGTGAGCAGTTTATCCCAGTTTTAGAAAAACATGCCCTTTAAAAGTCCCAAACCAACACTAAAATGAGAGTTTTCTCAACTTCTTGACATATTTTTTGTTACATTTTTCTTTTGCACTGAAGATATATATTAGATTGAAATTGTTAAATGTTGTCATTGTGTTACTTAAATTTGTAAACCATGCCTTAAACTGCATGGTTAGATATTCTTCTACAAACACAATAACACACACATACATAAACACTGTACCTGATCCTCTGGGCTGTCAATAACCACCAGATCTGCTCCTCTGTCTCTGCAGTCCTTTCTGGCTTCAGCCCAGGAAGCAGACCTTTCAGAGAGGAGATAGCAGCTACAACTGAACTTGCTCCATCCTGCAGGGCATGCTTTATCTGGAAGAAATTACAAAAAAATAAATAAATTACAAATTCCTGGGGCCTATTTTTCTGGCCACTAAAGTAATAAAATAGTCAATTTATCAAGACCAAGGACCTGAGAGAGGAGAGCTGCTGTTAACGAGTGTGGTTTTAACTGTACTTAATTATTAGGGTTGTTAGTTGCGTCATCAGAAGACAGCGTTATCCTGATGTAGGCCCGCTAGAGCTAGTCGAGTCTCCACCCTGGCTTCAGTTAGTTTCAGCGTTACCTACTAGGGTAACACTCATAGAATCAGAAACTGTAGGATAACTGGATCTAACATCTTTATGTGTTTGTGGAACTCATTATTGTACCAATCAGATTTTTTTGTAAATGTGAATTTGTGATAAGCACTTCTACAATGCAGGTTTATAGTGACAAGCAGAGATTAAACAAAACTGACAATATAAATACATATTCCTATGATGAAGTTTGATTTTTTAAAACTGAATTATTGAATTTTTGAGTAAAACACACAACAGCCTACACAAGGACTCACTCTGGTTGGACAAACACAGCAGCCTTTTCAGCTCTTTGGTCTTTTCATTCAGCACGTCTCTCTCCTCGGTCATGAAAGAAAGTTGGTTACTCACAGCCGAGAGATTTGCATTCAGAAGGTCTCTCTCCTCACCCATGGAGGAAAGTTGGTTATTCATTTCTGACTGTTTAGCTGAATCATATAAGCAGTTATGGTCTGAAATAAAGAGATATAATATTCATTTTTTAAACACAAAAATGTCATGGTTTTCAGATTTTGTAGCTAAACAAAAATATGGTCAAAATTTGCCACCAGGTAATGAAACGTTAAATATGTAATATGTTAAATATGTAAGTTATTGTATGAGATTAAGGAACCACTGTTGCTATGGTCTCATTATATTGATGTTTTAAGTCTTGTTTGTCAACATTCATAAGAAGTGGCAGTTGAATTGAATTGAATTGAATTGAATTTAATTGAACTGAATGTTTGCAGTTTCACTGTGGCTGATGGTGGCTGATCAGTCGAGCAAGTATTAATGAAAATGCAACTCACAGACGAAACCAAGAGTGATCAGTGTAACCAGCAGGAAAACACTCAGCAGGCTCAGACAGAGAATAACCCCTAAATAGAAACTCCTCTTAGAGCTCCTTCGACCTTAAAAAAAAAGAAAGTAAAGGCAGGGAATCCAATAAAATGTACAACAGTAAAAATAGATTTTAAATACCTATTTTCCTGTTTTTCTCCCTTCTTCCTTACCTATATGGTTTGTTTAAGGTGCTGGGTTGTAAGGTTTGAAATGTTTGGCTTTGAAATATATTGACATATATTTTGTACATTGCATGCAAGTATGTGGATTATTTCTGAGAGCTCAGCTCTGCAGCACAGGTCATGTGGTAAAGTCGTGTGGTCGTAAAGTATTACAGGTTTCAGTCTGTTCTTTTTTAAGTTCTGAAGGAGTCACACATTTCATATGTGGTTTGTGCAGCTATCCCAGCACTAAAACTGCACCTGTTCTCAAGCTGTGTATAAACTGTAGTCCTGTGAAAGGCCAAAGAAGTCAAACTTTTCTTTAAAAATAACATTTCAAATTCTTAACAAAACTATTATCCAATTAAGAAAAGAAAAAAATATTTTAGTGCAAAAAATACCAATCCCAATTTACTCACAATACCTCCATTTGTATTTACTGTCCGTCTCTTTCAGCCAGTTACTCTGACAAACTAGCCTGTTCACATTTTCAGAGTTCAAGGCAGCTCTCTTATTTGTTACTATGTGACCTGCAAGTGAGAACAGTCTCTCACGTGGGACAGAAGTGGCAGGACTAATCAAATACTTGCAGGCCAGGACACACAGCTGTGGGTGGGTCCCCGCTCGACTGGACCACCACTGCAGCAGGCAGTCTGTCTCGCTGATGGTGGATTCTGCTCTGTACAAACTCACACGGTCTGTTACACACGGCTTCCTCATCTGAATCTTTAACACATTGTCTAACCCCCTATCTTCTACCACTGATAGTGGTATACAGTCCAGAGAAATCCATTTTGCGAGAGAATTTGTAAGTTTGTCTGATGTTGACTTACTAATTTTGGTCCTGCAGCCAGTCATTTAATCAAGTTTGGATCAGCAATGGAACCCCAATGATGCCATATCTGGCTAGGACAGGTAACCTGTATAACTTAAAGGAGAGGTTGTCAAGAAAGCTGGGATTGAACGCGACTGAAGTCCTCCCAGCTTACCTCTCATTACATCTGAGAGAGGATAAAAGGTTTTCACATCCACCCTTTTATATTAGAAAACATACAGAGCGCTAAACAGAGTTTATCTATATGTATTTTTTTAATGGTATAAATTTTTATTCTTTATGTCTGTACTGATGGCTAGATGTAGTGTCCAATCCATTTTTTCACGATGGTGTTTTAATTTCAAAGGCTTCAGTGCTTGGATAGCATTAGCCCACACTCCACACATTTGGCTCTCAATTCCGCCTCGTTTCCTCCGTTCACAAACCCATAATTCAGGAAGTTAAGGTTGTACTTGCGCAAACATTTTGCCTTTTGGGAGGGGGGGTTGTCACTTTCATCTTCATTTTTGTGTTTTAAGAACTTCTTCATATCTTTTGCAAACTGCAAACAGTAGGGAGAGTGTCTGCTTCTGCTTGCTTATTGAGGCTAATTAAACAACTCCCCCCAAGCGGTGAGAAGCTGTATTGTAACTGACATTTTCATGGATAACAGGAGTCCCTGGTTTCTTCACTTAATAACTTGTGATGTCCCGTGGCCCTCGCATACATTTTTTTACGGCCCTCAAGGTATGGCTCGGGGCCCATTTTTTAAGAATCACTGGTGTATTCTGTTTTACTTCCTCCTAGTCTCGTGTGTGTGTGTGTGATTAGCCAAAGCTGTGTTTCCTTCCTGGCCCTCATTTTCTTGTTACCCTTTTGTGTATTTAGTCTTCTGTCTTCCTCTGTCTGTTATTGGTTTTTCTGGTTACCTTCCTTCGTGTCTCCAAGGTTCTGTTTTTTTCTGATTTGTGGTTCCTAGTTTCATGTTTCATGTTTTATTAGCTTTTTCCCAGTGTAGTTTTGTTATTTTATCTCAGTCTACCTTGGCCTTTTGTTTGTTGTTTTGTTCAGCCCCAAAATAAAGGCTCGCTTTTTGTTCATCTCCTTACTCCATTCTCATCTTTTTTTTCCCACTTTCGCTTCACTTTCTGCTGCAACAGACATGACAGTACAGAGTGGCATGTTAGTGCAAAGATGGCCTGTCTATAACGGATAGGTTCAGGTTACTGCATTAAACGGTGTTACAACATGGCAGCAACCTAAAGTAAGTGCAATACAATACAATACAACTTTATTTATATAGCACATTTAAAAAACCAGCGGTACACCAAAGTGCTTTACAATACAATACAAAATTCAATACAATATTTGATGGGTAACCAATGCAAATCAGCAAGAACAGGGGTGATAGAGGCACCCTGATAGAGGCATGCTTTCTAGTAGCGAGCTGTAGCATGCTGTAGCATTTTGGACAAGCTGAAGTCTCTGAAGGAGAGCAGAGTGAAGCCCAAAGTAGGGAGAATTACAGTAATCCAATCTAGTCGCACAAAAGCATGAATGAGCTTTTCAAGATCTTTATGAGGAACATAGTGCTTAGCTTTAGAAATAACGAGCAGTTGATAAAAGCTAGATTTGATTACAGAGGACACTTGTTTGTTAAATTCAAAAGAGCTATCCACCAGGACACCTAAGTTACTGACCGTGTCAGAGAGAGAAATGGCTAAGGAACCAAGGGTATCAGCTAATAGGCCCCAGAGGATATGGTTGTCCACCACAATTTCCGTTTTCTTTTCATTCAGGATAAAGGAGTTGCCCGGAAGCCATCCTTATAAGAAATGTTATATTTTTCAAAGATTAAGCCTAGGGGGAGCATGTATAATGAGAATAACACTGGGCCAAGCACAGAGCCATGGGGCACACCACAGCATAAGGATGCAGTTGAGGAAGAATGTTCAAGAGCATTTGAATGAGTTAAGGGCTTCACTCTGAATGCCCACAGTGCGTTCTAACCTCGTTAATAAAATATTATGGTCGACCATATCAAAGGCTGAGGACAAATCCAATAAGACTAATGCAGCAGAATGCCCTGAATCAGTAATTAAGAGAAGATCATTAAGGACTCTCAGCAACACACTAATTACCTACGACCGACAAACACTTTTGGGCCTTCGTTTCTCTCAATCTCATGGCTCGGACTCACGATGGACTTTGAGAGGAGACCGAGCGCATTAGTGTGGCACCCCCCAAAGTCCATCGTGAGTCCGAGCCATGAGATTGAGAGAAACGAAGGCCCAAAGTGTTTGTTGGTCGTAGGTAATTAGTGTGTTGCCACCAGATGAACATAATATTAAAAGAATGAGTAGTACTATGCAAAAGTCGAGAAAAAGGAGTCGAAAGCAGTGACGAGGATAAAAATAAGGACAGAGAGGAGAAGGAGGACGGCCTGCCGTACACACCGGGGCCATCTGAAACACAGCAGTCCTCTGGACTCTTTCAAAGGCGTTACTAAGTCCAGTTTAAAACATACATGTTTATAATTTGAAAAAATGTTTGTCTAATTAAATATCAACCGTTATGTTTGTTTGTAGCAGTGGAAATACTGATATTTGTAACTTAATTATTTTAATACTGAAGAAATCGTAAAGACAAATTCTAAGGCCTTCGCACTCCTGTCCCATTAATCTTTTGTATAATACTATAAAAAGTACATTTTAAAGTACCTTTTTAAAGCCAGTCTGACTTTCTGATCCAGACACACATACATTCATTTTGCATATTTGCAAGACACTTCACCCGTTGCCTACTGGTGGTGGTCAGAGGGCCCGATAGTGCCAGTGTCCGGCAGCCTCGCCTCTGTCAGTGCGCCCCAGGGCAGCTGTGGCTATAATGTAGCTTGCCATCACCAGTGTGTGAATGTATGTGTGAATGGGTGGATGACTGAATGTAGTGTAAATCGC